>NC_143436.1:35559393-35862424 GCF_987193195.1 Phasianus colchicus
TTGTCAGCTGGATAGATATGACAACTCTAGAGGTGCATGTGGTGATGTGTGGTACTGGGTACAGTCCCACTCAGTGGGATAGTTCACCAACAGTGTTAATACATCTGCAACAATGAGTGTGACCTCCCATTATAAAAATGATATGCCTTATGGCACTGATCACTTTCAGGATGCACTGAGAATATAGGCAAGTAGCAAGGAGTACCGCTATGATACACAGCTGTAGGGCTAAACTACCTGCTTCCCAATAAATCTGGGTTCGTTTTTTTCATGTTCTTTTAAGCGGCTCCTCAGTTCAACCTACTGCTGTGTGTATACGCGTGTGTGAAAACGGGTGAGTTTTTGTTTGATCCGTTTTTCGACGTTTTGGTTTTAGAAGCAACCGTTCCAGGAGATGGCGCCGCAGCCTCGTTAACGAGTGCCCGGCAAACGGAAGGGAAAACTGCAGCGTCCTTCACAAAGTGAGAAACTGCGGGTGTTTGAAGAATGGGTTTGAAATGGATCTTGTAATCTTATTTTCCTGACAGGATGTGGGCCATTTCTGTTGTGGTTGACTCGCTTTGAAGGCCCCCTTAAATCTGTTACAAGTCACTCCTGAGCTTCGCTTCTGTGCAGCGAAGCAGGTCAAGGCCTGTGCCCAGCAGTACCCGTGCACTGCAGTGAGCCCTGTCCTGCGCTGAGCTGTGGGTGATGGCATGGCAGAAAGGCCTGGCAGGAGCCACCAGCTGCGTTATGATCCTCATCAAGCTGATTCCATGATGCGATTCCATCTTCTCCCTTGCTGATGCTTTCCCTTCTCCCACCTTTCATTAGGCAGCTGCAGTGGGAACGGTGGCCCTGAGAGGAGAGGCCTGGCACACTGGCAGCAGGCTATGCCAAGAGAGTTTGTCTTCTTCAGAATAGGTATTGATTTAAAACATGACCATAAAATAAACATGAGACTTTGACAAACCCCCAACCACGATACCCTGATATGCCATGCAATGAGGGTCCCACTGCAGAAAGATTTGACCCGAAGGAGGAAAACAGTACTGCTTTTCAACAAAAGACATGCAATTCTTATGAACTACAACCTGCAGCATGATTATAAGAATAAGTGGGACAGATATTCCCTGGCAGTTGTCAGTGAAAATGTGTGTGTGAACTAATAGCAGCTTCAGGAGCTCACAAGGCTGTTGAGGGGTTGTTCTGGCAGAGCTGAGTACAGTCTGGAAGTACTGAAGTAAATGCTGATACTCTGCCAGGTGCTTGCTACTTGCGTCTGCTGCTAAGAGCAGAAGGAAATAATGGCTTTTTTTGGGGGGGAGGGAGGAAGGGGGAGTGTAATAAATTGTTGTTACCCAGATAGGTTGTAGATGCTCTGTCCCTGGAGGTGTTCAAGGCCAGGTTGGATGGGATCCTGGGCAGCCTGGTCTAGTATTAAATATGGAAGTTGGTGGCCCTGCCACATACCACAGCTCCTCCTTGGAGCCTGCTGTTCTTCTCAAAGACTGCTGTGTGAAATGGCATCATTCAGATGTCTGATGGAAGCTTGTTTTATTTCTTGATGATGGTCTTAGTGTCAGGATTCATACCAGCAATGGATCGAAAAGGGTTCCCATAGTCTCTTGATGGCCTTGACTATCTTGCTGAGCATGGTTTGCCTGAGAATCCTACAGCACATAGCATGCTGTATTAAAATTTTAAAGGAAAGTTGTCTTAGAGTCTTTTTAACAAAATAGTGGAGCAGGTTATATAGTACCCAGATATGGGAAAGCTGAAGATGAGGCCCAGCTGCCTGGCTGGTGCTGCAGCCATGCAGCTCAGTAGGCTTTGTCTCCTCCTGTACAGAGTTCCATCCTTAGCTTCCCAATGGCTCGAGGAGTTTGTTCCTTCTCAGTTGAGATCTCTATTTAGAAGTGAGACTCGTCTCAGAGGGATAGGTTTGAGGAATTGAAGTTTCTGATTTTCTAGCTCTCTTTGCTATTTTAGACAGTTTCCTTAAGCTCAGCAGCTAGATGCTTCTAAATGGCTGCATCCACGATGATCAGAGCAGCTTTTATGCCCACTGCCATCCTGTGGGGCTTCTTTGAAGACTTGTCAGTGCTGTTTGTACATGATCTGCTTTGCTTTTCATCTACAGAGGAATCTCCTTGGTCTGTGCTTTTGTCGTTATTGTCTGTGTTATGTTGTCATTTTTACGCTGGTTCAGACTGAGTCTGAACCAGAACTGAGAGTCCAGAACCGTTGCTATGCCCTCATACTCCCATATGAGTATTTATAGCACTCCCTGACAATATTGCTTCTACAGCAAAGGTATGTGGATCCAGGCTCTTAAGGCAGATATTCTGTTTTCTTGCCTGGTAGGGTGTCTCTCTGATCCCCACCTTGTTTTACTGCAGTTCACCTAAGTCAGGAGGTTCATTTACTGGCCACAAATAGTGCAGGAAACTTCTCAGGAAACATTAGACATCTTGAGGAGTTTGACTTTTGCACCTCTCTGGATATTCACTAAGTTTGTTTCTCCCTCAAAGCTTAGTGTGTGTTATCTTGTATTTAAAGGCTTCGCACAAAACATACAATCTGTTCAAAGTAGGTATGTTTCGAGCAACCAGAACACGTTGAGCCAGGGTTCAGGCTGTGTTGTCAGCAACACTTGGTCAGTCAGCTACAGATTAAATCACCAAAAGTTTAGTTTAGAGTAGGCAGAACATGTGGGGTGGTTGCATTTCTCTTACTGCAGCTGGTCACCCCTTCCGTCTCGTTATGGGTGGGATGTTGCAAGGCTGCACGTAAGAAAAATGTTTCTTATGATAAGGGTAGTGAGGCACTGGAGCAGGTTGCCCGGAGAGGTGGTGGATGCCTCGTTCCTGGAGATATTCAAGGTCAGGTTGGGGGGTTCTGAGCAACCTGATTGAGCTGCAGGTGTCTCTGTCTTTGTAGGGGGGTTGGACAAGGAGACCTTTAAGGGTCCCTTCCAACTCAAGTGATTCTGTGATTCCAATCTTAGGTTGTCCACCCACTTGGATATTCTAGTACTCAGTTTGCTTAAGCTGATATTAAAAGTTGGCATTTTTGCCATGATCAGATTTCAATTACAAGTTTTGCCTTGCAGAAACAAGCTGTATTTACAACACCAAAATTAAAATGAATTTAACGTGATGGTGTCAATTGTTCATATCAAAGTATGAACAAATTGTCAAGGATCACTTCCATTGTGCTGAATAAAATGCCAGATGAAATTTTGTTGAAACTTTACTGGTTAATAACGATAAATCAGTTTGACAACAATACCTTTTCCTCATTCATAGTGGCGCTGTATATTGTCCCTTTGTCAGAGGATGATGCAGGCAACAGGTGCTGCACACCTGAGTGGGAAAGGACCAGTTGGAACATCCTGAATTTCAAAAAGAGAAAAGATACTTGTTCTTAAATACGCACTAGCTAATTAATCTGTACTTACCACAGAGCAGTTCTGAATTTGTTAGCATGTGGGTGATGTTTCTACAAGAAGCAAAGTATATGAAACAACAGGGGATGTCATAAAAATGCCTTGCTTGAGAATTCTTGACTAGCAGAAACTACAATTTTAGCTGTACAAACAGGCACTGAGGAACTCTTCTGGGCTTTGAATGTATCCTCTTATTATAGAGGTGGATGTCCTGTGTGATATGGCAAATACTAGAATACTCATAAATCGTTCATTTAGAAATAGTCTAGCTGGCAACATAAAAAGAAACCTCTCATAAAGTTCATGTAATGATAAAAGTAAATGGGAATTAAATCTACTTGAAGTTGTAGTTCTTTTCTAATAACCCCCATTCATTTTGAAATAGTGCCTACTGGTAACCAGTGGCAACAATTGAATGCAATTCAGCTAGGAACTGAATGGAGCAAACATAACTGCTGGTCTGATGACATGTTTACAGGCTCTCTACTCCTTTCACTTGGGAACATTGGAATTGCTATAATGGATGAGAAAGACAAGCTGTTTTGTGGTTATGTCTCTGACACAGCCTGCATCACAGCATTTAGAAAGAAGTTTGCTTCTGTACCAGCAAAGAAGCTATGTTGCATCACGGTGCTCCTAATGAGCCTTTATTTGTGGTTTTTAAAACTTTACTGCCTGAATTGTGGTTTCCTGGTTGTAAGAGAGGACTCGGCTTCAACTTTCAGGGTCTGTCCTTTGCTAATACTTCTTCTAGGGAGCAACTGAGTCACTTCTCATTTCTGCTGTACATAACTCTGATAGTTTCTGTAGGTAGGGAAAAATGCAAAATTTAAGTTCTTTTATTTCAATTTATATTGGCAGCTGTTAATCGATACACCAATTTCAGTTTAACTTTGGTGTGTCTTTAAATAAATTATGTCTCGGGGTGGCCACATAGGCCATTAATACACACAGTGTGTTTTAATGAGTGGCAAATGGCCCCTGCCACTTCATGATTGTCAGGTTGGTCATTTCTGCAAATCTTATTATGTCATGCTTTATAAATCATTTGCCTTCACCTCATAATAGTTACAGGAATTGTAGCAGCTAGAGAAAAAAGCTATGGTTCCCCTTGCTTTGTCTGCAGAGGTTATCTGGCTCAGCGCTTACAACCTGTGCCACTCTGTCAGCTGTGCAGCAACCAGCTTGACAATAAAGATTATCTTTTAAGAGGGAATCTGAAGCATCTTGAATTATGGAGTGAGTTACTGTCAGAAGAGAGAAAGCTCCAGGAGAAACACTGAGGCTGTCTGAGTCTGCTGTGGAGCCACAGCTAACTGCTTTCAGGGCCTTAATAAATTCATGTGCATGCCTGTGGGGAGCACTGAGATGGGGTGTTCTCTGACACGTCTAGGTTAAAAGCCAGCCACAGAAAGTCATAAAGGTAGCTAACCTGCACCAGTGATATAAAATCCTTTGGAAGTGGGACATAAAGGATAATTCTCTGCAGAGCTGCTGGCATGGACCACGCAAGCTGGGCTTAGACACAGTGGATCATCAAGTCTTTAGAAACATCCGTAAATCTGCTCTGATGTGCATTTCTGGATGTCGGTGTAATCACTAGTGTTAATGAAGACTGTGTTTGTGTACTCCAAACAGAAGTGTTGATTACTAAAATGAAAAGCTCACTTCTTTTTTTCTTTTTTTTCCTCTTTTGCCTTTTTCTTTCTCTGATGCTAGTTTCCTGATGCAAAGCAAGGCTTGTAGAAAGAATCCGTCTGCCTAGTGAAGGACCAGCACTAGGAGAAGGTTGCCCCCAGATGCATCCAGTTGAGTTTATAGAATAAATCCATAATGGTGGAACCACACGACCATTCTGGGCAACCTCTTCCAGTGCTTGACCACACACCATAAAATAAGTATATAAATATTTTAAAAAATTATTTCTATTTGTATCGATTGCCCCTTGTCCTGTCACTGGGAACCACCAAGAAGAGGCTGGTTCTGTCTGTTTTCCTCCCTCCAGCAAGTGTTTATACACATACATGAGATCCACCCCAAGATCTCTTGCCTCTCGGCTAACCTGCCCCAGCTCTCTCAGCCTCACCCGCTGTGTGTCCAAACCCATAATCATCTTTGTGGTGCTTTGGGCTAACTCCACTATGTTCATATTTCTCATGTACAGGAAGCCTGGGACTTGAACCAGCACTCCAGGTGCATTTCAGCAGTGTTGAGAAGACAGGAAGGATTATGTCCTTTGATCTGCAGGCAGTGCTCTCTGTAACAGAGCCCAAGAGAAGTTGGCCTTCTGTGGCACGAGGCCCACTGCTTACTCATGGCCAATTTGATGCCCAGCAGGAACACCACATCCTTTCTTGACATGCTTTTCTTTACGTGTCTGGAAGTGAAAACTGACCGTCCTGTCCAGAATTAAATTCACGTGCAAGTAATGGCAAAACTGAAAGAATCATTTTCCCCACAAAAATCAGATAGCTCTTTATTCCTTAATGTAATGGAAATATTGATTAGCAGAGCTACTACTGCAATTTCCTCGCTCCGTTTCTCCCTATAGTACAGCAAATCACTTCAGAATACTATTGTTTAAAATTCAGACAGCTGGTTGATAGGAATTTATCAAATTGCACATGTAAGTGAATTATGAATGTAGGGCCAAGCCTCTCATTCGGATGTCACTCATAAGAGATATTGCCATAGCTGCTAAGTCAGGAACCTGCTGCTTATTTAATATTAACATTTAAAGGAAAAGATATGCTGGATTTTAGTGCTTTGTGGACAAAAACTTTTGGTGATAAAATATTTAAACTGTTAACCGAAATGGTAATGGCTACAAGGGAAAACTTGAGAATGACAAGCGAGGTGAGCAGCTACCAGCCAGATGTGGGTGTTGCTGAAAGAAAGGTTAATTGTATTGCTAATGATTGAGAGACAGTTATCATATTATTACGTGTTTAATTGCACAAAAGTTCTTGGAATGCTAGAAGAGATGTGATGTTTTTGTCTTACTGCTTCCGCTGGAAAACTGGAAATCCAGAATAATCTTTGAAAGCTCTTTATAGCAAGGAGGAAGTAAAACAACATCTATATTTTAATTATTACCTGTGGAGAATACATCCTCATATATATTTTATATATATACATTATGATAAGGTTAAGTGTTTCCAGAGGACTTCACATTTAAGTCCCAGGAAAAAAGTTGCAGCTGGTGATGAGAAAGCATCACCTTCATGCTGTGGAGCTTGAGTCTGGCTTTGCTCCTTGCCTGACTCAGACCAGGACATTAGCTTCAGGGGCCTAAACAGGAGGTTGTAGATTATGCTGACGTGAGGCTACCCTAGGGTGCCTTACAAGAGCTCTGTTTAAATGCCCTTATTTAAATACCAAATATTGGGTATACAGGAGCAGGGACTTCTTCTCTGAATACCCTAGGCATGATCTCTTTTCTGTCAGGTGAGTACTAATTGCTCCTGAAAGGATAGAACGGTTAAAAACAGAGAGAAAACTAAACATCAGATGTGTGTAGGAGGCTCTGTTTTGGGATGGACTATGATCCACCCTTCCCATTGGAAACTAGGACCACAAGTGTTCAGTGAAGAGCCAGTTGGCTTAAAATCAAGTGCATTTCCTTTAAAAATTGGAACACAGGTTGACTCTAGAGGAAAAAGAATTTCAAGACAAATGGACCACAAACAAATCAGTGGCCCCTTATATTGAACTTCTGCTTGGTCCACTACCCATTTTGAGAAGAACTGCAAACCTTGGAGGTCAGAGATCATTCAGTGGGTGCCTGACAGCTGTAGAGTTCAGCCCCACTGTCATCAACTCTGCAGTGTGCTCAACATGTGCCTCACAAGTCCAGCAGAGAAGCTGACAGCATATCTACTGCCCAGCTAAATGCTTGCATGTACCAGAAAGTTTTAGGATGAAAGGTAAATGACACAGAGGATTGAGTATTTGATTACAAAATTGAAAATAGTTACAAAGAGGTACAACATAAAAACCCGTTACTGGTATTTATCTTCTGTTTTTGTTCAGCTCTTACCTTTGAGGGTATAGATTAGTATTTGCTGCCAGGCTCTATCTTTTTGTTATTGTCACTTTTTTATGCTGAGTGTAAATATACCTTCACAACACAGACTCTGTCACCCTCAGTGTGTCTCATTCTCCTAAATTTGAACATAGCACTGTGCTGCAACCTGTTCATTTTTTCTGCCCTGCTGCTGAGCTCAGAGATGTCTCTGCGTGCTGCTCCTGTGTGCCTGTGGGGAGAACCAAGCATGCCCTCCTAGTAGGTGCTGCCTGGGCACAGCTGGCTCCTGAAGCAGGAAGTGAGGGAGGGCTTCCAGCCACTTCTGCTTTTCTGCAGGACAGCACTTCAGCAATTGTACTTGAGGTGCTGGTTGGTATGCAGACTGATGCATGAGCACTGGGGCATTCACTGCCCTTTTTGCAGAGACAAAGTGGAGCACCATTTCTGACACTGCTGTTTGTGCCTGTGTTTGGCCAGAAGGATGTTCTCCACAGCTGTGGGAACTCCACGGCATTTTGTCTGAAATAATCCCCCACTTTCTCTTTACCAGCCAGGCACAGAGGCCACGTGGGCATTGCACATTGTCACTTGAACATGGGGCTGATGACTGTCAGAAAAAGGGAAGTGCAGGCTGGCCCAAATTGGTATTGCTTGACTTCTTTCCAGATTAACCGAAGTCTTTGAATTGCAATGACTTTATACCTTGCAATTTCCTCTGTAAAACAGCGTAAGTTGTTACAACTGTCACTTTTCTAAATACCTTACTTCTAAATTTTCACTAGCACAGAATTTAGTCATGTTCCTTTAGCTAAGCTTGAGCCTGTTATGATTGCCTCTATGCCATGAATATGTGATTTATTATAATGCACTTCTTTCTTAGTTCTTCATAATGAAAAAATCATTTGTAGATGTGCATTTTGTAGAAAGAATGAGAATACTGTAGAAATAGAGAATATGGCTTTTATCTCTCATGAAGGATGGTGACAAATGTGCCTGAAGTGGGACCTGAACCAAACCCCTCTATCTGATCAGGTGCTGAACAATTAAAAGCTTCCTGGGGTTTTGCATGAGTTTATTTGGCTGCAGACAAAGCCATAAGGATCCTGCACTGCAGCAGACATAACACAGCAGAATATACTTGAAGTTTTCAGTTGTGGGCATAAATAGCAGCAATAAAACACAAATGCTAGTACTCACTGGAATCCAGGCTTTCAGAGAAGCTGAGTCAATATTTCTTCTTGATGTTTTATTTTGAGATTTTGGTCAATAGCTTTGGTACATTAGAAATATAGGGAAAATAGAACTTGTTCTACCACAAATGAGGAAAAATTCATTCAGATATGCTACAGTATTTGTGGACAGCTGCAGTGCTTTACATGAAAGTGTTGAGAGTTAGTATTCTTTTTCCCAAAAGCGCAAATTCCTTATTTTATGAAAATTAGTTCATTGATTTTCATTGACATCAGAGTAATGCAATATTTCAATGTATGTCAAACTGAATTAGGGATTTGTTGGCTCATAGATTAGAAGTACCATTTGATTTTAAAAGTCTGAATAGGCAAGACTTTACATTGCCAAACCAACATCTTCTTTTTGATCCATGCAGATGATAAATTCTTCTATCACTTCTAAAATAATAACTTGAAATGTTCCGGCTGAAGTGAAATTACAGAAGGAAAAAAATAGGAAAATCAGCCCTTGTAGTTTTTTTGCACAAATGAAATGGAGGATATATTTATGATGTGTTTGTACTTTACCTGTCCAAGAAGTAAGTGTGTGGCTACAGCCTCCCTCAACCTGTTTGAGAACAGTCTGATGCAAGACAACAAATGCAGGATGAAGACCTTCAAATGTGAGAGATGTCCAAATCAATCACCAGTGGGATGGGAATGAAGCTCTGAAAAGAACACTCACTGTTAAACCCAAAGCACCAGTTCTGTCATTCAGATACAGGATGTAGAAAATAACAGGATGAACCCAATGACACCACAACTCATAATCATCTCTGACATCAATGGGTTAAATCATGCTCTTGGGTTATATCTTTGTTTCTATTTCATCAGATCAATTTCTGCTGATACTTTTACTTATCAAATTGCAAGTGTTCCTCATTCAAGATACTAGTTAATTAAAGGGAGTGCAGTGTATAGATCGAGTGCGAAAAAATATTGCCTCCGCATTCTTGTCATTAAAAAGGAGCAATTCCTTTGGTGAGCAGTGCAGAATGAGTGAACCCTGTGACATGACAACATACATGAATACGAAGCTGGAACTGCTGCCTGTTTACAACTTGCCTTTGCCCCTGTGCATGCACTGTTTTTCTTACTGTCTAGCGAGAACAACACTGACTTGTTCCGTCCTATTACTTGTTTTTTCATGGCTTCTTCAAGTTATTGGGCTTTTCCTATGTCTCTGATCCTTCTGCAAGTTTTCCTTGGCCCTCCTAATTAGAGTGTAGGTTAAGAGGCAGCAGCAGCAGCAGCACTAGTTATGTGTGGGATACCAGCTAGCATTATGTACTTCTTGTCTCTGCGGTGTTCTGGAGCTGTGTAATGTGGGAACTTCTCTGATGCTGCCACTCTATAGCATGCAGTTTTAAAACAGTTCCTTGACGTGGGTCTTTACAGAACACACAACTTATATATTTTGCAGTTACTTTATTTTACAAAAACTTTAAAGGGCTGTGAAGAGATTTTGTGTGCTGTAAACCACCAAGAGTCCTCCAGCTGCTCTGGAAAACCTGGGCCTTGTCATCAAAACCTGAGAAAGTTCCTTTGCATTCATTTTTTAGCACTCTTGTGACACATAATTACTAGTTCTCTCCTTCTTTTGACCTGTTTGAAATTATAAAAAAAAGGTCAAGAAAATATCTTAGAATTGACTGAGAATTTAGTAGTGAGGATTTCGCTCCCTCAGCTTCCCCTGGTGGCTGTGAATGAATTTTCCACCTCCCTGCGCAGTCTGCTAATCTGCCATTATTTCTGGGCATTTTTTAACAGCTCGTTGGCTCATTAAGGATATTCACCAAGGAGAATAAGCAAATAATGCAGTCCTTGCGCTTTCAGGTCCTCGGGCACTGAGCATGCCTGGGAGTGCTTCCTAAACAGATAACAGGGATGAGCCATAAGCATCACCTACACCTTCTTCTGGCCCAATAATGTCACCTCCAGCTTTGCCTGGAACTTCATGCCCCAGTTGAGCTCTGCTTCATTCCGCATGGCCCCAAGCAGAGCTGTAGCAGCTGTGTCTGCCTGCTTGGGCTGGTAATTGCTGTGCTGCTCTCAATTTTACCAGAACCGGGGAAGGAACTCTTTAAAAAGTAGTAATAACACAGTATACAGCTCACATATGGGGATCGGGTACTCTGATTGCTCTGGGGTGTTGTGGGTAACTAAAAGGACAGAAGTCTGCTCACTCACACCTGCTTGCATTTCAGTTCATCCCCAGCATTAAAAGGTCAGGTCCTTTTGCCATGTTCCCTGACAATAGGAATGTACTTTTGGTTTTGACCCAGGCATTGTTCTAGAATGGCTGCCTGAAATTTTTCTCCCTTCTGAGCAGCATTTAGTCATTTGCAGCTCACATCTTAAAATGCTATTTCTTATGAGTGAAAATATGCAAAATTTCCTTGAGAGCTGACTTACAAATGTTAATACAGGAATAAATGAAGAGTTGATGAATAAATCCTTCAGAAGCAAGCTGCTTTAGAAACACTCCATAAATTTTCCCCATTACCACATTTAAAAAAACATTTAAAATAATTGTTGGAAGTCACTGAGTGCTGATAACTCTGCTTTATGAATGTGGACTAATGGAGTAACGTGATAATTATTTAGCTGCTGTTGCATTTTAATTCAATCACTCTATGGCTGTTACAGTACAGGGAGGCCTTTGCCTTTTAATTTCCTGAAGGCAAATAAAATCTGCTCGGTGGTTTCAGTCAATAGCCCTTGCAGCAGCTCACAGAATTAGGGGGAGGGAGGAAGAAATAGTGCTAAAGGCTGTAGATGTTTCTGAGGTATTGAAACACAACTGCAGCGTTTGAATTTCAGGTCCTGTCACAGCTGAGGGATCAGGGCACAGCTGTCACCACAGCCACACACGGCAGGGCTGGCCATGCTGCTGGGCCTGTGGGAGTGGCAATGGGAGGAGGCTTGAGGGCCTCTCAGGTCGGCCTGTGGAGGCCTGGCAGCCCACAGGGATTAGCTGGGACACCTCTGGGCACCCCTCATCCCTTCCTGGCCCTGTGTGGGTGATTGCTGTGAGCCATGACTAGAAGGCTCACCTTGTGGTTACTCTCCAGCACTTACTATATTACTAATATTATTGAGATGGCTGCATGCTAGTGAGGGCAATTTCAGTGAATTTAAGTTTTCTTTTACCTTTGGTATCTTTTTTTCTCAAATCATTGAACTGTGAAGTGACAACATGTCCTGTTTAGAAAATGGGTGAAAGAGATTGTGCCCATCTCGGTGGTGACAGAGGACGGAGATAACACCGGAGCAGCTACTCTCCCACACACCTTCCTTCTGCAAAGCATCTCTCCAGGGACAGGTAACAGGGACACAAACAAAAAATAAAGACAAAAACAAAGAAATGAAACGTGCTGCTTGACTGCATCCACGTTAAACTAGACATTTCTACCTAGCCGTTCTGAGAGAGCTCAGCTGTTGTGTTATTTAGTACATACTGACACAATGAACTCTTTGGCACGTTCATGGTCACTAGCTTGAAGTGATGCCACCAAGCAGTCCAAATGCCTACACCAGGGTGAGCAGAAACCTCCGTGGCAGTTACAGCACCAGTGCTCTCAGAGATAACATATTCACCTGATTGCCACTCCTGTAATCTTCTTTTTTTCATTAATTAAGCTGATACATGGCCAAGACACAGACACCTCAACTGATCAAGACCTCAACGCTACTTGCTTTATACCACAGAATATGCTTCTTTCTCTACATATTCTTTGTATTTTTTTACTACCATAAATTGTTTATCTGCTTAACATGCTGAAATAATTCCATTAATGTATACGATCTGTGGAGCAATAATGAGAGGTATTAAAATGTCATTAAAATGTCAAAATCACAGGAGTCAGATGCAATCTTCTGTGAAGGCAGTCTCATAATATCTCAAGTAACAACACAAAAATAAATGTAACCGAAGAGTCATTATGAGCTCCTGAAAGCCTGAAGAAAGGACAGTCTAACTTAAAACATTTCAGCTTGTAAGTGGACTGGTCGCACAACTGAGTCCATACCATTGGACCTCAGATGACTGAATACACTTTGCAAGATCACTGTTAAACCAGTCATTACAAAAGAACTGTTGCAAAGCCCACTATAATTGAATGCAATCACTGAGATGCTTAGCTAGCTCTGAATAACAGGGTTTAAGAACTTCCATAACAGTGTAAAGCACAGTTTTTCTACGTCTAGAGTTTTACATTTTTCTTGTCACATACTGCCATGGGTCTGGTGTACCCTGTGGTTTTGTTTGCAATTCTTATAGCAAACTGGATCTAGAAATGAACTTGTTGAAAGGTTGTTAACCTGTTTTTTATTTTGTACTAACAATCCTGAAAGATTTTTTCATGTGCTCTCATTAAAGGTTTTATACCAAGATAAGCTTATTGAAAAATCCACGTCCCCCAATGCAAAGCTAGTTGACTAACTATGCATTTGCCCATAACAAGCTGTGCAAGGCTACACATCTAATCCCTGATTGATCACCATCACACATATTCCAAGAGCTGGGGTCTAGTGCCCCATCTCTTCAATGGAAAGTGTTTTATGAATCAATATCAAGCTGAATTTTAAGAGCACTTTGATATAGCAGTTAGATTTTTACTGTCAAACAGAATTTTGTTGGTATTCACAAACCTACATTTTTTTGCAGCACGAAGTGGAAAATTTTAAAAGGAAAAATGAGAATTTTCAAAGTAAGATTGGTAGCACTAAAAAAAAGAGAAATGAGAGGTCAGGAAAACCTAACACCTTCTAAAAACATTGCAAGTGATTGTGTTGCAATAATGTCTTGCAGCTCTACATGAACACAACTGAAGTATCTTGGCAGAGGCTTTCTCAACATCATTCTGAGTGCCAAGTGAAGCTATTACCTGCTGACAGTTCTATGGACATTTTACTCGTGCAGTGACCTGACCTCATCAGTGCTGTCTGCTTGATACCCGTTGAGGAGTACCTCCTTATGCTATGTGGAGAAAACATAATTTGCCAGGGGCAATGTGAAGAACCCTGCGGGTCCTTCCTCACCTCTTTATGTGCAAGTGAGGCCACTCGTGTGTCTGGAGCACTTAGGAAGTTCCACAAGTGCTAATGGCTGAGGTGCATTGCCTGCAGTGCCTTCGTGAGCCTGGAGCCAATGTGTGGCTGGTCTGCTGCCAGCTGGACTGCTCTGAGCCATTTTCCACCTGCCACCAGACCCAACTGGCACAGAACTGGTCTTTGAGAGGTCATCACTGTGATCATCCTTGCTTTGGAGTGATGATGCATTTTTCTATTGACTTCAACCAGCTGGGAGTGAAGCTCTCTTCTGATTTGCATTTAATCAAGGGTATTTTTCTCCTTTCCTTTTTCAGCTTTGCTATGCAGCTTGTTTCTCTTTTTTTGTGGATATTAAAAATATGTAATAAAGGGATCTGTTAGTGTTCCACACTCTAAAAATCAGGGCTTGTTTTTCCCTGGGAGCAATTTCTGAACTTTGTTTTCCTGACAGTGTCAGTAGGTTTTGCAAAGCCAATAATCATGAAATGTCAGCACTGCTAAATGAGGACAATAAATTTTCAAACAGTTTCATAACATGATTTTACCAGACATCAAAAAGGTCAGGCATGAACTGTAAATAAATTCCCATCTTGCAGCTATATGCCTCTTTAGTTAAAGAGTAAATTATCTTTGAGATAAGCAGTCAAGCAGTTATTCTCCTGTTTTATAACGGCCCCATATTTTGCTAGTTAGGTAGCTGGACTCTCCTGCAAACATAAGTGGGCCCTGTTAAATTACAAAAACTCCTTTGCTGTAGAAAGGAGTAAGAAAAAAATAAAATTTAGAAAGAATTTTGTACCAAATGTATGTTACATTATTAGGCACCCACTTAAAGGGATTTTCTGGTGCTCAGTGGGACATGAGGTAACAAAAGACACGTCTAAGCAAAGGGATGAAGAGCAAACCTTTCTTCCCCTTTCTTGTTGGTGCCACGGTGAATATGAACTCTGGAAACCTGCTAGATTTGCGCTTGCATCCTTGTCAGGAGTAGGATGCAGGAGGAGGAGTGACAGTACTGGAATAGGAAGAAGGGTGCACAACCTGCCTCACTGTCCAAAGAGGGACATGGCAGAAATCATATCCACATCTACCTTCTCCACCATGTCTCTCTGATAGACTGAAGGAGAGAGAGGAGTCTCACAATGCCTGCAGGACAATTCAAGTCCAGAATCTCCTTTTTGGCAAAGAGAGGGCCTGGCTTTTAGTTGAACTCTCCATGCCCTCTCAGCATGTGCAGGGAACAAATCACTTAGAACCTCAGCCAGAGGGACCACACATTCAATAGCAGTTTTAGAAACTTGGTAGGATTTCCCCCATGCAGAAGTGATTTAAGCAGTTCTGCACTTTGTCCTCTCAGAGTAGGGACCAGTGAAATATAACTTTGAATGTAGCCTGCAGCTTGCCATGGGCAGCTAGGGTTGCAGAGGCTTTTTTCCTGGCCTTAGAGGAAGTCTGAGCCTTCGCTTGACTTCTGTGAAGTACTTGTCTGTCCTGTGGTGGCTACTGGTCAGGTTTGCTTGATGGGAAACTGTCTGCAGTTCATATTTCTGCACAGTGAGAAGATTAAACTCATAGCTTTTCTGCATGAACTTCAGCTCATACTTCAATAAGAAGAAAAAATATCCATTTAATAGATGATTTACCATTACAATTCTATCTGAAAGTCAACTGTTAAACAATAGCGGGTTACAAGTTGTAAGTATTTCACCTTTTTATTTTTAAATATCATTGGAAGCCTTGACAAACCGTTGGAGAAGATAGGAAGATGGAAGGAAATTCACACCAGAATGTTGCCTGACACCTGGATAACCTAGTGTATGGTAAATGCACAAGGACATTAGTACATTTGACTTCATGCCAAAGGAGCAAGAGAGCTAAAGTATTCAGACATGTCTGTGTAGATGGGTTCAAGTCACTGCAGACCTCTTTACACCCCATGTGCTGTGGTACTTCTTCATAACACCCATATTCAAGCTTTTGTATACTGGAGCTGTGGGACTCTACTTTTGTGTTGTACTATCTTTTGTCTTCTACTTGGGTAGCCCAGAAAAGATCAAGGTCTTCCTGCACTTCAAAAAAACCACTACAAAATGAAATCCTCTGTCTAATTTAGGGCACAGAGAAAAGAGATACTGTCATATTTTACAAGTCATTTATGTGACTGTCATTTCCTGTTGGATTTAAATGACCTTCATGAGGAAGAGGAGTCAGAGGAGAGGAGGTCTTGGAGAAGCAAAATCATCTTAGCACCAGGTTCTCTCCTGGTGATTGGTACTGCAGGGGGAAGAACCAATTTTCTGGAGAGTAAAGGAAGAAGTGAACAGAATGGGAATTTAGATGAGGAAAGAAATGAAAGGAAAATAGTCGTGGAAAGACTTGGAAAAGCAAGAAGAGAGGCAGGAAGTCAGGAAAAGATGAGCTGATTTAAAAATGAAAGGATAGGATAAAGCAACTGAGAAAGACATCAGTAATAAAACAGTTCCTTCCCAGAGCAATAGAGCCATGCTCACCAGCTGTCCCTGCCTCTGTGCATGGCACCTGGAAAGGTCTGAGTCAGGGTCCCAGCCCTTGGGGCTGCTACAGCAGCCGTGTTCCACATGCAGCCTCTGGTGCTTGCTACCATAATTGAATTCCTGTTGTCTTTCAGCCACTGGGATCAGCCTGGCTGCCTGTTTTCATGAAGTTCACAGGAATTTAATATCTTCAAGGCCTCTCCTGTCAAAGACGGTTGAAACTATGAACAGCTTCAAAAGATGCTGTAGTGCATGTGGGGAAAAAATAGCAGTTTCTCAAGGCCAGTGGTTGCTCAAGACCCTAGAGAGCCAGGCTAAAAATAGAAAATAAAGCCATTTTGACAGAAAGCCCCCCAGCTTGCTTGCTGGAGAACAATGCCAGGAAATATGTGTAGTTTTATATCAGGAAGGCTTGGAGGGAAGTGCAAGCAGATCCTCAGTTATTACAAATCTTGGGAGCTGCAGGGAGACGTGGGGCTGAGGAGGTGCATCACTTGGGGGTATCCTGCATATTTCTGAGGGGGAGCCAGAGAGATGGTGTCCTTACAACAAAGCCCTGCAGCTCTGGAGATATGCTGCCCACCACTGGAGCATGGTCAGTGTCTTTGCTGTGCTGTGCTAGAAGTTTGTGCTGAGGGACAGGGGAGCTGAGAATACCAGCACTCTTGGAAGGACAAGTTTGTCACCACAAAGGCTTGTCTGACAAATGTTCAGGCTGTTGAGGTGAGCTGTTAGCTGTGTCTTGTGGAGCAGTGAGGCAATTATTTTTCATGCATTACAGTTTTGGTGTGTCCCACAGACACTCCAACTGAGGCCACCTGAATGTGTACACTGTAGTTGTAACAGATCAGACTTTTCTGCATTCTTCTATATGCAGTAAGAAAATACAATTTGTAGCATCTTAACAGATAAATCCATGGACATGCTGTAAGTGCCCATTAAAACACACAGTGTTGGTCCAATGACCCAGTTTTCATTGCGCAGAACATGTAATCATGTAATCACTGTGCAGTTTGGCAAATACTCCAAGGCTGGCTTCTCAAAAGGAAGAAGTCTTTTGAGGTAAAAAAAATTGAAATGAAGGCTGAAAACTTGAAGAGCAATTTGTTCCTGATGCAAATCTATTAACTTTGGTGGATTAGTAAGTTGAGATATGGAAAACAAAGATTTCCCAAATATTCATGTGGGACAGATACTTAAAAGGAGACAAGAATTTTGATAGAGCAGAAATTTTCTAGGGTTCAGAGAAAAACAAATATTTTCCCAACTTTTTCACCATTTGAAATAATTTGGCTATTTAATTAATTGATTAATAACTGTGTTTTTATCTGTACTGATCCTATCAGTACAACGTGGGGGATGAAAGGATAGAGCACAGCCCTGCTGAAAAGGACTTGGGGGTACTGGTGGATGGCAAGCTGGACATGAGCCAGCAGTGTGCCCTCGCAGCCCAGAAAGCCAACTGTATCCTGGACTGCATCAAAAGAAGCATGGCTAGCAGGGCAAGGGAGGTGATCCTGCCTCTCTGCTCTGCCCTAATGAGATCTCACCAGGAGCACTGTGTCCAGATGTGGAGTACAGGAGAGATGTAGACTTGTCCAGAGGAGGGCCACAAAAACGACCCAAGGGATAGAACACCTCCCTATGAGGACAGGCTGAGAGAGTTGGGGCTGTTCAGCCTGGAGAAGAGAAGGCTCAGGGAGACCTGAGAGCAGCCTTACAGTATCTAAAGGGAGGCTGTGGGAAGGAGGAGGACAGACTCCTCAGCAGGGTCTCTTATGATAGGACAAGGCGAAATGGTTTCAGAATAACAGAGGAGAGATTTAGATTGGATATAAGGAAGAAGTTTTTTTACAGTAAGAGTGATGAGGCACTGGAACAGGATGGCAAGAAAGGTGATGGATATCCCATCCCTGGAGATACTCAAGGTCAGGCTGAATGAGGCTCTGAGCAATCTGATACAGCTGTGGGTGTCCCTGTTCATTGCAGGGAGATTGAACTACATGAACTTTAAAGGTCTCTTCCAACTCACAATTCTATGACCATGATTCTATGACACAGGACAAGAGGGTGACACTTGAGTGCTGTATGAGCTCATTTTGTCCAGAAGCCCTGGGTGGGGACCCAGGGGAGGAGATTGGCAGGGACAGGGCCAGCCATCTTACGATTCGTTCAGCTGTAGGAGCTTCTGCTTGGCTGGTGGCCACCAGGCCTGGGGAGCAGACCAGTAAGCCCAGCTGCCCACAGAACTAGGTGCTGCAGTGGGGAAGCCTATTGAAAGTGGGTTTTGAGCTACTGATTTCTCAAACTAACAATAATTTTGATTACTGATTTTTCTGAGTCTGGCCAAAGCACCTCTGTTATATCTTAAAGATCCAGGCCTTGCTAGAAACCTGCCTTAGAGAAATTATGCATTGCCCTATTAACACTATAACCAGGTGCATCTGGGCATGGGTACCCACCCTACTGTTTGGTGGGGACAGGAACTTGGCTCACATCCTACACAAGTGCTGTAGCTGGAAAATCACTGCAAATCAATAGTTTTTCCAAAGACAACAACCTCCCTTAATATGGAAGATTTATTTCTTGAAAACGTTTCAGAGTGTGATTATATAGCATCTGACATAAATTGCCTGCACAGGGTAACTGGACAGTTGGATGATCAATTAAAGCTGGCTTCTTTCCATCCTATTGTTTCAGAGGTATCAGGTAATGGATGGCTCATATGCTCTATGCATTATATAAATAATTTAGTTTATGTCTAGGAAAATATGTCTTGTCTGTGAAGCAGAGAATTACTAGTTGTGTGGCTCAGAGATGGCTCTAAACCATTTCAGTCAAGAGTAATAAATTAGGATACGGCAGAAAGGTTTTTTTTTCTTCACCATTGTTGTTTGATTCAGCTACTGCAAAGCTCTGTGAGAAATCCTATTGCCCGTAAGACATTACAGCATAAATGTTAGAGGAGGATGCAAAGAAATTATGTAAGATCAGAAACAGTGGAGGTAGTATTGTAGGAAGGCCACATAGGATATTTATTTGCGTCCTTTCAAAGAAAGAGAAGATTTTTAGCTACATTTACTCAGATAACTAATACTTTATGTTTTTAAGCTATTGCTATCTTACAGAAGAATTTTTTTTCAAAAAAACATACAAACAAAAAAAGCAAAAAAACAAAAAACAAAAAACCAAAACCACAGCACTGAAATCCTGATTATATTTGAAGTCAGTGTTGAAATTCTACTGAGTTAAGAACAGCATTATTTTTCCCACAGTGTTTCTGTTCTTTATGGAAGCATATGGCTACACTTCTGAAGGCAGCTGAATTACTCTTGCTTAAGAAGTTGCCACCCATTGGGATGCTTAGTTTGCCTGAACTGTGATTTTTTGGATGTATTTGAGTATGTGGCTGTAACAGGAGAGTCTTTAGAGTAATAGATCGTCAAGAAAAGTCTACTTCCCTTGGAATTTTCTACTGATCACTTTTCCTCTGATTAAAACCTTTACCGTGTAAGAACAGCAATTAAAAAAGTCTCTTCTTTTAATGAGTGGATCAAATTATTCATAGTTCTTTCCCATCCTTCTTTGCTACAATACATAACCTTTACTTTTACAAGCAGTGGATTGGCAAGCCATGGCCATGTATTATTCTAAAAGACCTTAACCATCCCCAAAGCTACACTATTTCATCCCTCTGTGTACCAACATTATGGAATAGAGGGGGCTGCTATATCCGTAAATGAATTGCTTTATCCATGGGGAATGTTATAAAGGTAATGAAAAGTTAATGTGGTATTTGCTTCTTTTTTTTCTTACTCATTAAAATGATTTATAGCTGTGATGTTTATCTAAAAACACAACTAGAATATTAGATTAAGTATTTACTTTTGATGCAGTGTAATTTTGTAGCAAGCCAGAAAACAATTTCAGTCCAGTGCATAGGGAATTGATAGAACAACTCCAATTGTTTCTCAGTTAATTACTGTTCTAATTTGCTTCACCTCCTCTATGAAAACGTCTGTTGATTAGAAGGGATAGGTACAGTATTGCACTGGGATGTGCCATCTTACAGAATCAAGTTGGTGTTGTTTTGAAGGAAATAAAACGCATCGAGTGTTTGGAGTGTGGGCTGGTTGTTAGTAACAAGGTCAGGTGACTGCAGATCTGTGCTCCCAGGGGCTGCATGCGACCAGTGCAAAGTGAGCTGCTCAGGCTCTCAGCATGGAGATGCTCATCCCACCAAAACTGAGCTCATGCAGTAACACAGGGAGAATTTCTCCTCAGAAAGAGTGGTGAGGCATTGGCACAGGCTGCCCGGGAAGGTGGTGGAGCCACTGCTTGTGAAGGTGTTCAAGAAATGTGTAGATGTGGCACTGAGGGACATGGTTAGTGGTGGTTATTGGACACGGAGGTGATGAGTTGATGGACCGGATGATCTTAGCGATCTTTCCAGCCTTAATGATTCTATGATTCTGTTCTATGATTCTGTGTATGGTGATGTACCAGTACCCAATGAGTCTGTCAGGCCAGTGCTGCCCTGCGTCCATGGACACCACTGATCAGTGTGTTTTCAGAGGCAGGAAATCATCTCTTTTCCAAGCCAGGAGGTGTCTTTCTAAAGTTGGCACCCCATGTGTAGGTCAGTGGATCCTAAGTGGAGTTGGTCAGTGGTGCATGAGGTAGTGTGGTGCGGATCCAAGAGATCTGCTACAATGCCCTACAGACGTGTCCATGCTATGGGCATGTGTGGAGTGAAACGTGTCTCATACCTGAGATAAGATGAGTGTGAAAGGTAGCAAAGGGGGACAGTAAGAGGAGCGTGGAAGGCCACTATGATGCTTGTATGTGAGGTAGAACAGGCTCCCCTGTCTCTGCTATGCCATTCCCAAGGCAGTGGAGGTGAGTTCTCACCTCCTTGCCAGACACAGACTGGGAGTTACGTGCAAACAGAACCCTAAGCGAACAGCACAGATGGATCCTCACGATGAGATGTGGCCCAGGCTGCCTCCCAGGCTTTACATTAGAGCAAGGCGTACCGCGCATTTCTGCTGGCTGGAAAGCCCAGGAGGGGGCTCAGGTGGGAAGCCCAGGTGGGAGGCACAGGAGGGGCTCAGCCGCAGGCTGCAGAGCCATCCCGGGGGCGCCAGGATCCCGCTGCGCCGGGCGACACCTAGCGGGGCTGCGGGGCCCGGAACGGCTCTGAGGGAGGGGGACCGGGAGGGAAAAGGGAGAAGGGGAGGGGGAAGGAGGGAGGATCCTGGCGAGGTCCTTGCCCTGAACCCTTCCTTGGGTCCATAAGCTGGATTGAAGAGGAGGCCCAAGGCCATCTGTGTGTTGTTTAGAGGTGAGTTTTGGGGCTGCAGGCTGTGCTCCGACAGGCTAATCAAGGGTATATTTTACATCCATTCAAACCTGGGAGGTGTGGGGTGGGTTAAAAGGTGCTGAGGCAGCAGCTTCCCTAAAATGTGCCATCTCCCCATCCCCCCTGCTAGCACAGCCCTTGAACTTAGGTGTGTTCCAATGTTCTGAGACCCACACAAATTTCTCCCAGAAATCTCCACACAGCCTTTATGAGTCTGTCAACCCAGGCACTCTCCTCCACCCCTATGGCTCCTGCTTGGCCCATGGGAGCCAACTGATGCTGAAACCTTCCTGGACAGAAAGTGGAGAGAGCTCTCAGAGAAGCTGCAGCATTGGTCTGTGTCTGGGTGATTTAAGGCCCTTCACTGAACTGTTCTGCCCTCTCTGCGTGTGTGCAGACATGAAAAGAATCTGTGGCTTCTTCTTGTTTTTCCAGGAAAAACAAAATCAGAGGTGAAAAGAGTGTGTAATTTCCAGAACATCTTCCACCCATGCAACCCAGGAATTGGTGACTACCTGTACTCAGTGTGGGAAGCCATGCAACAAACAGGATCTTTGATGTGTGGGCTGGAGTTCCCACGTACTGCAAGAAAAATAATAAAAATAGCTGACTGTCCTGAACAACATTTCCAAAGGCACTAATCCAGCACCACTACTGGTAAAAAGCCCATTATGTGCACTACAATGGGAGCAGCTGGGCTTGCACCCCGTTGTAAAAGCAAAGTGCAGCAGACAGTTCCTGTCCCTTGCAATAACAAGCTGTGTGTAGGGGTGAGGAGATGCAGCCAAAAGGGTGCATCATAGCCAGCTAGCATGGCACATGCACAACCCATTTAGGACCTAAGCAAATCCCCCATATCTGCACATCTTGCTCCTTTCTGCCCAAGTGACCACTTCACTGTAGGTACAGGTTTGTCTTTCCTCTAGCAAACATTGTGCTGCTCTGGGTCACTGATGCTGGGAGGGGACAAAAAGCAGCCCGGTACCCAACTGAACAGGACACAATTACATCCATATCTGATTAAATAATATGTATTACCTTTGAAGCTTATGCATTATGAAGCTGGTAACCAGTCCTCTGCAGGGAAAATTGTGGATGGGAAAAATCAAGAAACATGCCCCAGTGATGACATTTTAGCTCAGACTTTATAAAAAGGCAGAGGGATTATTTCTTCACCAGATATGTTACTTGGCTTTCTTCTGCTGGTTTCTAAATGACTACTTGAGGTTTGTCAGTGGCACCATTGGTGTTTAGAAATGCAATAAAGATATAAAAACACTTCTGAATTCTTGTTGGAAGTTCAGCCTTCGTGGTGATGAATCATAAGTAAGCCTCCACTCTTGCAAGCCTTTAGCAACATGCTTCTCTTTAGCTTCAATCTCAGAACCAATCTAAGATCAAACATCAGCACCTTTTCCAAAGCTGACAGTAGCACAGACAGCACCAATGTGCTTCCCATGGGCGCAGGCAGAGAACCTTCACTGGGATGTGTGCAGCCTCTGCAATAGCTCAGGATCCAGTCCCCTTTTGTAGGCATGTTCAGTAGCACTGCTAGTGTTTGAGTCAGCCTTTCCTTTACAAACTCCTTATTTTTACTGCTTGACTGCCAAAGTGTCAAATACATGCCCTGTCACCTCGAAGCTGAGCAGAAAGTTGTGAAAAACATGGTTTTTCTGCTACTGTTAACCAAAGAGAAGCATTCTTTGGATTTTAAGTAAAGCAGAACAGATCACAGAATTGCAGTGGTTGAATGGGGCCTCAATGGATCATTGAGTCCAACCCCCCTGCTAAAGCAGGTACCCTCAATAGCTTGCACAGGTAGGTGTCTAGATGGATCTTGAATATCTCCATAGAAAGAGACTCCACAAGTTCTCTATGCAACCTGTTCCAGTGCTCCATCACACTTACCATAAAGCAATATTTTATACCACTGGAGGTATTTCAGAGTCTCTGACCTTGAAGTCAACCCCTTTTTCCAACTTTGCTGGAAAAAACAAGCCTTGCTGTCTTGTCATACAGTCCTCACTCACTCCTTACTTCTCTAACTGTCCCTTCCAAGCTAAGTAGCTATACAGGAAAACTTTGCAATCTCACTCACTGTTACTGTGCAGCATTCAAAATCTTAGAATCCTAGAATATCCTGAGTTGGAAGGGATCCTCAAGGATCACTGAGTCCAGCCCCAGCTCCACAGAGCACCACCCAAAATTCAGACCCTGTGTCTGAGAGCATTGTCCAAACTCTTTTTCAACTCTGGCAGCTTGGGACTGCACCCACTGCCCTGGGGAGCCTGTTCCAGGATGGGAACTCCACCCTCCGGTGAAGAGCGTTTTCCTAACCCCCAACTGCCCCTCCCCTGACAGCTCCATGTCCTTCTCTTGGGCCTATCACCATCACTAAAGAACAAAGCTCAGAGTTGCCCTTCTGCTCCCTGTGAGGAGCTGCAGCCGCCATCAGGCCTCCCCTCAGCTCCTCTGCTCTGTGCTGAGCGCACACAGGGACCTCAGCTGCTCCTCATAGGTCTTGTCCTCCAGCCCCTTCTCCATCTTCATAGGCCTCTTTTGGACACTCTCTAGTACTTCTGTATTCTTCTTATTTTGGGGTGCCCAAAGCTGCACACAGTGCTGGAGGTGAGGCCACACCAGTGTGCAGCAGTGTGGATCAGTCCCTTCCCTCTCCTGGAGGGCAGTGCTGGGCCTGAATCACTGCAGGATGCAGTTGGCTCTTTTGTCAACAGGGCACACTGCTGACTTAGTTCCAAGTTGCTATGAACCAGGGAACGAGGCTGCTCCCCAGAGTCTCCTCCCAAAGTCTGTAGACTATAACACGGTTAAAGGTGCTTGAAACTGTAGCCAAGATCCTTAACATTTCTTCTCTTTGAACTGCATTTGGAAGTGATGAGACCCAGGGGCGTGAGCTGGGCCTTGCTGTAAACAGGACAGCCCTCAGTGCTGGTCAGAGTTGCACCGTTTATAAGGTATGGGGGCTGGTCCTTCATTGCACTAATGTAATCTTGTGCTTCTCTAATTGTGTGAAGATGCACCCACACAGTCAGAACCTGCTTCTCGTCCTCCTGCTCCTCACTGATGTCCTTCTCCCAGATACCCCAGGCACACACCAGCCTGAAACAAGGGCTTGTCCCCTGGCACCTAGCAGGGCATGCTCTGCAGCTATTCTCCTCTTACTGCCATGCAGAGCAGGCTGGACCAGGGTGCAAGGGTGGAAAACATGTTCTCTGATCCCCAGGGTGGAGTGTTCCCACCTCATGTTGTTCCCAGACTGGGCCTTGAGCTTCATCGCCTGTTTACATCTGCCTCCTGCCTGTGTCTCACTCAGCAGAGTGAATGTAAAGCACTGACAAGGTGTTCTCCTTCACAGACTTCATGGAGCTGTTGAAGCTGCCATCAAAACTCCATTCTCTTTTGACCAAAAGTGTTTTTTATTTCTGCTGACTGTTGTTACCATGTAATGTAACAGAAGCAGCAGCACCTGGGTGTGACGTGGATGGACAGGAGTTTGTTGCAATAGCTTTAATTGTGATAAAAAACATATGCTTAATGTTATTTTTAGACTAGTGCATGTTAAGAGGCCATAAAGTTTTAATCTAAATACAGTGTTGTATAAACACACAGTTCTCAGGCACCTTTATAGTGAGATCAGTATGTCTTCCCGGGTTCAAGCTTGCTTATGCAATGGAAAAATCAGAGTTAAACACAGAAATGAAGAAGTCCTTTCAGATTCCTTCGCTGATTTTGTTTTTCTCTATGTAACACCTTTTTGGAAAGAAAATCATTTCAGTGAGTGATGGAGCTGGTGGCTGGGAGCTGTGCTGCTGGAGGTGATGGTGACTGAAGCTTGCAGCTGGCCTCATCCATCCTGGGAGTGCTCTGTCCTGCTGCTCGTGTTCCACTTCTGGGAAATCCCCTTCAGTTTCGTCTCTCTGCCTTCTCTGCTGGAAGGAAGGCCATGAACAGAGCATGTTCCTGCCCAGAGTCTTTGCTTCTATCCTCTTTTATGTGTGTGTGTGTGTGTGTAGTGCAAGTGAATGTGCATGTGAATGTCACACGTGCATGTGAACCCTTTCACACTTGACCTTGTGGTTGACAGTTGTATGCCTCCAAGTCAAGCAGTTCTCTGGTGTTTCTCCAGCACTCAGCAATCTGCTTGACCTTCCCTGAAACTCTGGGCTTCAGCTCAGGTTTCACAGTCTGGGTGAGGCTTATGGGCAGGACTTTGCACTGGGAGTTGCAAGATCCATGCCAGGTGTGTGAGAACACAGAGCCGGCCAGCAGACTCCTTCTTCTCCCTCTGCCCTTTTCTGGGGCTGACACCTCTAGGAATGACCCTGGTGGAATGAAAGTGTCATCTTGGTTTATTTTAAAAAAGCATCTGCCATTACCCATTAGCCTTTAAGGAGTGATGTTACTGATAATTAAACAACCACGAGGGGAGATGCTTTTTGGTTTGGACTCTTGACGATTTCTAGCTGGCTTCTCTGCAAATCTCTGCAAATTCTCAGGGCCACTCTGCCCTCCTCTGTGAGCACAAAAAGTGACTGCTCTCATTGTTCTGGGCCTTCTATCACTCAGGGAGGAAAATTTTACAGTGATCCTGTTGGAGGCAGCAAAGAACAAAGAAATCACTAAAATGCAGTTGGGCCACATCCCAAAGGGAAGCCGGGGAACATCAGTCACTGCAAAGCTGTCTGCAGGATGCGTGCAGGGGCTCGAGGACACTCCTTAGAGTCTGTGCAAAAAGAAAGTGAGCTGATATAGGGATCTGCTGCCCGGCCAGATGTACTGAATTTACTGCCCACAGCACATCTCCTGCCTACTGGCTTTTGTCACTCCCTGCTGTGTCTGCCTCAGCAAGCCCTTGGGGATTTTCTCTTAATGAAATCAGTCTTGTTGTTTCAGAAGGAGCAGGGCTTTTCATAGTATCCCATACTGTTGGCATATGCCTGCAGGCAGGCATTTCAACTTGTCACTCACTGTGAAAGCAAAGAGAGTGTGCCTGTGGCACGAAGGGGATGTTGCTTGAACTTAGTGTTGTGGATGCTTTTCTAGCATAGCTCAATTCTCTGAACTGCTGGTGACCACAGAGTCATACTGGCAGGGATGTCAGACCCCTCCATTTCACATTGGCATCTCTGGCACTTTAGTGGCCTCTCAGGATCACACAGGGAAGTCTGTGGAAAAGAAAGGTGAATGAAAGCAGGATGTGAGCCATTGCTGATCTCTTTCCTTTTCCTGGCTGCTAGAGGGGAAACTTGTCTGTTTTTATTTCCTTCTCTTCCCTTGGTCTCGGATGCTCACCAGGGACGGATCTGGACTGCTGCCACTAGCTCTTCTTGTCCTGGAGATCTGAGCACCCAGCACTGTCAGCACCAACAGATGTGGGCTCAGTGAAAAGGGGCTGCAGTCAGATTTTTAATCTCTATTACAGCTCTCAGTGTGAAATAGTTTCTTATAAACTCATCTTTAAAGTATACTAATCCAAACAGAGTCTGTCCCAGGGAAACAAATCCTAGATATGGCATCCTTAATTCACTAGCTGTACTTGAATTACCAAAACTTGACTGAGATGTCCTGAGTAACCCAATCTCAGCTGTCCTCTCTCTGAGGAGGGACTTGTGGGGTCCCTTCCAGCCTAATTTTTTCTCTGTGGCTGTGATCAGCCCTGCACAAGTCAGTCCAGTCAGCATCAGCAAACTTGCACAGACACTGAGCTGGGTTTTGGTGGCAAGCAGCAGCAGAAGACCTGGGAGGTGAACTCAAAATTGCATTAATGATAATTCATGCAGTACCAACAAACTGTGAGATATTAGGTCAGTCATTGGAATCATTCTCATCTCTGGAAGTGTTTACTGGAATTGTGGATGTGGCACTGAGGGACATGGTTTAATGATGGTTGGACTTGACCTTGAAGATCCTTTCCAACGTAAATGGTTTGTTCTCTGACTCTCTGATTCTACATAGTGCATGTTTTCCACAGCCATAAGTGTCTGTCAGAGATCTTTGTGACTAGATCTGCTTCAGATCTAAACCTAAGGCCCAGGATCCTTCTCTGACTACTATATCTTCTTTCTTTTGGATTTTATAACATCATTACACAGGAACAATCTCCACAAACACCAAAGATTTATTCTATTCTTAGCTGCTGTTAATTAGACAAAGAAAATTTAATGTTCAGCAGCATCAGCTGCTTGTACAGCATGGATCCTGATGGTCCTGGCCTGACAGTTACCAGTATAGTTTCCTTTACAACTCAGTGCCATTTTCCATTGATCTGCACAGAGACAACAGGGCAGCACACTCGGAGAATTGTCCTGCCTCAGTGCTCTGGCAGATTGAGCCAGGAATAAGAACAAATCTGCTGATTCAGGGTGCTACAAACATAGCTGATCTCATTGCAGTGAAAATAGGTCACTAATCACACATGGCTGGAATCCAAAGACTCGCCAGGAAAATTGAATATCTGCTGGCTGAAAACTTTGTTTTACTAGATCGCGCAGAACGAAAGCAGTCTGCTTTAATTTGCTTAAAACAACCACTGGATTATGTGACCCGGAGATGAAGACAGCGATCTCCCTCCCCTGTTATTTTTTAAGCAAGCAGCTCATTTATTGTTCCAACCCATCCCTTGCTTCCGTTCTCACATATTAAAATAACTTGTAGTTCACACTTCACTTTCAACCTCAATTACAGCAAGCAGGTCTGATTTCTAAAGAAAAAAATTAGCATTAGCCTATGTGTTAATGACACTGATTCCTTTTATAGGCTTCTGTTGGAGCTTGCATTGCCAGAATTAGATCTTTCTAAACCAAAATAGCATCAAGGTTCCATGCTTTCTTTCTTTCTCTCTTTTTTTCTTTTTCTCTTTCTTTCTTTCTCTCTCTTTCTCTCTTTCTCTCTTTCCTTCTTTCTGACAAACCTATTCATTTCTTTTTGTATCATTCTCTGTTGTTTTGTTTTGTTTTTTAAGCTGGTTGCCTGTTCCAACATCCTGAATAATTAAACGGAAAAGAGCACTTAGACTGCAGCAGGGCTGTGAGTTACTGGCGTGGAATAAGTGTACCCTGATGTTACATAATGTGTATGTTGTGAAGGAAAGGCCAGTCAATGTAAATGAATCCCTTTTTCCATTGAATAAGTGCTTTCTTTTGCCTTCGGTAACTGAGGAGAATATGGGAACTTTTTAGAGATAAACTAAGATCTGCTCAGCTTTTAGATTTGTGTCTAGCTGAGATCAGATCAGGCAAGTTTTCTCTGTTGAGCCTCATCATTTAGTAAATAGAAACGTTCTTCAGCTTCATTGTGGACTAAGTGGTGACATGCCCAAGAGAAAAGGCTTGCAAAAATGGAAATAATTCTTGTTAGTATAATCAGATGAGCTGGTCAGAAATGATTACTTACGCACTTGAACAGAAGGTCCAAAAGAGGCTGCTTAAAAAAATTGTGCATGCATGTTTGTAGAAAATGACTTAGTGTATGTGCTCTTGAACACTCTTATCTATATTAGAAGAGCTTCTAAGTTATGTTAAAAGGCAGTACTCAAGATCTGGAAATGTAATAGTTGAGATTAGCTCCCAGCAGTACTGAAATTGCCCCTGCATTATGCTGCAGGTGTTGGCTGGGAGGTGATGTTTTGTTTTCCTGCTGTCCCAGAGGTTCTTTTGCATGAGCTCTGCAGTGCCCATCTCTCCATTTCCATCCCACCTCTCCTGCTACCTGCCCCATCTCCCTGTGCTGCAGAGGCTACAGGGCTAACCCAGCAGACAGCCACATGTGCAGTAACCTCATGGGGGTGCTTCCCAGCCCAGCCCCACCATATTGCCTTAAAAAATGATTCACAGGGAAAAGAGAGAGAAGGGAAAAGCTGACTATCCAATGAGCCGGGGATGGGCAGCTGAAGGTTTGCCCCGTGGGCAACGATCTCTTGTTGCAAGGAGCAGGAAGGCTTTGTGTAGTACACATGGCCGCATCAGATTATGAGTCGTTGTCCCTTTGACCTGAGAGAATTTGCAGCAAGTGATGTGGTAAGGCCAGTCCTGGACATGCTGGCTCCAGTGGGAAAGCCACAAATTCACTGTTGTGCATCAAGGGCATTTCTTCACAGCCTTATGCTGCAGCCAAGGCACACACAGACTGTGTCACTGCCAGTGTTTAGTTTTTATTTAAAAAGGTTTTGTGATTCTGAGAGTCTCCCTGTTGGCAGAGGGTCCCTCCAGTCCCTCAAGGCTGATGTTGTTGATTCACTCAGAAGAGATCAAAGACATTTTTTGATGGATGTTGTGTGCCTGGCTGGCTCTTACTGGAGCCTCATGCTAAGTGAGAACAACTGATGTCTTACACGCTACACAGTCATAAATGTTACTTCATGAGAAACATTCATCAAACAGCAGATACTGAACTCATTGATTTAATAACAAGCTGTAGATGGAAGTCATAAAAATAATTCACACTGAGACAAAGGAATAAAGAGTTCAGATGAAGAATTAAAATCAGATATGAGACTAGATTCAAATGCCCTGTCCACTGGGTTATAATCTGGAGGCACATCCTTAGCTTGAACAAATTGAAATTTCTGCTTTACATCACGTGAAGCATATCTAGAGTAACACATAATACATAGAATAACATAATATCTAGAATAATGAAGCAAATGTGATAGTTTATTGAAGTGAGGGGATGCAGCAGCATTCTATTTGCAATGCATTCTAGTATCCCAGAAACCTCATTAGTTATGTTTAGACCTCCCCCAGTCTCAGACCTGCAAGGGGAGGAAGCAGGCATGACTCAAGGAGATGCTGAGTCTGGCTCATCAGTTGTGAGACTGCTAACTTCCTTGTGCCTATTTTCCATTTTCAGCAGAACCTACTGCAACTCCTATTCTCATGCTGAGCTGCTCCTGGGCTTCTGAGCTGCTTTCTCATCCCCATCCAAAGCGATTCCACAGCTCTTTGAATTATCTGTGTTTGTAAGCATGATGTCCTAGATGTCCTACTCTCTGGCCCCAGTATGGTTTAGTTAAGGTATCTAAATTATATCTTCTTCTTAAAGGTGTCTTCATCCATGCTGCCAGACTAGGAGGAAGTAGTCTCTGCCTATGTTAACCCTTTGAACCATAAGGCTTTCCAGATCAATACCAACTGAGATGGGTAAAACCCAGAGGGAGCTCCTCATTTGATTTCTCCTCAATCAAAGTTTCCATTTGTAAAGCTGCAATCTACACTATGATTTCTGTAGGCCTCTCGCTGTGACTGTGTGGAAGAACCTCCCTGTATTCAGACTTGACCCCCTAGCCTTCCTGAACATCCCATGGAAACCACAGCCTGTTCTCCCAAGGCTGAATGCACTGCAAGGGAAAACGCGCTCAGAAGGATCTGCGGCACAGTGCAGCCTTTCGTGAACCACTATGCCTTTGCTATGCATACTCTTATTTATAAATACTCATATTTATTTGCTTAGTCTGGCAACATAGAAGAGGAACATTGAAGGGAAGAGCAGCAGAAATGTTGGAGCCTGATGTAAGGAAGGAATAAATTGCCTTTAGAAAATCCCTGAGCACTTGAATAAAGTTAAAGGCAGCTGGGAAGAGCAAGCCCCAAGCAAAGCAACCCTTGAGGGTATCCTGCAGGATGTATCAGGGCAAACATCAAATGACACTCTCTCTGGCAATGAGTGTCAAGGCCTCTCATAGACTCACATAACACAGTCTCAGTGGAGTTTATCTTTTCTGCCCTCCTTTAACCCCAAGTAAAGTTATTGCAGTAGAGTACAAATCAGTTCCAGTGTACCCTGTGTGCTGGGCTGTTGGTCAATTGCTGGCAGTTCCCACTACATTTTCTCTCTCATTTCTGCACACACACATCCAAAAGTGTTTCCAATTCCAAATTAAACCCACAAATCCAAGGAAATTCTGAAAAGCTTGTAGCCCAAAACAGTTGTCTTATCTCATACAGTGGTTAAAGTCCTGTCCTTTTATGATCCTGTGATAAAAGGACTTTTGTTAGAAGAGAAATGTGCTGCATTTCATGCTTTCAGACCGCCTCAGCTGAATTCTTAATGTTTCCATATGACAGAAAAACTCATTTTGTTATCCTGAAAAAAGAAACATTCTGCCTGATACTGTATCAGCATGTAGATTTGCAATTCCTATTCTCCAATGGCCTTCAAATACTAATAAATCATGTTTTAACTCTTCCATCATGCTTGTGAGATAGGCAGATATTATTATTCATGTGTTATAATGGGGAAAAGCCATTCCCATTCAAAATTATAAGAGGAGAGTGAGTACAGGGGAACAGGGCTGGGTCCTTCTCTGCTTGCATGGTTAGTGGAAGTTCTGATATGTCATATGGTAAATTGTCAGTGCAAACATTTCCATTTATCTTGTGACAGACATGTAAGACTTCAAAAAGTATTGGGGAGGACTACATCTAAGGGAGTATTCAAAGGTTTCTTTTGTAGCCTTGACTAAAGTAGTTTGCTGTCTAAACACAGTCAGTAAATAGAAGCATGTCGTAAATAATAAGTAGTATGTCCAAATTGTGTGGACTCCAATCCATCAAATGTTGCCATGAGACAGAGTAACTCATTTTGTTATCCTAAAACAAATGTGGAGCTTTTACTGAAAAATTGCCCCTTAAACTTATTTGGATACAGTCGTCGACCATTGTTTTGGGCATTCATGGAAAATCAGTTTTAAAGGAATACATTTGTTTCAAATTAAAAAAGAAAAATGGAGAAAAAGGAACAAGCAAACCCATGATACAGGTGCCCTGAATGCTGTTTTGAAGCTTTGTCCTTGGGGTATTTATTTACATTAATATTGCCAGGAATATGGAGACGTCATTACTGCTGGTGATCTCTAGCCCATCCTTTCCCCTGGAAGATAACAACGCTAGAAAGATATGCTGAAGTGGCCACAATGACAATTGGCATGCCAGGGTATGCAGTGTCACACACGGTGTGAGTGCAGTGCCTTGGGCTCTGCCTCTGTCTGCAGGGCGATTATCCCGTTGGCCATGAGCAGCGATGGTCAGGATGTTCTTCTAACTGAGGCTACCATGCTTTGATAACTGCTCATTAAAGTTTATTTTTGCAAAGGGAATTGTGGTTGTGGTTGGTTTAGGGGCAGGAGGAGAGATGTGAAAGGACTCAAAATGATGCCTGAGTTGAATGATGCTGGCAGTCACTAAGGGGATATCAGCTGGGAAGCACTGAGCAGTTTCTGCCTCTGCACATTTCCCCCTCCCCTGCCTTTGCTGCAAAGGTGATCTGGGCTCTCCATCTTCATTGACCAAGCAATATGGATGCAATGACTGTATGAAGGAATTATGCTTTCCTGGAGGCACCATATGGAAGCTCTGGAAACAGAGCCTGACTGTGAGGAAGAGTACACAGGAAGAGTATGGGACCTGAACTTGGAGCATCCATTTATTCTGTCCATATTGTTCTCACTACTACTGGATGTGATGTTCTCCTTATCTCTTGCCATGGCACTTAAGCCATGAGAGGGTTTATAACTAAAAATGGCTAATAGTGTGAATCATTTAGTTGCTGAGGAAGAGGCTCAGCATTTCATACTGTTTGTTTTCAGGTGGCCAAGTGCTTCAAGAAGTGAGCATTTTATGAGATGTGCCGGAACTGAGGATGGAAACGGGAGTGCCTACCTTCCTCACTGGAGCCCAACTGCAAAAACCACCTTTGAAGCTTTTGCTTAGGAACTATCTGAAATGAATGTCTTCATTTCAGTGGGAGTGATGGCCTGTACGTACTGACACAACTTTTACAGAAACTTAGACTAACAAGGCTTTGAAGGTTAAAATCTGTTGCTAATGCTCAATAAAGAAGGAAAGACAGGACCTTCAGAAAGATGCATGGGAGAGTTTTGCTAGCAAAACTGCTTTTGCAGCAACACTCCTGATCAATATGAAAATGCTGTTGGTCACATTTGCAGGGATTATGGTGCTGAGCACTTGTATGGAAGAAGAAGAGTCTTTATCTCAGTGGTTGGACAGAGAGATCCACTTCTTGGCTTTGGTTGCTGCCTGTCCATGTAGATCCCTCCAGAGCTGAAGCTCGGATGCCAGCCCAGCAGGTTGGAAGCATGAACACTGGGGTCGCAGGGAGAAGATTTAGGGGCCCTGCGAAGAGCCAGTGTGAGCAACCACAGTCTCAGAAGTTGAAATTTCATGGGGACTACAGCAGTTTTTTTTCCATGACTTTGCCCTTAGAAACCCTTATTCAGTTCTCATGTTTAAGTAGCAACCATGGAAGATCTCTACGTGGACATAAATGTTATTTGCTCTCAGTCATGGCAGTAAAGGTTTTCTTTCTGTATGTTTAGTGTGACTAAGACACACAGGGGAAATGACAGAAAATAACAGATTAGTGTGTGACAAGAAAACTACACTTAAGCAATAAGGCAAAAATGATCGATTGTGGCCCAAAATGTCATAGCAAATGTGCAGCAAAGACAGAAGTATTGTAACAACAGTGCAAATTTGATAAATCTTTTGTTTATTTTCCTCCACAATATATGTGGGTGCGTTGAAATACCACTGCAAGTTGTTTTTTTCTTTTTTCTTTCTTTTTTTTTTTTCTAAGACTTTTTTGCTCTGTATGATCTATGAATAGATCCAACAGGTGAACATTTCTTGGTAAAACTTGAGGCCCTTGCTAACTTGCAGAAACATCTGCAGGCAGCTTTTTTTTTTTTTTTTTTTTTGCTGTCTGCAGCCACTTCAGTCCAGGCTAATAAATGGGATATTCTGTTATCCTGTTTGCATGGCATTTTTGTTTGCCACCTGTGTTTTCCCAGGTTTGCTTTGCATCTAACAGTAAGCACTGAGGTTCCCCTTGAAGCCTGAAACCTTTCAACCCATTTTTCATTCTGGGTTGCAGGGTGGAAGACACATCCACGTTTCCCTACCTTTTGCCTTGCCTCTCCCCCTCATTGAGCAGTGGGAAATGATACAGAAATGCCTGAATTTTGTCACTCTCTACAGCAGCAGACTGTAGATTCCCAGTAAGCATGTGACCTGTGTAACAGCATCACTTCTGTGTTGTGGTCACATGCAGCCCTCATCAAATTTCAACATTCATTCACTGTGTAACTGAGTATTAGTTTTGGCCAGAGATGTATTAACATGCAAGTTATGTTATGTTATAGTTGTTCATTTTTTTCAGTGTTCATTTGATAATGTTTTCCCACTTATTCACAATATCAAATTCCATTGTTTTCTCCAGGCACTGGAAACGAAGGTAAGTCCCATGAGCAGGAGGTAATTCAGAGGTAATTTGACATTGCCATGCTTCAAATGTGATGTCATGCTGTGTCCTTACCTCCTTTCTCACTTATAATCTATAATAACCTAAGTAAGTAGAAAGAAAAACCCAAACTTGCTCTTGAGGAAAATTAGGTTTCTCCTATTGTGTCTCCATCTAAAATTGCCATCATATTTTCTTGAAAATACCTGCAATCAGGTATTGTAAATACTCTGACTTCTGTAAATAATGCTGTTTAAGCATGGGAAATAAGAACCATCTTCTTGCAACGGGACAGTAGACAAAACAAAAGCAATACAAGAGAAATGCATTCATCTTTTTTCTTTTTTTTCTTTTTTTTTTTTTTTCCCAACGAAGTTACTGCCCAGCCAGGTTTATAGATGGCTCCCAAGATTTTCAAGTTTAAAAGAAAATTCAAATCCATAATAAAACAAATTATTCTGGAATTTCTGGTACATTAAATTTGGATGCACTTGCTTTTCTGCATCAGAAAACAACACCTGAAGTGCAACATTTGCCTTATTTTGTATTTCCAGTTTCCAAGTCTGTGAAAATGTCAGATTTCAAAATGTTCCAGTATGACGTTTCCACATTATGGCAACGCTGAAATTCTGTTTGCTTTTCAGAAGAAATTTATTCAGAATCGACAACTTTCAGACACTGTGGATATGACTAAGTGATATATTCAGATGTGAGAATGTTGTCAGAAAGTATCTGACCAGCTTTCTCCTTCTTTGTGCAATGCACCTGTGATGGAGGAGCTAACATGGGTGTGCCTTGCAGGCAGGTGCTCTTCCGTGCCCAACTCTCATCTCCTTTGGCTTTCCAGGCTCCCAGCTGCTTTACAGCACTGAGAGGAGAGCACAGAAACTCTCCTCGCAGTGTCATTAAAGGCATCATGAAAGTCACAGTATCAGCCACCCATGTATCTGAACTGCTGTTTGGTGACTTAGAGCTTGGTTGCTTACCAGAGGCCAGGAGACACCTGGGTTGTTCTCCAGCAAGCCGAGAGTCAGGCTAGGGGTGAATAGAGAGATTCAGCACAGCTCCCCTATTTCCATAACAAAGAATCTTGGATGTTTGAATTTTGGAGAGAAATTTATCTTAAAAAGAAAAAGAAAAAAAGAAAAATCCTTTTTTTTTTTTTTTTTTTTTTTTAAGAGATAGATCAAGGTTCAAGGCTGTGTTTTTGAGAGAATAGGTGAAATTCAACTGAAATCCCTTCCCAGGAAAAAGGAAAAAAAAGTCCTGTCAGGTTTATTTTAGTGGTCAGTCACTCTCGCACAGTGGGAATAAAGCGTGAGAAGTGAGCACAGCAGGCGAGGCTCAGCCTGAATACCTGCAGCTCTCAGAAAGTGGAGCAGGGCTGGAAAGCTGCCAAGGGAGCATGTTGTCTGGCAGCCGTACAAAGGGAAAGCAGGGCTGGTACAGACAGCCCTATTTCCAGGGCAAAAGTATTGCTAATATATCATTAAGTGATGACAATAAATGATGCTGTTGTAAACTGATTGCTGGAAAGCTCTCTGGAAAAGAAGTCCCCCAATGCAAAAGCTTCTTTGGAATTGGAGTAATTGCACCAAAGCCAGCTAAATCCGCACGAGTTACACATAGGATGCTCCTGTGGCAGCTCTGTGTACCCTGGGCAAAACCAGGGATGCTGCAAAGGTGTGATGTGCCACTGCTCTGCCAGACAGAGCAGAAGCTCCATGCCCCTCTCAGTCCTGCCCTTGGACCTGCTGGTGTCCCTGTGCATAGGAGGATGTAGGATGTGTCCTCCTGCCCACCCTGCCTGCTGCTGATACCTAGGTCCTCATGTACAGGATGACAAACACTGGCTGACTCTTCCATTGTGGGTTTCACACCAGGAAAACTCAGCACAAGGCAGTTTTAGAGATCCCAAGCAGCAAACCGTGGGTTTTTTGAGAGAAGCAGTTATGCCAGCTCTTGCTGAACCTCCTCGATGCACATTTCTGTGCAGGCTCTCAGTGACAGCAGCTTGTATGGGTTCGGGTGTGCAGCACCTTCCTGCAGTGTAACTTGTGACGGGCCGCATGCCCTCACTGCAACTCCTGGATGAGTTTTTTTCTCTTTTCTTGCCCTTCACTAATGCTTTGTGGATTCTGAACCCTGTGGCTGCTGTTAGTAACTACGCAAGGCTGCAGAGCACAGATAAGTGTTCAGCAATCCTCTGAGTGCCCTGCGAGCCCTCCAGAGCCATGCACTACGCTCTGTGGCTTCCTGTGAGTCAGCCAGTAGACAGGAATACCAACCTAGCAGGGGATTAGTTAGCATTTGAACTTAGCTTATTCATTACTTACTTCAAATCCAACAGTGCTTCCTTCATATGACTTTTGTTGAGCAAAGAAGAAAAGTTGCCACAAATGCACAGCATTCTGTCAGTTTGATTTGTCTTCTGGGAAGGGGACAGCAGACTTTCCAGGAAGTCTGTGCATTGCTATTTACTGCTCCAGATGTCTGATCTGGCTTTCTTTCATGTCCACAGCCAAGGGAACAACAAAAAAATTAGATATTTGATATATATTTTTAATTACTTAGTAATGTAAATTTAACAGCTCAAATTGTTGTGTACAAGCCTACGCTCTTATTTTCTATTAAAGAAATGGGGAGATCAGGGTCACCATGCTACAGACCAGGGATGATGACATCCTCAGGCTCTGGCCACATTTTCAAACTGAGCCCTCTCTGGGGCTCAGGATAGAGTAATGCAGAGCTCTCTGGACCTGTTTTGATGGATTAACATTTGCCAGATTAAGACTCTAAAATATAATGTGATATTCTCTACTGAGCAAACAAAAAAGCCTTTGTAGATAAGAAGACTACAGTCAACATGCTTGTGCAATACATGTGTCCTAAAACCTCACCGTGGAAGAGATATCAAGCTATCTGCTCCTGGGTGATTTTGTTATGAAGTAACTTGAAGAAAAAATAAAAGAAGAGATCAGTACAGTTCCAGAGGTAGTGACTAATGCATATGAGTAATTCTGTGGCCTCATAGGAAATCTGCCTTTGGTTAGTCTAAGATCTGGCAGTAGGTAAAAAGCAAAATATTGAATCAGTAGAAAATATGCAAACTGTGAGCAAAATCTGTCTTCCGAGTGCTAGCAGGTCTGCAAATGATAACAGACTCTTTGCTTATGTGTTATATTCCTGGTGAGGCACAACTGATATTTGCACACTGCCATTTGTGAGGGTCCCCTTTTTTACTCAGAGCCAGGTCACCTCGTTTCACATTTCTTATTCTTCCAGCAGATGAATTTAGCTGAAGGCTTCAGAATTTTTCATAGCACAATTTAAAATCCTCCTTTTATTCTTTTAGATACTCTTGCTGTGTGTTATGAACTTGTTCCAAGAACCCTTGTTTCATAGCAGTCTGCCCTGAACAGTATTTCATTCTCAGCTGAGGCACATAAGCAATAAGTAAATTAATACTCCATCCATTCTCCTTTCTAAACTCGGCAGCCTTTGCTTTCAACATCATCATCAAAGCCTGCTGTTATTAAAAAGACCCCACAGTGAACCCTCCGGTGCTTCACTAATATTTTCCTTCTAATCTGGGAAGGCTAATCTTGTTTCTTGTGCTGGGTCAAAGACAGCTTCTATTCTCAAATGTCAGGAAGCCAGCTTAGCACACCTTTGGCTTTGAATTGCTGGAAATGAATCTTTGGACTTCTACATTTATGGCTATAGGAAGCCCTGACAAATCATTGCCTACTTTTTGATCAGATGTATCATCAGAATTTGGAAGTAGTTTGCCCGATGTATATCTTATCCTGTTACTCTCAGCTCAGTATTTACCAAATGGTTATGAAATGTTTGCTTCATCTGGAACTCTTCTGTCAACGAGACCTGTTGCGCTGAGCTCCACACAAAAAAGCAAGAGAAAGCAGGTGTCTGCCCCAGCTAGCCCATAGTTAATTCCACAATAAATCTAGCTTCAGATTTTGTGTGATACCTCTGAGAACCTATTCCTTTCTCATTCAGACTAGCTCTATGAAAACACACATTTCTAGCTATTTCTCACTGTATATAACTTATAGGATATACTTGATAAGTAACATGCTTTTGCAATGCAGTGGAAACAATACGGACAAATGAGTGAGGATACTTTTGCACAGGTGGGTGGGGTGTTTTCACTTGTGCTAGCAACTGATCAGCCCCATCAGGTGTGGTGAGGCCCAAATTGGACCTATTCAGACTCAAGAGGAGCCCTGCACAGGGCCTCCACATCCAGCCCACGTCCAGCCACGGCCCTGCATTCTTCCTGGTGCTGCTAGGCCCCAGCTGCAGGGAGCTGGCTGGTCTCTGCTGGCTGTGGGGAAGAATGGGGACATGTCCAAGGCAGACAGTACCTGCTAGAATTCATCCCGTGCAGGCTTTCAGAGTAATGGATCTGTTAGCTTGATCACTATGCCTAAAAGGCATGCTGGGAGAAGAGACACCTTGCTGTATTACAGAACATCATCAAAAAAGGAAAAAATAAGGGTTTGCAAACAATGTCCTGCAATTTTACCTGTTACCTCATGACACATTTTTGGAGACATTTTTGCCATCTCTCTCAGTTGTCTCCCAAGTCACCCATATCTGATCTGTACTTCCCATCACATTGCATATGTACACCCTGAGCACTCTGCAGGCCTTGGCCACGAATGACATGCCACTGCCTCTTGGCGGAGTGTGGAAACCAGGATCAGCAAACACTACACACAAGGAAGCAGCATTTGTGGCTTATTGTTAGAGCAGGGTTGTCAGAAAGTTTGCACATCCCAGCAGGATGCACCAAAATCTGGTTTCCTAAGTCAAAGCATAAACAAGCGTACTACACGCTCATTGTAATGAAAGGCAACAACTTAACCATACCTGAGGGTTTGATTTACAAAGTAGGGTGAACTAGATTACTCTTGACCCCTCTTTTTCCTGAAAACAGAGAGATGGTTTCAGGCTCTCCAATGCCTATGTGGCACCTTTTGTGCATCGTAAACAAAAATCCTGGTTGACAAACATCTTCTGATGCTTGCATAGTTTTGGGTTTCACTGGTGCCCGTCCCTGGGCACTTCAGACCCAGCAAGGAGATACATGCCCTCATCAGGGGCTGTCCCTGTCCTGATGGTGAGCACTGTGGGGGTTTCCTTGCCACGTCAGCCAGTTGTCACTGCCAGGCTGCACCGACCAGCACACATCCCAAAGAGTCAGCTGGCTGCTGCGGGGCGCGGCCCTCTGCAGAAAGGGCACTAATTATCCTGTCTGCGCTATACAGCGCGGCATTACACACCAAGCACAGGGCAGAGCTCTGATTACACTGCAAGAATGATTATGGGAGCCGACACCACCTCAGATACCCACCTACCCACACGTGTACTTGCCTGCTTCTTCCATGTATGCCTGTGGTGCATTAGTGATGCTGCGATGAGCTATTTATGGTGCGTGGGAGCCTCCCAAGGCTGCTGTCAGCAGGCAGAGGCCAAACAGAACCCTGCCTGCTCCTGTGGGACACCTCCTCTGCTTTATTCATTGAATTAAGCATCCTTATGGCTATATGTGAAATGCTCAGGTTTCCAGCCCTGTGATAGGTGCAAGGATCGCTGTGAGTGAGGTCCAACCAAATGGGCAGATGCTTCATGCAGAGACAAAAGGGGAAGTACTGGCTTTGTCATGCTATGGGGCTTCCCACCCCCTCTGCTCCTTGGCCCATCAGGAAAGCCTGCAAGCTACCAGTCTGCCTGAAAAAGTTCTTGGTTTCCTCAGCTGTTTTTCTTTGGAGCAGAATTTCTCAGTGCTTTTTTTCCCCCCAAATCATAAATGGGAAGGCCATAAATGCAAAAAGGTTTATTCTGCAAGCATTTCATTATTCTCAAGTACTTGATTGAAGCAACACTAAAAAATACATCGCCAGTGCTAGGATTTCTTTGCTCTCTGTTGTCAACAACATATTTTAAAAAGAAACATTCCAGGATTTTTTTTTTTCTCTTGGTATGATTGCCTTGTTTTAGAGTTACTTAAGTAGGAAAATATTTCCTTTGGAGTTGATCCAAGCCCACAGAAGTCAGGCAGAGTCTCTCTGTTGACTTTAAATGCATGATGGGCTAGGCTGCTGTAAACCACTAAAGCAAATATGTTGGTAAAGACCAAAGCATGGGTGGGTTTAATGAGACAAATACAGCAGGATCTGTGATGGTGTGCAGTGCTGACGTTAGTTACATTAGCGACGTTGAAGGAAGGCTCTCTGGACTGTGGGTATTTACACAGTTACTGCATAGCTGGATATTTACAGCCTGGCCTTCTCAAGTCTGTAGACAGCAGGCTTGGGTCTTCCTGTGGGAACTGCAGAGGGGAAGCAACAGGAGTGGTGCTGATAGCAGTGGTAGGGATGTGAGTTGGTGTTTCCCCTCCCTGGTAGCTTTGGTCTCCCTCTTCCCACCTCGACTCCATGCAGAAAGCCATCTCTGTGATTGCACAGCTGTCTGTGCTGCATGTCCCATCCCTGTCAGCCCTCCTCCATGCATCCTTTTATTTGAATGCACCCTGTGGCTGGGGGGGATTCAGCCCCCAGACTTGTATGGACAGTTTGGAGCCTCGTATCCTCCAGCTGCTGAAGTTAATTCAAAAAGCATTTTCAACTCTGTATGCTCAAACACTTTTGATGTAAAAGATGGCTTGCAACACACAGCTAACATTCAATAAGCATTTTGTAGTTGCCTTTTCTCATAATACTCTGTCACACGGGAAGTAATGGAGGATAAACTGTTATTCTGAAGCAGGAGCTCTGAAGAATGCTGTTGATTAAGACTGGCTTTGATCTGGCGCTGAAAGCCCATCACAGTTAATATTTCTCCTTAAGAAAGGGCCACATAAAAATAAATAAATTGAATGTAGCCCCTGGAATTGTATCCAGCATATCTGCCTTGGAGTATACATTTACCTCCTGAGACTTTATACAGTAATTAGATGAATGTGCTTAATTAATCACATTTCCTGTGCTGAAGAGGTTTGATGGAAAACATTTGCTTCCATCGCTTTATTAAAGCATTATTGAGTGTTGTGCTTGTCATGTGTTCATCACAGCCTTTTTGCCAATTAATCCTGACAAAATGAAATTTACCAACAGCAAAGTAAGGCAGTGCTCACGTAGTTGCTTTGCTGTAGCTCCATGTGCATGCCTTCATGCCTCTAGGTAATTACTGGGTAATCGAGAGCAGAGTCTGTTTAACCTAAAATGAGATGTGCTAAATATAAACCATTTCCAGTGTCTGATTGATATGATTTTAATAGCCTTGGTATCATCTACTGCTACGGACATGTAATGCATGATTAGCTTTGCTTACATTATTAGCTTTGCTTACTCCATGTGTTTACTATCAATTTTAAAGTCAAAACGATTTGCCAGCATGGCTGTTATACTTATATAGAAATTATTGCTTATTTAGTATCTTTTCCACCATGCCAATCTTGAATGAAAGCATAAAAATCAGAGGCTTGAAGACAGGATCTGAAACCTTTTCAGAGGCACTTAATGCCTGATCTTGGACTGCTATCCACCGAGGCTCAAGAGTGGACATGACATAAACCTTCCCACCACTAAGCAGGGCTGGGAAGGAGGAAACAGGATTCCCTTGACATGCCATCACTGCTATGCCATCACTGACATGCCGTCACTACTGGTGGCTCAAACCTCTTCTGGGAATGGGGAAGCTGAGGTCTGGCCTCTGCCTGCTCCCTTTGTTTCACTGAGGCCACTGAGAACAGCTGGGTTGCTCCAGCTTCTTCAGAGCAGTGGCCAAGCAGGATGGAGGCTACTCTGTGCCAGCACTGAGAGATGAGTGGCTCGCCAGGACTGCACGTCAGCTCCCCAGGGTACAGCTAACGCCAAGAAGGACCTGCTGGCACTGAGTCACAAAGAATAGATCAGATCCCCATTGACTGCATCTTAGCCAGTCTGTCACTCCTAGGTCATCTTTCTACATTTTCTTCCCTTGTGACCATCTAAAATATTAGGTATACAGACAGATATTAATTCATGCAAAGTGGTATCCTTGCTCTACTGACTGTCCACTCCTGAGAAGTTTCTTGTGGTAGAAGTAAGCTAGCTGTTGTCAGCACTTCTGCCTACTTAGTCATCAGGAATGGAAATGTTTGTTTTCAGATAAAGATAAAATGCTAACTTACTGGTAGGCAATCAGATTTTGCTCTTCTCCCTCTGCCTTGCTGCAAAAAATCTGTGTTACAATCCAGGCATTTTTATTGCTGATACATGCACAAAGTTACTTACAATATTTTGCATAGTCAGATATCTTTCATATATAAGTATGCATTTTCAGCAATTACACAGAGCAACTGCAGTGATAATTTATAGTCATGGGAACATTCAAAAAATATATTTTTTTGGACAAAACCTAAGCCTGGATTTGGCTGAAAAATATTTGTCAGCTTAACATTTTTGATAGAGTGCTTCTGTGTGCACAGTGCTGCTTCTTCCAAAACCCCAGGTCGTCGTTGGAGGGCAACCTGGTGTGAGTTTGTAGCCAGCTTCAACTGTGACTCCTGTATAGATACTCTTGTTACCCTCTCTGCAATTCACAACCTTATTCTCAAGATTTACAGGGGAAAGATAGTCCAAAGAATGGTTGAGTCTCAGCAGCAATGAAGACCAACCTGAAGAAAAACTGCACAGCTTTGCCATCAACTGTTCCCATCCCTTGTTGTATTGCTGGTGGTAGGATTGCAGAGCTGTTAAGTGTGTTTGGTTAATCATATAGCTGGGCGTGCTCTAAAACTTACAGAAGCCAATTAAAAAAAAATCCTGGTGAGTTTCAGATGAGTTCTTCTTTAGGATTTGGGTTTCAGGTCTATCTGCTGGCAAGTGTTTATTGTACTATGACTGCTCAGCCAAAAAAAATCTCCCCTGGTCTGCTCTCACTTGCTGCCTAACTCTAGGAAATATCTTAAAACGCTCCAGAAATGCCTTGGATAGACAAATTATGTGAGAAATTTTAAGTGCTGGCAACTGAAGAGAATGGGAACACCATGAATCTACTCCTCTGGGTAATACAAGTAGTAAGGGAACACAGCTTAAGCTGTATTATCCCTGTCAGCTTGCTGTTGTTTGTCAAATAAGAAGAATAAATCACATCAGAAATCTTGTAATTTTCTTCTCTTTTCCTAAAACTCCTTGGCTTCTTCATTAAGTGACTATGCTAGACATAACTGTGGTAGGCTGACATTTGATACTGAAGAGGTCCAGACAAGAAGTTGGTTTGCTCTCTGGCCAAGTGAAGAACATGGGTATTCCTAGCTGAAAATTCACTCAAAAACAAACAAACAAACAAACAAACAGACAGACAGACAGACAGACAAACAAACAAAAAACAACCAGTAATAATTATACCTCCACATGGAAAACTCCACGCTCCCTTAAGGGCAAGTGAAACAAATGCAGTGGCAAGCAAAGGAGAGGAGGGGAGGTTCACAGGAAGTAAATGTGGAAAAGCCCAGTGCAGAGGTTGGGTTGAGGAAACTGTGATCATCTGGGGTGCTACTGGTGGATGAGTGAGGGAGGAACTTTTCCACTTCTTGAGACCCCTTTGGCTTAAAGAACTGGAGCATATGCTCAGAGCTATACAGGTACCTACATGCCTACTATATCAAAGGATTAGGTGTCCCTGAGCATTACAGTAGCTAGCTACACTCAGATTCCTGGCACAATTCCCCCATCTGATACCAGCATGGCTGTGCACGCACTCGTTCTCTCCATATCTGAAAAATTCCTTTGCAGAAGTCCCAAGAGGTGCCAGGGGCTGGGGCTGCTGCTTCCCGCTGCCCCAGTGTCATGGAGATCTGTGGGATAGGGCTGCCCTGCAGCCACCAGGCCCCATCCCTGCGTGTAGAGCTGCCAGTGAGGGTGCCAATTAGTGCCAGCCAACACTTATTGAGCAATGAGGTAGGCTTGCTGTTGTGCAATTCTGGGAAATGAAAACAGCCTGTTCTTGAATGGATTCTTTCCTCTTTTTTTTTTCTTTTTCCAAATGTACAATAACTACAGTGAAATCTTTCTTGGCACTGCGTTTCATTTGAAAGCTCTTTCCTTGTACAACTGCTCTGCATCCCTGTGTGAACTTCTTGATATGTCATTAGACAAATAGGCTTCATTTGCAGAAATGATGCCCTGCTGGGAAAAATCAAATGCTTGAATTACAGGTATTCTGCAGGGGGGAATCTGTCCTCAGATAGCACGATCAGAGTTGAGTCATGACCAGAGCAGTTACACTGAGAGAAGGATTTATTCTAAGAAGTGTATTTGAAGAAAAAAGGCTTTTGAGTCTAAGGGGGAAGTGCTCTAACCATAGAAAAACAAGGACATTGCTTGTGATCTTAGCCATCTGTAGGGAGACCTTGAATCATAAAATCATACAGGCTGGAAAAGAATACTAAGATTATCTAGTCCAACCATTGACCCATCCCCACCATGCCCACTAACCACGTACCTCAGTGCCACATCTCCACGTTTCTTGAACACCTCCTGTGATGGTGACTCCACCATCTCCCTGGGCAGCCTGTGCCAAAGCCTCACCACTATTTCTGAGAAGTTTTTCCTAATATTCAATCTGAACCTCCCCTGGCACAACGTGAGGCCATTACCTCTCATCCTATCTTGGAAGAAGAGGCTGACCCCCACCTTGCTTGAACAGCAGCCAATGGAGTAAAGGTGAGTTGATCCCCAAGTACTTCCTCAGGCCCATGCTCCAGCCTTCTGTATGCGCTTACATTTCATGAGAAGGACCCAAACAGAGAGATTTGGGGCTCACAGAAACTCAGGCAGGGATGTGATGGCATCTCCACTTCTGCATACAACAGATAACACTTCTCCAGGACACTGCTGGCTTTTTATGCTTGAATCAAGCTGTGCTGGGCAAACTAATAGCAGGAGAGCTTGGATGAGTGTTACCAAACTTCACCCTGCTTCCTTACCTTCCTTTCCTCTCCTGGTTTTGTGCCATAAGGACTCAAATCATCTTTGCACCTGAGTTCACTTACTCAAAGTCAGACATTTTCAGTGGGCTCTGTATCTCAGATACTTACCTAAACTCTGCCCACGGCAGAGGATTGGAACTAGATGATTTTTTTAAGGTTCCTTCCACCTGAAGCCACTCTGTGATATTATGATTCATTCTACACTGCCTCTTCATTTGGAGGAGGCACACAGTCACGTGTGGGGCTCACGTTACACCAAAGTAGGTCTAATGCAGCCTGATGAAGACTGTTCTGTGTGCCTCTGGAGCTGCTGACTCAGGCGCTGCCTGCCATGCCCAGCTTTGAGTAAGAGGAATCCACAGGGAAACCCTCAGCCTTTTAATCTTATCAGAATATCTGTCGTTGCTGCTGCCATATGCATATTTATGCCTGCATGGTGATCGTCCTTGGGATTTTGTGAATCTCGGGTAGCAGTGACATTGCATATCAAGGTCAGAGCTTGCTTTCTTGCATAAAAATATTAGTCAAGGAAGAAAACAAAGTTAAACCATAGCCTTTTGATATTAAGCCCCAGCAAGTCCATAATCCTCCTTTCCCAGTAGTAATGCAACATATTCTCATTAATGCTTAATACAAATAAATCTAGCCCATCAGCCCAAAGAGGCTGGTCATACTGGCACACAGGGAGAGGTGAGGGGCAGAAATATTCAAACCTGAGCCTGCTGCACTCATTGGGCCTCTGACAAACACAAAAACCTTCAGGTCAATCCTGTCTCAATCAACTGTAACTGGAAGCAGTTTCCAGGGGCTGAGTGCTCGGCAAACAGCCTGCTCACGGCATCTTGCTCCTGCCTCTCCTTATTGAGGCATCCTTGGGCTCATGGCTTTTGCCTTCTGGGTTCTTCTCCCTCCATGTTGAACCCTGTGAGGTGGTCATGTTTGTACCGGGGGCACAAGGCGAGCTCGCACTCACTTCCATGATCATGGAACATCAGGACACACAGCCAGTACCCAGCAAGGGCACCCAGCCAGGGCAGACTCTACAGAAAGCCTCTCCTGGCAGCACTGATTAATTATGATCTCAGCCTGCTTTCCTAATGAAATCAGGCTTCTGTGTGGGTACTGGCTGTGTGGGTTTTCACTGTTGTGCTTCAGTCCCACCCCACAGTAAATTTTTAGCCTTCCCAAAGGTTTAAATTGAATCTGAGAGAGGGCACAGGGATGCTGCCCACCTGAAGCCTATTGGTATCTGTCCTTCTGGCCATCATATCCTCTCATTCTACAGCCCAAGGATCTGTAGGAAGGATCTCCAGGACTGAATTTTCCAACCATTCATCAGCTTGAGAAACCAGTGCAGCCAAAGCTCCTGGATGTTGTCATCCCCATGGAAGCCCACAAGGACAGCACCCCCACAGTGACCCTTGCAGCCATGCCAAAACCACAAAATGCTGCTCTGAGATTGCAGTTAGATCCTCCTGCAAGTATGAGATGTTTGGTTCAGCACCCGGGTGCATCCACATTTTAGCTCTACAAGGACAAGAAGTTAACATATTCACTAGGCTCTATTAACATATTACATGTATAATTTATAAGAGTTTAAGATTAGGCTTATTTCTGGTGTTGTTTTTTTTAAAACCACCAGCACTTTGTGATTTAATACAATTCATCTTTTCTTCATGTAATATAATAAAACCCCTTAGTGCAGTTTTAATCTTTTCCAAAATCCCTTGTCACTAGCTGAAACAGATTATATCAGAACATGTTAATAATTTTCCAAATCCTGGAAGTCAATCAATAAGTTATCCTTGAAAATACCCCCCTTGGACACACACACACCAAGCAGTTCCCTGGGTATGAGGCCACAACAGGTTCCTTCCAGACTGGATGCCCGCTTTCAGCCATGACTTAGGAGACCTTTCTCATGCTATGAGCCTCAGTGACTTTGCTGCGAGAAAATAATGTTGCCTGAAGCCAATCAGTTGGGGACATATGAGGCAGAAACCTCCTGTTGTGCTGTTTGGGGAGAGACAAACGAACACGAATGGATCAGGAATTGCCTTTGCAAATGAGTGAGTCCTGTTAGGAGGCTATAACTTCCACCACAGAGAGCTTCAATTTCTTAGGTTGAGAAGGATAAATGTTTTCTCATGATACAGTCAGAGGAAGACACTTTTAGCTGTAGGCATGTCTGCATTAGTGCACCATTTGTTCAACTGTCAATTGCTATCTAAACCTAATCCTAAGAAATAAGCTACATATTATGATTAAAGCTGGAAATAGCTGAGCATATGGGACCTAATAAGCACAATATACACAGGATTAGATATGGAATATTAAGATCTGATCCTACTGGCCTTTCCCATATCTACAATCTCACTGATATTTTTAATGTTCACGTGCATAGGCCTATTATAGAAAAGGATAATAACTTTAGGAATAAATTACAGGTAAAGCGGCATGGAACTGATCAAGCCTTTAAATGATGACAGGTGACTTTGAAGATCTGTTTCGGAATGCTTTTTCCTAACCTCCCATTAAGAAAAAAAATCAAAATTTGGGACATCTCCCGACATTATGACTCAAAAAAATTGCCTCTCGATCTTTGTGGAACAAACCTTGAAGTCTGTAACAGAGAACACAGACTGTAATACCACACCGCTTCTACGAAGGTCTTTACCACATCATCTTCACAAAGGTGGCAGTACTGAATAAGAAAAAAGAAAATCAAACATTTAAATAATCATTAAATTGATGCTTAACCTTAAATAACACAACAAGCAGAGCAGGGCAGCACCGAACTCAGGCGTTGCTAGTACCTGTGATGATGTGAAATGCCCTGAGGTACTTAGAGAAAAGACTGAAGGCTGAACATCGGTGTGATTGAAATGTACGCATCTTGGTGAGGAAATAGGTGCGCTTAAGTCCCCAGTTTTTTATTATCAGTGAGGAGGAAAATACAGACATTAATCCAGTGTTCCTGACCTTCTCCAGGTGCAGTAAAAGCACCTATTTCAGCACCAGCCCCCCCCATGCAGGTCTGTGAGAAGTTCCAAGCACGTTTGTGCCTCTCATACCTGCCTCTCTATGCTTCATGAGTGCACTCCACTCTGCATGTCTGGGCAGAAATACCCAGATTAGGCCTCTGCCACTGAACCAGCAATAAAGACCATTAACTCGATCTGTCATCGCTGGATGCCCATTCCCAGCTGAGCTGATTGATTTCCCATGGATTAGCGGGATGTGTCAGATGCTGGAATAACCCAATAACCTCCTACCAGGAGCAGCATGGAGAGGGGACACGTTACGTGCAGCCCTCCGCGCCTCTCTCTGGTCCTTCTTAAAACACCGTATTGATCCCATACGTGATAACAGCTGTGATCCAGACACAAAGATCCATTGTCTGCATTGCTGATGGCCAGCTAAGAACAATAATCACAGTTGCTGCACTGGGAAAATAACAGCCTTCAGGTCAGACCTTTGCTCTCAGGACCCCATGATGTTTTAGACATCTGAGCACCATGAACACCCCAGAGCTGCCCCCAAAGCACCTGCTATAGAGACCCAGCAGGATTTTGCTTAATACAGCCAGACATCCCCATGCTTTGATAGTGATGAGGAAGCAGAGCATCAGCCAGAGCAGCTGCAATGCTGCTTTGCCCCCACAGATAGCTTGAACTGACAGCAAGCCTTCTAGAAGATGAGACCTCTTTACTTATACATCAGCATCCTCTTAAGCTGTAGCAGGAGGTGTGTGTCCATATTTGCCATCTGCCTCTCTCCTTCCACTGCTCTGCTGAGCACTTCTCTGGGCTCATGCATGGGCATAGAGCCCTGGTGCAGGAGCAGCTCATTGCTGCCCAGGACAACACACAGCCTTGAAGGATTACTGGGTTTGCTCCTGCTACTCATGTCCAACCCAGTCCACATCACCCACAGTTCTAGCTGCTGCTTTGGAGGCCACTGAGGACCTGTGGTGGCCTTGGGGTCCTACCAGGACAGGCAGCCATAGTGTGCCAGGCACTTGGGTATGCTAGACACATTTCCTTAGGGATGTTAAATACATCACTGGGGATTTAGGGATGCTAAATATATCATTTCACTCAGAAGTTGGTGATGCACTGGAACAGGTTGCCCAAGGAAGCTGTGGATGCCCCATCCTTGGAGGCATTCAAGGCCAGGCTGGATGTGGCTCTGGGCAGCCTGGTCTAGTGGCTGGCGACCCTGCACATGGTAGGGGTGTTGAAACTAGATGATCTTTGAGGTTCTTTTCAAACCAGGCCATTCTATGATTCTATGATTCTATGATTCTATGATTCTATGATTCCATGATACAGGAGACAACTGCAGTGCTTTGGCCCGCCTTTGTCTCCAGTTGCACGTATTTTGCTGGCATGGTAGCTGTAATCCTGAAAGTGCATGGGTGAGCCAGAAAGCCTATATAACTCCATGAAAAGAACCTTCCAAGATGGGAGTAGCATGTAACTTACAAGTTCAGCCCCACAAAAGCTTTCTTAGTGCAGTAGCTACAAAGCAAGCTCATTGCTGAACGTGCTGTGGGCTTGAGAACACCATGATGGGGTCCAATGTCTGCACTCGTGTTGCTATCCCTAGCAACCAGCTGGTTCACTGAAAAGGAGCAACTGTACAAGTGCTCTCTGGCACTTTGCTCATCCAGCATGTCAGGAAGGGGCTGCCCAGTCCCTTGTCACCCTTCAAGAAGCCCCATATTGTGTTGTTAGAGGGATCTACTCTGGAGGTACTGCATCCCATGTAAAACTTCTGTTAACATCTATGGACTTGAACCACTTGAACCAGTGTCCTGCTTGTTCCCACCTGTAATGTTTACCACACAGCTCTCCCTATTACTAAGATATATCATGCAGTTTTTCACTGAGGCCTTTTAGATATAAAATCCACATGCTTGGCCAGTGCCCTGTGACACCAAGGTGAATTATCTTGTTATTAATTCTGCACATGAGACTACTCCATGCTTGGCAGTGCAGCACTGGGTAGAATTCAGCAAGTGTGAACTGCCTTCCAGAAGCCCAGCTCTGTGTGTTGCGGTTATTCAGGTGAAAGAACCAGCTCTTCATCTTCCACAGAGCACACATATAGCTAGGTATACAGGAAGGGGGAATGCTGACAAGCCCCAGAAGCTCTTGAAGAGTTCCTGAAGAGAAATCCACTTTCTAACTGCAGTGGGCTATTGATGGATGCTTTGGGTTCATCTCCAGAGCGTGCTACAAGAGAATACTGATCTCTGGGATTTTCAATCAGAAATGCAGTACAGCTGGGACAATTTTCTTGTAAAGTTGTGGGAAGGTGCCAGGATTGAAGTCCATGAAAGGATGCAGGATAGCTTTACAGGCTTCATTGGGCACAAAGTAAAACAGCTATGACATCTCTTAAGAAGAAAGAAAATAAATATTTTGCCATGAAATTTTAATGCAATTCATGGTGGAAAAGAGATACATATTCAAATATTATTCATTTGCAGTACAGAAAGTTAGACTCATTACCAAAATACTGAACTGTTTAAGGTTCTGCCTATCAGACTGTTTCCTAGGTGGGAAAGATAGCAGGATATATCCTTTTCCTGTTTACATTTCCTTCATAAATCTGAAGAGTAAAAAGCAACTGACTCTGAAAGATATTTGATATGGTTTTCCCCACAGGTGTAGCAGCAGATCTTTGGCAGGAGAACCACTGACAGACTTAATTAGAGTCCAATTCAAAGAAACAAATGGAATTGTCTACCACAGAGTGGTGTTTGTACCCAGAGGAATTATTGCTGCACTTGCGCTCAGGACCAAATAGCTTACTGGTGCTTCAGGGTGACCATGGCAGTGATTCTATTCCATTCTCACACATCACCTTGCTGTGAAGTTACACAACTTAGAGAGTGCTCCCAGGTACCCATGTTCTGTTCAGGTGCATGACTGCATCCTCCCCTCAGGTGTATAATCCATCCTGACTCCCTGCCTTGCTGGATCCTGTTTCTGCTCAGGTGCATTCTGAAATGAAAAAAAAAAACAAAAAAAGAGCCAAATAATTACTTCTACTCAGAGTGGCTTGAACTGGAAAACACAAGCTTCCTTCAGAGCTATCCTCTGGGCATAAGAGTGCATATGTCCTGCCTCTTCAGAAACACTCATGTCTTCAGCAGTAAGTGTTACCTGCAGGGTTTGTTCTCACCAGCTGTTCCATTTTGAGGGCTTTTTAAAGAATCTCCTTACCTGGATGTTTCAACTCCAGTTTATGAGTGGCTTCAATGTGTGCCTGACGGCATCTGTCCATCAGATCTTAGGGCACTGGCAGATTATTAATTTTCCATATTGTAGGTTTCAAAGTCCAATGACCAGCACAAATGATCAGATGTAGATTCAGATCTCCAGACTTCATTTTGGTTAGGTGGGGAAAAAGTATGAGGAAGAAATGTCAATCTGCCTCGGGGTAGGAAGACCTTGCAGAGGGATCTGAACAGACTGGATAGCTGGGCTGAGACCAGCGGGATGAAGTTCATCAAGACTAAGTGCCAGGTCCGCATTTTGGCCACAACAACTCCAGGAAACACTACAGGTTGGGGTAGAGTGACTGGAAGACTGTGAAGGAAACAGACATGGGGGTATTGGTTGATCCTCAATGCTGAACATGAGTCAGCAGTGTGCCCAGGTGGCCAAGAAGGCCAATGGCATCTTGGCTTGTACCAGAAATAGCATTGCCAGCAGGAGCAGGGAAGTGATCATCCCTCTGTACTCAGCCATGGTGAGGCCGCACCTCGAGTACTGTGTTCAGTTTTGGGCCCTTCACTACAAAAAAGACATCGAGACCCTGGAACATGTCCAGAGAAGGGCAACAAAACTGGTAAGGAATCTGAAGCACAAGTCTTATGAGGAGTAGCTGAGGGAACTGGGATTGTTCAGTCTGGAGAAGAGGAGGCTCAGGGGAGACCTCTACAATGACCAGAAAGGAGGTTGTGGTGGGGTGGGGTTGGCCTCTTTTCCTATGTAACTAGCAACAGGTAACTAGAGGGAATGCCCTCAAGTTGCATCAGGGGTGATTCAGGTTGGATATTAAAATTTTTTTTTTTCTCTGAGAGTGCTCAGGCACTGGAACAAGAGGGAGGTGGTGGAATCACTTTCCCTGGAGATGTTCAAGAAACATTTAGATGCTGTACTGAGGGACATGGTTTTGTGGGGGAATGCTGGTGGTAGGTAGATGGTTGGACCAGATGATCTTGGAGGTCTTTTCCAGTTTTGGAGATTCTATGATTCTATGATTCTATGGTGGCCTGGGAAGCTGACACATGAAGCCCTTACTCCCAAAAGTTTCAATGGATGTTGTGCCCAGGCCAGGAAGGGATCTGTGGCATATGCTGAAAGTACTGAATGGTCCCAGTCTCAGCCACCCTCCCCAGCAAGCCTCTGGGCAGCTCGGGTGAGACCTAAAGAAATGTCCTGAACCAGATCTCCCTGGGTGCAGTTCTGATGTTATGGCTGGCACTGGAGTGACAATATCAGAAATGCAGAGAAAAAACAAAAAAACTAGAGAGTGCAAAAGGTCACCAAGAACACTAAAGAATGCAAAGAATCACCAAGAGCAGTGTCCTAGCAAATCCCTACCCTGTGCAGCGTACTATGGTGTAAACACTGTCTTTAATGACTTGAGATCTCATCTAAGAAATTGTAAGAAAAAATTAACAATGGAAACCACAGCTATTTGATTATCTTCCTGGTAATACATGAATGTGGACACACTACTGTATGGATATATATAATATGAATACAGAGCACATGTAACTTACTATATGCTAACATGTAGCATACTATATACGCTATGTGTAATACACTTATTCAGAGCTAACAGTATGTACAATGGTATATGAAATGCACCTCGAAGCTCTTAGGTTCAGTTTTGCTTGTCATTGTCTGCATGTGGCATGGCTGTCAAGGCTCCCTTTATAGTCAGTGAAGAGAAAAAGGCTTTTCTGGGGTCCCTTTCATCTTGCCCTAAAGAAGACCCCAAAAGTAGGCCAAGTAAACTGCACCCTAGAAGTGCCTCTCTCTTCTAGGACTGTAAAGGGAACCAGGGGCAACTGCAGTAAAGAGGTCAACATCTGAGTTACAGCTTTAAAAATAGACTTGCTAAATTCCACCCATGCAGTTCAGATAAGGGAGACAAAGTGAAGCAGGTCAGAAGACGTTTGATGTGTTCAGTCTGGTCGGTTATTCTTAAAAACCACTGCAATTTCACAGTGCTGTCTGTCAGTAACAGGGTCCTAAATATGGAAAAAGACTTTAATTAGCTATTGATACAGCAGAGCTTAGATCTGAGGAGATCAGAGCCCCTTTGTGCCAGACAATACGCTAAGAAAGGGTGGGAGACAACACAGTTCCAGCAAGAGTGTGGGCTCAAGAACAGAAGATGGAGGACACACAGAGAGAAGTCACTCAGCCATTAATGTTGCATGGGAAGTTAGTGCAGTGAAATGGGGTAAAGATCTGAAAGAAACCTGTATTAACATTTTTCTGCCTGCACCTGACAAGTCACAGGAAGTATCTGGCCTCTGGGACAGGCATTTCTGAAGGCTTCCTGGGGCAGCAGCAAAGTGGGAAGTCTCTGTAACTATGCCACAAGTCTGCACTTGAAGCAGTGAGGACACATGGCAGAAGGAATGAGACTGATCAGAGCAGGAGCTGCGGCAGGGAAGAGCATGGGGAGCGATATGACAGAAAATCCCCAGGGTGGTGTGGAGTAGGGCTCTGGGGCCCACTTGATACTGTGGGACCAGATACAACAGCAAACTGTCCTGAGCTTTACAGAAAACACATGGACTCAATGAACCTGATGCTGTTGCTTTTGGAGCCTGAAGCCTTTTGCAGGTGTGATGTGGTCAGAGCAATTGAAGTGGAAGTAATTTTGGTAGCAGTGCTTTGAGCTAAAGAAGGGCAAATGGAGGAAGTTGCAGAAGGAGGAGTGTGGCGCAAGAATAAAACCATGGCCTTTGGCAGGGTGGGGTGGTTGAGGATGGACAGCAAACTCTGTGTGAGTCAGCAATGTGCCCTTGCCTCTAAGAAGCTTCATGGTATTCTTTGCTGCATTAGGCAAAGCATTGCCAGCAGGTCAAGAGAGGTGATCCTTTCCCTTGATTAGGCATTGATGAGGGCATGTATGGAGTGCTATGTCCCAGCACAAGAGACACATGGATGTACTGGAGGGAGGGCAATCAAGATGACGAAGAGCCTGGAGAACCTCTGCTATGAGGAGAGATGAGAGGGCTGGAACTGTTCTGTCTGGAGAAGAGGAGGTTGGGGGGACCCTATCAATGTGTACAAATACCTGAAGGGAGGGTGCAAAGAGGATGGAGCCAGCATCTTTGCAGTGGTGTCCAGTGCAAGGACAAGAGGCATGGGTACAAACCTGAGCACAGGAGGTTATCTCTGAACAGCAGGCAGCACTTCTGTGCTGTGAAGGAGGGTGAACACTGACACAGGCTGCCAGAGAGGTTTTGGAGTCTCCTCCCCAGAGATCTTCAGAAGCCACCTGCAATGGCCCTGGGCACCCTGTGCTGGTGGCCCTGTTGGGCAGGGAGTGGAGCAGATGGACTCAGAGGGCCTGGCCAGCCTCAGCCACACTGAGATTCTGCACTGAGCTAGAATCTGTTGTCAGTATGTAATTATGTTTTTAGTCTTGTTTCAGTAAGGAAAAACAGTTGATAACCTAGAATTCAACCCAAGTTGTAATTGCTTAAGTGTGATTTTTCCATTCAGTTGCAGAAACAAAAAATAAAAAAAAATCTGTTATTTACACAGCCCTAAATTTCACTTTCCATATGTTGCAGGAAAAGTATAGTTTAAGAGCAGCTTGTCTGATCACCCTCTAGTCCCCGCCAAATGCTGGCTGCCTGAATTGGGGTCTCCCTATATGCAGGAGGTGACTAATTGCCCTTCATTTATTTTGCAAAGATGCTTTTATTGTTACATGGAGTTGCCATCTGTCCACCTTGGAGGCGATTCCCTGAGGATTTTAATCCTCAATGGTATCGCTTCAGGTGCCTCTCCGAAGGGCAAAGATTGGCCTACTTTCTTCCCTGCACAATGCAGAGATTTCTTCATCAGACGAGTTCTGAGTGAAAGACTTACCCTGAATGCCTCGATCACACTTTGCCTCCTCTGCAAAGGGGCTGTGTGAAAGAGGGATTCAGTCAGATGGCCACATTTAGATTTTCTGACAAATTTAGTTTTAGGTCAGCTTCTTCCTTTCTTTCTTTAGTTTCTTATTCCTTCCCTGAAACCTTTTTTTTTTTTTTTTTTTTTGGAAAGTGACATAGACTATTCACACAGTACTCTTTCTTTTGAAATGATAATTTGACTCTTTTTTTTCAAAGATATCTAAGTAAGGTATTTATATGTTACTGGAAATCTTCCTTCCCTCCTTCTTTTTCTTTTTCTTTTTTTTTTTTTCTTTATGTCTATTTTTTTAATCAGTCAAGAGTAATTAGCTAAACTGGAAGCAAATTCCAGAACAATATCACTTCCATCAGAAAGTGTTTTCCAGCCACTGTTGCATTTACACATGCACACATGAAGCCAAATGGATCCTCAAACCTGCTGCTTTATGTAAGGCATATTTTTTGTCATTTCTGTGTGGATGACTACATGTGTGGGATTTTCTTTGTAACAGGGATAATGATTAGAAGTAGCCTTCATTTGCATGCTTTGTGACTTTTGCAGTCAGGACTGTGGCAAGCAGAGCAGGGATGTGGCTCAGGATAACTGCCGAACACACCCCACTCTTTGTGATTTGCAGCATTCGCACAATAAAACCTGCAGGGCTGGTTAGCTCAGCCTGGCTCCCGCCTGCCTGTAGCCAGCACCGGCAGAATAAACTCCAAAGCAGAAAACAAAAGGAGAGCCATGGAGTGGTGACAAAATCCAAGGATGTGGATGCCACACTGACCTGGGCTGGCATTGGCCAAGAAGCCACCACTGCCCATCTGCTGTCCTCAGTGCAGACGACAGGCTGCTGGACACAGTTCGACTACAGCCCTTAGAAAGGACTTTGCTGAAACTGTCTTGTAAATCAGCATCCAGACTGCCTGTATGCTTCTGCCACAGCAGAAGGACTGGTCACAGCACCGATCAGAGCTGCATGGCCTGGCTGCCTGACGGCCATTCAAAAGGCCACCTCATTATTCCAGCCTGTGCCATGTGCCATAGTGGCAGAGCTGTGCCCTGAGACAACCCTGTGCCCCAGCACTCCCCACAAGCTGCAGGAGCACAGGGCCAATGCGTGGGGTGGTTGGGGCAGGCAGCTGGGAGAAGGCAGCCGAGCATTCTTCTGGCCTTGTACCCGGGGCTTCCCTTCTTTGTGCCCCAATTTACCCAGCTGGACATATGATTATTTAGCTCTCTCTGTGAGTTCCTAGCAGAAGAATTTAGTATTTACACTGTGTTGAGGAAAATGTTATGAAACCTTTTGAATGAGCAGATGGAATGGCATCCACTCGAGGCCTGCTTATTTTCTCTCTTGGCCTTACGGAATGTTGGATGATAATTTAATGTTACCCATGACACCTGGCAGGGTTAAGCAGATTCTCATTTTATTCAGGTTTGATCACTGTGTTTTCAGAGGCCCAGTGAAGAGCAGAGCTCCAGGCTGCCAGGAGCAAGAGTTCAGCCAGGCCTGGATGGGAGCCAGGAGAGCTCCAGCTCCAGCGCATGGAACACCAAACCGGTGCCGGGCTCCGACCTCCTGCCAGAATACAGGAGCTTAATGCAGCTGCTTCTCTTGCTTTTACTTCCAACCAGCCCTGCCCGCTGCCATACAGATTGCTTGGAGGAACAACATCTGAGATGAGGGATCCTAAATAAACTCAACAGCATGGCTTCAAATTTAACAGTTGTGGGTACTGTACTATTCCTTGTGCTTTAGCAATACTCCTATTATGAAGACATTTACTCAGTACCCTGGGGAGAACATGATCAAGTTTTACTCTGAGCTACTCAGCAAATGTGACAATGCTAAATGGAAAGGTTTCCAGGGAAGAATAAAGCCAGCTTTAAGCATGGCAGAAGGAGGGAGAGAATGAAGGGGGGAGAGAGAGAGAACAAATTTACTACTACAGCTGATCACATATGCTGTCTCAGAGGAGATCATATGAAAGACATGGAACATCATTTGCACTAATTAGAAGAACAGTCTCACCCTGATGTATAAATATTTTAGATTTCAACACATGTACTGTAGAGGTCATCAGCAGAAGGCCCAAAGAGCGGAGCATACCATGAGTGGAAGCAGCTGTTTGCACTCTGGCATTCCTTATAGAGAACACACAGGGCACCAATAGATCGAGTACCCATCAGGGAAACCTTCCTAAAACATTTGAAAAGATAGAAGGCTAGAAGAAGAGAAGGGTCTCCAAGCCAATGAATGAGTTCAGAGGGGAAACTCACTGTTACCTGGGAGTGTGCAAGGGCCAGAAGGGATTACCAAGACTGTCCTTTAACAGGTACATTTAAAGCAATGGAAACTTAATGTGCTTGTTGGCATCTCCCACCTCTCTACAAGTCATTATTTCTGTCTGCTGCTGATTACAGCTGCCTGTTTCAGGTTTTCCCCTTAGCACAGAGTGTTCTGTGTTTTCAATTTCCCTTCTGTAAAGCACTTCTATACAGCTTACTTAGCACCACTTCTAACCTAAATGCTAGCCACTAACCTCTCTTTTCAAATGATCTGTTTGGTAATTGATAGGGTTGTACCTGTAAAATGATCTTCTCCCTGCCAAAGACAGTGACTGCTAATTCAGGACAGTTGCCATCTCCTTAATGGAAATTCCAATACGCTCCATAGGAACCTTTGCTGGTCTCTGTGGATTACAGTTGCTTTCACTATTTTCTGCTGGAAGACCAGTCTGCAAAGTCTAATTTTAAATGGATTACCTGTTTTACAATCTGATTTCCAGTTGAAATTAATAGGAAAGAAGTTGCATGGCTCTTAGCTGGAATTTGCTGTGAGATGCTGAACTACTTCATCTCCAGAGGGTGTTCCTAACTAATCCTGCAGGATGGATTTGATTTTACAAAAAATCTACCCAGCAAAATTAAAAGATAGATGCAAATGGTCAAGTTCTTGCTCTACCACACCTTTTTCTGTTTAGGATTGCCCCAGAGAATCGTGTCATTCCCTGCCTTTTTTCCTACCTTCAGCTGAGCCTGTTCCACAGAAAACAACACTAGCCTTGGTGAAGAGGAAACTAGTTCATAATAGAAGGGAAAATCAGTATCAGATTAAACAAATTGCTTTCTCAGTCTCTATAGCTGTCTTGGAAATATTCTTTATGAGACAGCTTTTCATTATCTATGTTGGCACAACATGACTCCTTGAAGAAGCTGATGCTGAAGGTGCGTGGTGAGAACACAGGGCTCCCAGCCAGCAGCCCTGTCCTGCCAGCAGCACTCACACAGCAGGCAGGGACATCATCTCAGGCGGCGTTTGCTGAATGGGCACAGAGTCTACCAGTGCATCCAGAGAGACTGGTGCTTATCTGGCATTGTGCTGCATCCCCTAGGTGTTACACCACGCTGAATTTCTCTTCCTTCAACCTTATTCATGGCAACCTAAGCACCACAGAACAACCCTAAATGCCATGTGCTGCACGGCATGAGGCTGCCCAGGTTTATACATTGCTGAGGTGGAAGAAAAAAGCCTGAGAAGCTGAACTGGCTGGGGCTAAGAGATGAACCTAGGAAGGAGGGACAGGAAATATCGCTTGTGAACCTGAATCTAATCAGTAATTAGATTTCCCTAAACTGCAATTCAACTTAGTCCTCAGATGGAAAGTGTCCTGCTTGTTTTACCAGTGTTAGAAGAGGTCACAAGCCTTTCTGAAATACAGAAAAGCATAGAAAACAAGGACAAAAGCATCAAGAAAAGCATGTGTCTCCTAACAGGTGTTTCATCACTTCTTTAAGATGGCGACTGCACAGCCCAACACTAGACTGCCTTTAAGATCAAACAGTTTTGTACCATGCAGCCTGACCTTCTTTGTTGTAGATTAAGAGTTTTGTCATGCCTATTCTTATCTTTTTAATACTACATGTGGAGATCAGGTTATTCTTCCATTTGCTGCAATGAATAGAAATATCCTGTTCTCCAAGTTAAAAAGAAAAAATCCCCAAACAGCTGTTCTCCGTGTGCCTTTTACCTCCTACAAATTGTGAAAGAAAATATATCAACAAATACCTTTCCTTGTAGAAATAGACTTGCTTTCCAAATGGGGTGGCTCAAGCATATGTCACTTGCCTATGATGACAGCAACCTGAGAAACGGCAGTAATCTGACCACTTCTTGTCATGTGAAACGAGGCTGCTTGTGCTGGATGAGATCAGATTTTCTCAAAGCCACCTCAGCTGTTACTCACTGCTTTGGGCAGTGAGATGGCCACAAATAGTCTGATTGTTCATTTTTCTGGCTTGATAATTCAGTTCACAGCGAATAGGGGGCAGGCTCACCCTCTTTCAGCTCCACGGAAGCTCACTCACTGCTCTACCACAATTCTTTCATATCAATCAAAATCAGTTTCAGTGTCATCTTGGCCAGCTTCCTCAGGATGCCAGGGTGAATTTCCTCAGGAGCAGCGAATCAGAACACATCTAGTTCACACAGTTAACTATCTAACCTCTTGTTCCATTTCCAACAAGAGTTTTTGTATTTGATGCAGGTGTTAACTGCATCAGTCACTTTAATGAGTGAACTCTTTTAATTTTACTTATATTTTATCCTCTTCAAGAGTACTGCTGAAATGTCATCACTGTAACCCAGCAGTCTAATGCTCAGCCCTCCAATGTGCACAGTGCCCCACTTCCTGGTAGATCATCACTGAAATACAACTATGTTATTTCAACTGTGAGCCTGATAGATGTCCTAAAGCTGTAAACCTGTTTACAGCTGAGGATCCTTGTCTTCTTGTGTGCCTATATGGCACTTGAAGAGTTCATGGAGTGTGTAATAACCATACAGTGGGATCAGAAGAGGTCACACTGGCTGCCTCTGTTGGAAGCAGTCTGTCAAGTCCAACAGTGAAATCCATCTCAGGTTGTCTGTATTTAAGTCCTGAAAATATCCAATTGTACAACCACCATAATTAATCCTTTTTCTTTTGTTACTGAAGATCTGTGTACATTGCCTCTGCTTGACCTTCTCTGTGGCAAGAACTTTCCACGGAGGACATGCAGTGCTTTCCTGTCCACCACACTCCTGACTACGGGCTGTCTTAGATCTCTGGGTTCTCCATTCTGTAAACATTCCTGGAAAGACTGTTTCATTAGAGTTCTGTCATTTCCTTTCATGATCATACATGATTACCTTGCAATTGTCTGCTACCTTGAGGTTGCTCATGCTCAAGAGCAGAAGCACCCAAATTCCATCCAAGTGTCATTGCTGTCTCACTCCGATGCCATGTTCTTCATTACCAACAGAAGTGGTTTATCTGACTTACTGAACAGTATGGGCAAAAGCCTTGATCCTAACCCGGATCCCCCAATTCAGATGGTACACACACAGGAAACTGAGCTGGTTTTCTCATCTCCTGGGGCTTTTAAATAACTGTGAAGAAGGGGAGTATGTGACAAAAATGGAGCAGGTAGAGAAATGGCAAAGGATAACGGGTTGTATACATTGACTATGGGCACAAGGTGTGACTCCTAATTATTTCAAAACCTTTAAAAGCTTTGATAAAAAGGTGATCAGAACTATTCTGATCAACATTTCTGTAAATGGACTCTCTTTTAATTATTTACAGCAGTGAATTGGATATTAAATGAGAGCCATCTGTAACAAAAGGCACAGGGACCTTTGTAGGGACAGACAGACAAAAGGGCAGTCCTGGCTGGCAGCTCACTTAGAATAGAGATGCCAGCTGCAAAAGAAAAACTGTGCCGACAAACAAGAGCTGGTAAGGAGAGAGGAGTAGGACAGTGGAGCGTCTCAGTGCTGTGATCAAGGCCCACCATTCAGTGTATAGGCTTGTTTGGAAGTCAGGGATACAGCTGCCTGTTACCATGCTGAGAGAGCAAAACTAAGTCCCAGATGTCAAGCATATAGGCTGTCATTGCCAAAAGGGAGTGTCCTGTCTGATGTCAGGGCTGCTTTGGAGGTAACAGAAATGAGTCAATTTTTTTAATTGGAGCAGTCCAATTCATTTCATTTCTTCTTCTGGTTTTGATAGATTCAAATAAGATATTTTAGGCTAGTTTGAATCTGTCTTGGGATTTTGGACGGTGAAAGGCGATAGTGATTGTGATATCAGCTGTTTCTACACAAAGGAGTTTGTATGGAAACCTTGATGCTTTTGGATTAAGAACCAATGGAGACAAGTCTCGTGATTTTGCAGCCAAGGGAAAAACACAAAGTGTTTCCTCGGTGCAGTCATCCCTTCACAGATCAGTCTTCTAACATTAAGTCATTTCTTGTTTCTGAAATAGTAGATTCTTTTTGGGCAACATTCCTGCTATCCATTGAAAGCAAAGAGTTGTTGCCAGTATTCAGGCTGAGTTAAAATGGGATTGGCACAGAAATTGGGTTGAAATGACCTATGCAGATAACTTGGTTTGGCAGAGACTGAGGTACTGTTTATAGTCGCATTAAGAAGCATGAGAATGGAGGGGTGGAGTCCCTCCATGGGCTTGTGGAGATGTGGGAGAGAGAACAGAGAAAGACAAGAGGAGGAGACTCACCCCTTGGCAGCCTCAGGCAAGGAGTCAAGCTTGCGAAGGAGCAGCCTAAAGGCCAGAGCTGCCGAGAAACACCCAGCCTCCTGCACAAAGAAATCTCATCTGAGTTCCTCTGTCTTTCCCACAGCCCAGCAGCGCCTGTGAAAAATTGCAGCAAGTTAGCCAAGGCACGACAATGTTAAAGCTGCCTTCAACACGCTTGTAATATATTCAGCTGGGCTTTCTCCACCACATAGTGAGTGTTCTGAAAAGCCTGGGACCCCAGAAGCTATCCACATGGTTTTTACTTGAAGTTTATATGTTTAGGAATGTTTTATTAGTAAAACATGTTTTGGCAGCACCGGTGGGGTTTGAAGCCTCGCTGGGCTGCCCACAGGTATGGAAAGCCAAACCTTGCCTCAGAACTGAGAGAGAGAAAGATGACGTGAAAAGTGCTTGGAAAAAAACAGCTGCAGCCAAGTCTGTACAATGCAAACATACACACTCACATGCAAAAGTGCAGTTTTCCTCCAGCAGAGATTTGGCAAAAGCAGATTAAACTGGTGTGTCCTGCCAGCACTTCAAACAACATGGAGGCAAATGAGAGAAGCGGGACTTCAGCTGTTTCCATGCGTGACTGTGTACACATACACATGCATATGAACTTGAGGGTGTAAAATACACACGGGTAACTACGTATATGCACATTTATACATGTGAGCATGTGTCTGTGTGCCTGAGCTGCCAGCTGCAGTGCCCATGGCACAGCCACCCAAGCTGGGTGCTGGCAGAGCAGCTGGCAGGGGGAAGCAGCAGGAGGGAGGCTGCAGCAGGAGCCCTGCATGTTCCTCACTCAGTGTTTCAGCACAGATGGAAATGTAGCTTATTTTGGCCCAGGGCAGAAGCTGAGGGGCATTGTTTCCTTGTTATTGTTCCTCTAGGGGGATGCAAGAGGCAGAAGAGAGAAGGGGCAAGTTGAAACATGTGGAGTTTTACCATACTGAAATGAGAGGGAAATCCCAAGCAGGGATCATCCTGAGGGCTGGTGGGGTTGGCAAGATGTTCAGGGAAGATGATATTAACACACGTGGTTTGTATGAGTCAGACGAGGACAATAAAAATATTACAATGAGGAAAAAAAATGAGGCCAATGCACTCCCAATAGTGGAGATTACAGCTGCTCACCCTTCTCTCCTCCCTGATTTATTTTTTTTAAAGAACCAAGTGAATCCTGTGGGCAGAAGTGGATGATTGGGAAGCATTGTAGGTTTTTCTTCAGGGCCATAATGCAGCAGTGACTTGGATGGTTGTGGTGAAGAAAGAAGGAAAAATGCACTGAGAAACAAATGTGATAAGAGATGAGGGAGTGAAGAAGGTGTGAAAAGAGCAGAGGGAATGTGGAAAGTCAACATAAGAGAGAGAGCAGGATTCTTACAGCAGTGAAGTCAGAGATTTCTGTGGCTAGAGAACACAATATCTACAAGTAGAAAGACAGAAGCCCCAAAAGCTGGAGTAGAAATGGTCCTGAGGGCAGTTAGGTGACTGACTGTCACCTGTCTGGGATGAAGTGGCAAGTCAGAGGCCATAACATAAGCAGGTTGTCAATGAGTGGTGAGGATGTCTTGACAAATGCTGAAGTTTCAAAGCCAGAGATTGTGTGACACCAGAGGAACAGAGGAATTGCTAGCATGATTTCATAGAGGTTTATTTCCGGATGCAATAAATCCATCCATAAAAATAAAACATGCTTTAAACACTGATGGAAAAAAAAAAAAATTATCTTAAGTCTCAATCTAAAATTGACATACCAGAGCCTAAAAGCTAAACCACTAGTCCACAGCTGGCCAAACTGCAACTCTAAGCACTCAGGGATGAAAAACAACAGCTTACATGAACATTAAGCTTATGACTTGTTATGGTTACACCTGTAAACCCAAAGCAATTTTTTTACATTTAAAAACACACAATTATACATTTAAAGCAACTGTGCACAGAGCAAATAAAAACATTCTTCAAGTCTGAGATCTTAAATGAATACACAGTCCCTGAATAGGCAGATCTGGCAAATTCTGAGTCAGATTTGCTTCTCAGATGGCTACCAAGGAGAAGTGCCTGTAAAATCTGGGCAATTGCATCCAAGTGAAATAGGTGTGAGTGGAAGGAGAATCAGTTCTTGACATCCACAGAGGATGGCTGTAAACAGGGTGTCAACACATTTCCTCCTGATGCTGATACAAAGCCCTTGTTAACACAGTGTGATGACACTTGAATTGTCATGAAACCATGTTACTCATTTTCAGCAGAGGACAGATATATCAAGATTGAAGACAGGATGAAAGTAGAACTGTATCTGCTTAAAATCATGCATGACCAGCTGCTCTGAAGCAGTAACAGCTCTGCGCATGGAAGCAGTGCATGAAAGTGATGAATGCGTATCGCTGCCTACAATAGGAGCACATTTAAATATTGAGCTCAAGCTGAGCAGCCTGCGGAATTGTCTTTTACAAATTTAATACTGTAACAGGAAAATGGCTGATAGCTTTATGCTTATGCATGTGGAACTGTGACAAGTATTTACACAGTATCTCACAAAGACAGTAAGACCAGAAGAGTAAGTGAAACAAAATGTCCCAGATAACTTGTCCCAGAAAATGTGCCTCAAACTTCAGATGCAATATGTCCAGCCTGAAAAACAAGGGTGAGAGATAGAAACTTTGGCAGAGGTTTCATGTGCAAAATCTAGGTAAAGTTTGAACACAGCACTGCTGACTCATGAATGCAGGGGTAATGAACAAACTGGCAGCTTCACTGAAATATATATATATATATATATATCCAGCTAAATAGACACTGATATCTAACTCCCAAGCTAGCTGACTGAAAATATGTAATTAATTAAAAAACGTACAGTCTGATCAAGGCTGCACACTACAAACTGTTTTGTCCTAGAAAAGGGCTGCTCAATTTGTTCTAATCTTGGAGAGTTAATCCTGCGAGGAACTTTTCAGCCAACGACATTTCATTATGTCATTCCAATGGAGCTGGAAGCCATGCCATTGTCTAGTGTCACAAGCAACCTCTCAGCCAAGAGCAGAGCTATATTTGGAAATGTTTTTGATTTGCAGACAGTCTATTTTGTGTCATCCGTGATGCACAAGAAGGAAGATATTCCTGTCCAAAACAAAAATAAATCGGCCTTCTCCTTCAGACCACTGTTTGAAATTTCCTGGTTCATTTTGCACTGAGCTGACTCTTAACCACGGGAATGGTACAGTTAGTTTGCTCTGAGGGAAGTTACCTGTCTGTAGCCTAGTGAAACTCTGGAGATATCTGTAAAGAACAGTCTTACCAGAGAGCTATTTTAGAGATGCCTATGTTTCTTTCTTGACAAGGGAAGAAGAATAGAAGGCTAATTTATGCTGAGACATGAACTTTAAGATAAGTGTTTGTTAGCAGAGAGTACTACCACTTCCAGCTGGTTATGTATCAGGAAGACACAGGATATCCTCCAGACAGAATTCTGCAGTGTTGTTCAGCAACCCAGAAACAATCAAAATAAAATGATTTCCTGCAGAAGAATTGTAAGATGATACCCACCACAGCCTGTAACTGTGACCATTCCTAGAAAGTGGCTGCATAAAAGCACAAGGTTGAATTTTTAGGGGCTTACACCCTTCATTCGTCATAAAGAGCAGTGCCATACATTTTTGTATTATACAGATGAGTTCACTTATGATCCAAATAGGTTCTTTCCAATGACAAATCTTCAGTCAGTTGTGTTTGTGCCTGGAGATGTACCACTTTGTGCTGTTCAACCTGACAGACTTTGGCATGAGAAGATCCACAAGAAAGAAGTCCCACAGTTTGAGAAGAATCCTGCCTTGAAATTTGATAGCCATAACGTGAAACTCAAACATCATTTATGTATACATATCTGCAATAGCTTCCTGAGACAGATTCTATTATTTGATTAGTTCATAGTTACTGAACAAATTTAATAACATAAAAAATTGATGTGATTTCCTTGGTAGTGTGTTAGTGTGACTTCGAGATGCTCTGCATTTTGAAGTGCAATATTCTGATGTCTAATTATGCATCTCTAATTTGGGGCCACACTGTATCTACTACTTCCAGTAAATATTTGTGGGTGTGCTGGGCCAAAGCTTCTAGGACTGACCTTTAGCTAGACAGAACTTCTGGTCTTCCTATCCAGCCCAAACAGGCAAAATGTCCTAAGTGCAGAATGTATTTTTACCTGAATACCAGCCATCAGAGCCCACTGCCATGTGCACTGGAGGAGAAACTGCCACACACCATAAAAGAAAGTAATAGCAGACAAGCAAATTCTCCGTGCCTATGGACAACAGGAATGGTTGCCTTGGTGAGCCCCCAGACTGAGTTTTTTATTTGGAAGCAAACATATGGAAACTCTGGTGAGTGCACTGTCATATATGAAGGCCTTTCAAGCTCTGCACCTCAAGACTACAGCTCCCAGCTATATTTTAGTCCATGCCTCAGAAGCACATACCCAGATATGCTGTGACCATTTGCCAGAGTGCTGCTGGAGCACCATAATGTCTGGACCTCCCTTGGTCCTCCCCTGCCAAACTTGGACACTACTTGGCCTGGCTCAATCTGAAGCACTCAGATCCTCTGAGAACACGGAAGTGATTCACTTGGAGACTTCTGGATCTTCCACTTTAGTGACAAGAACCCTTTCTGGCATGTTAACATGCATCATGCTCTACTCCTGCAGTCACCTGTGCCCTAAGGTGAGACAAGCTCCAGCAGGGATTCTCACAACTGGTGGGACCTGTCTGCACCTGGGGCTTTGCTGATGCCTGTCCCATTGATGTATACGAAGAGAAAAGCCTGAGCAAACAGGACATGCTGTTATATTCCCTTATTTCCCTGTTATTTCAGGATAACACAGTTGAATAGCCAATATCATGTTATTAATTCGTAGCTACCTGCTGTGAAATGCATTTGTAATTTTTGTATTAGGCACATTAGATTCTCTTCTCCACATACCTTATTTCCATTCATGTTTCCCTAGTTTGCCTGTGGGCACTTGCAGCCTTATTCTCATTTATATTCATCTCTCTCCTGGCAGTGATGAGGGGTCTCAAAAAGGTCATAAATAAAGATTATATCTTTTCTAAGGTTCTTCCTCACTGCCACACTTGTGTGAAGTCCTGTGAAGTGGCCTTAGTGCACCTTGTCTGACAACACTGGCAAGCAATGTTGGCATTAATCTCTTTTTACATACATATATATAGATAAATACACACACACATATATGGATTTATATACATATATAGATTTCTATAATTTATATAGTCCTATTTAAAAGCATTTTGGCTTGTGTTATGGCAAACTCTGAATTCAGAGAGGTTTTCTTTCCTCTGTCTGGAATTTTCTGAACATGCATCATCCAATTCTGTGCAGTTACATCACATGCATTAAATATTTATAGGCCTTTACTCCCAAAAGCTTTGAAGTGTGGCCATGATACATTAAATATACAAAATATATACTAAACTGATACTTAATCTTGTGTAAACGTAGATTTTATTTCAGTGCTCAGGTAAATAATGACTTAAAGAAAAATCCATCCAACCTCTAACCTTAACAAAATGGAACTTCTGTTTTTTATACTGTTCTGCTTCGAACATCAAAAAATGAATTTATTCACTTTTTGAATTTCTGCTGCCAGAAGTGTTTTGGAATAATCAAGAACAAAGTAAATTGATTCCATCCTAGTAAGTACCATTTACCTAAGCATAACTCCTTTCATCCAAAGGAATACAAAGGCACTTGGACAGGTCCAGTTCCATTGACAGTCACATGAATAATCTCACTGAGCCTGGCTTTGCCCCACCTTCTGTGCTCTGTAGCTCTTCTGGTCTCTGGCAGAGGCAGCAAAGTGTTTCTCTTCTCAGCTGGCTGCGTTTCAATGCAGCACCTAAAACCTCTGTTGCTGGTGCCCTTAGAAACTAGAGTATCCCTAATGGAGTAAAATGAAATAGGATCAGCCGTGACACGTGAGAAGCACTGAACGGAATCAGTTGGTCCCATGTTTCAGGGGAAACACCATGGTATGCAGAATATTATTACCAGTTTTATCATAACTTTTTTGGAAAAAAATAATCCTCTCCAGCTTAATTATGCTGCGTATAAAGGCAGTGTAGATTAGCTATGAGATCAGGACGAAATTAGTTACAATGTCATAAATTTCATTTGAAATCAAGGTAAGAGTTATAAAAATAAATCAGATTGTGCTCAAAAATTAATGGCTAATAGCTCTGGGAGGCAAGACTTATGTATCCACTATTAATTTCTGAGCTACAATTTTATTTTTCTGCCATGGACAGTGAAAAATAAGTCAGCAGTTAGGCAGATTCAGTAAGGTGCCTTGGTTGGTGTTTTTTGCATAACTTTTTTTGCATATGTCATTTTTCTCAATAATCACCACAGCTTGATCTTTGCAATTGATGCAGAGGTTGTTCTACCCAGCAGCAATCACAATACAATTTGCAAGCAGCAGGCAAAATGTGACAAAGTGTTCTCCAGAAACAAGAACAGTTAATGTTCATTCTGAAAAACAAACAAAAATCAACCAACAAAAATAAACATGTATTCTGCAATGTTGTATTAATTAATCTTGATCTATTTATTATTTTTATTGAATTTAAACATTATGAATCTTACTTTCTGTGTACTGACCACGTGTAAATGATTTCCAGCAGGTATGCTGGGGAGTCCAAGGCCTTTGCTTATTTATGTGGGAAGCTGCAATTTGGTAACAGAAGGCACTCAAATCAGGCACGAGAACCTTCAGATGAGAACTAGTTGCTGGAAGCTGAAGCTAGACAAATTGAGACCAGAAATAATGTCATTGTGTGTAGCAATGGGGAAAGTCACTGACATACAACACACAGGGCTGATGATGAATACTTCCCATTGGAAATGAGACTGGTTATTTTTCTTTAAGATATGCTCCATTGCAATCACTGGTTGGGGTTTAAAGAAAGATTTCTTTTTTACTGAGTCCTGAGGCCTGCATTACACAAGACTTCAGCCAGCGTGATCACCATAGAACTGTCTGAACTTAGTGTCTATGAATCTGAGCATTGAAACAGCTTTGAAATCTGAGTGCCAATAGATAGGTGCTTGCCCCAGGTAGATGCCGAGAGCTCTGGGATAATTTACATTTTGACCTATTTCTGAGATTTTGAGCTTCTGCTATGGAATATGCTCTTGACCCACTTCTGCAGTTGTCTCCTCTTCTGACAATAGCGGCATTTTCTCATATCCTTTTCTCTGGCTTGCAGATGAGATGCAGCTTTGCAAGGTGAACACTGAAGAGGCAGACTAGATTTGGAAGCTGTTCTTCAAATGTCTAACAAGAAAAATGCCTGTGGGTGAAAATAGAATCTAATCTAGATCCAGCTGATAGATTGGTTACACTGAGGATATCACAGCTGATCTTCAAACACAGTACAAGACTGATAAAAGAGCATTGATTAGGTGAACTAGCAAGGTGAATGAAATGGTAACAGAGGAGATCAGAGGTTGTGAAGCCTTGACTAATTCTTGTCTACAGCTCTATATGTTTCTCCTTTCCCATCTTGTTAGATATGCGTGAATTTGTGTCTTTTTGACAGATTGGCTAGAAACACAAAACCTACAGGGAGATCTGACTTACCAAGCAGAGCTGTCAACTTTGCGTGTCATTCGTGTGTGACTGGAGATTCCCAGAGATCCACATAGTTCATTCCCTTCACCTCAGAAGTGAGAATGAGTCTCCCAGGGCAGTTCTTACATTCTGTAGTATTTATGATATCAATCCATGCTTGTGCAGTCAAGGTCATCACTGCTTTTTGAAGAAGTTGTTTGTGCCTGGCAGATTCTTTGATATTGCATATGAAAAAGGTACTCCATATGTTCTGAAAAAGTTTGCAGGAGCTGACAAAGCTTCCTTGGTACTACTAAATTGAGTAAGAAACCTTAACAGTAGTAAGCAGTTTACCCACAAAGAGCCCCCTATGTTCCCAGGGCTCTACTCCACAAGCATATCCATCTACCACATCAGCCCTCAGTTTCCTGTCCACGCTGTGCCCTGACTTGCTGCTGACAGGCCACAGCAAACACTGAATTCCCTACTTTCCTTCTCAATCTCATCATATCCTTCTCTTTACCACATCCTTCCCCTCCTCCTGGCTTCCAGCACTGTTTGTAACAGCATCAAAGACTGCAAATCCTCAAAAATGAAAAGACGGGGCAATCGCAGCCTGAGGGGGCAAAGTCACAGGCAGTTGAGGGCTGAAGGAAAGGTTAGGGCTTGTCATGGATGTGCGAAGATGCTCTCTGCATGGCACTGCAAAGACTGGAGGACCATGGAGGCTTGTAGTGCTCATGTTATTCTTGCCCAGGGCACTGCAGAAATTATTGTCAGTCTCAAAGGAAATGTGCAGCCCTTAAAGATGCAGAACTAAATTTTTTGCAAGAACAGACTATATTTACTATGAATGAGCAATTGAGAAGCGGACATCACATGACTGATTTAAAGCAGATGTCAAAGAAGTGAATTTTAGAAGGTAATTCTGATCTTGCATTGTATTGCTGGGAACAGCAAAACAATGTTGAATTTCCTAATTAAAGCTGAATGAAGTTTTTCTATTTGTAGAAAGATCTACCAGAATTATGCTGATACTGAGCATTCCACTCAGGGCGTGGAGCATGCTGGGTTTATCATAACGTCTGGTACTTCCAAGGCACCCTTGTCTCAGGTCCTTCTGCTACGAGCAAAGCAGCATCAGGATGTTCCATCTACATCACCAGGATCTGTATCAAAATGAAAAACTCTCAAAGACTATCCAGGGATGAAAATGTCAGTCTTGACATTTTGTCATCCATATGAAAAAAGGGATTAAGTATAACGTTTCTGTTGCTTTCTCTCTACTGAAGATGAAAGTAGTCTTGCCATTTTTGAGAGTTCTACAAGGTTTGTTTATATCTAAGTGGAAAAAAGACAAAAACCAAGCAACCCTTGTATGACTTGTCTGGTCTAAGCTGACAAGCATACTGCACAGATGATTTATATTTAGAGCAAGGCCCAGAGGTGTCTAAAACAATCTACTTTTAGAAGCTGTCATATTCTAAATCTGCTCTTAAAGAAAGCTGGACCTGTGTTACTCTGTTATTAAAATAGATAGCAGTCAAAAGAGAGGGCAATGCGTGAGAACAAGCACATAATGTCCAGGTTAGTGAGGCACCTGTTTTCACTGCTTTATGCCTGTAGATTAATGACTAACACAATTTTATTCTAAGTATTCAGTTGTACGAATGGTATTTCTGCAACTGATAGACATTCTTACAAAAATTACTTCAATGATTGTAGATAGCTGGATTTTTGCAAATTGTCTCCTTGTGCTCCTCTGTCTCCTATGTGCTGCTCCTGTAGAGGTGCTGCATTGGGTGCCGTTTTGTAAGCTGATGTCTTTCTCACAGCTGCTGGAACTACAGTATGTCCCCTGGGCACGCTGTCTGCCTGGGCTGCTCTACCAATTCTTTATTACTTTGCTACCACTGTCATTTCAAAGAGTTCACATCACAGTGCTTGGGGAAGATGGGAAATGAAAAGGCCTCCTTGTGGGAGACTCAATTGCTTGAGGTGAAGGTTTTTATCTTTCTCAAGCAAATGTTTCTTCTCAACTGGAGATGTGTTCACAGATTACCATGCTTCATGGATGAGATATATTCTGTTGATCTTCCAGTTACCCTTTCATGTAGATTTTTGAGGATTTTTCTCCACAGTAGCAAAGAAAATGTTCAAATTTTCATGAGGATAGGTCAAAATAAATGAAGTTTGTTTATCTTTCCATGCTACTCTGTGTAGCAAACTTGTAAGCATTTACAGCTTTCTCTATAAAAGACATGAAGCAGTCAGGTGCCATATCTTTTTCCACCCAAGCTTTACTCAACACATACCAACATCACGACAACCACTGTGAAAGGTCTTCTTGTCAAACAGGTTCCTATCCACTGCTTTGAGCTCCCTAGCAGTGAGCATTTGAGATCTGTTACGTTCAGCTGTTGCCTTTACAGCACACTTGATGCTATATGAATATTTGTTCAGAATACGTCTTCTCAAGAAGTTGATATTTTTTGATCATTTCTTTTCTCACTTAAAAATAAATACATACACACATGAACAAATGATTTTCATCTGCACATACTTCTTTGCACTCTGACTCTCAGCTTGAAAAGAGAAAGCTCTTCTCAAATGAATGCCATGAGAAAACACCAGAGAATAGATCAAAATATTTTGTGTTCTTCCAGGATTTGGGAAAAGCTGGGGAGAAGCGTGGACTTCTCACTCTAAGTCTTGGAAACAGTAACTCCGACTTTGGATAGAAGCCAAAAGAGGAAAATGGTATATGTAGAAAAGAAAGAAAATGATATATGTAGAACAGAAAAACAAATCAGCCATCCTTGGAAGAATTGTGTTCTATACTTATTCAGCTCCTGTGTCTCTGGCTCTCTAGTTTGCTTCCTGTGGTTCTGGCATTTTGATAATAGAGATTTTTATTTCAGGAAGAAAAAAAAGAGAGAGAAGCACATATTTATACTGAATTGCTTCACTAAAATGCCTGAGAGGAGCATTTGCTAAGAAAAACAATTGTTTTAACTGTGTTTTTGGCAACACATACTGTCTTTCTGTTATGTTCAGTGGCACTTTTCCATTTACTGAAGATGTCTTAGACCTGTGCTGTAACCTCCCATCACACATGCCCCATGTTACCTCTGAGAAACAAACCATTTAGCACATATCCCTGAAGCTGCATTTTAGCTACAGTCACCAGCCTGGCATGCCATTAGGACTCCCTGAAGAAGAAGATATACAATTCTTTTCAGTACACGTGACATCTTTTGGCTGCTTGGGTGAATTTTTATGCATCTGGTAGTTAAGGAATTCATTCTTTTGATCATGCCATTTTGAGGTGCCATTACATTCACAAGCTCTGAATTTTTGTCAACATACAATGGAGCACTTCCTGCTATACAGGTTATCTCACAGTGACGCCTTTCTGAGCAACCACAAAAAGCTGGCTGCCAGGGTGCTGCTGATTTTATAATCCTCCATGACAACAAAAGACATAGCAGTGGGAGATGAGGAGCGAAGCACATAGGACGAGCTTGCCCCTGCAAATGCTGACTGGATAAGGCTATCAGTTTAGGGTATGGGGAGAACCTAGAAATTAATGGAAGATAGGATAAAATAAAATATGAACAAAATTTGACAAAAATGAACTTTCAAGAAGTAAACTTATTAGCAAATTTATTTTTCTTTTCTTCTTTAATTTACCTGTCAGGGTTCCACATCTCTCACCCGATGCTGCCACTAGCAGGGTGCCCATTCCATGAGGTTTCCTTGATTTGCAGCTGCTTTCATGAGGTAATGACCTCAGACAAAAATTCTGCAGCTGCAGGGGTAAACCACAGCCCACGGGCAAGAAACTGAGGAATGGTGAGCTATTTTCACTCTCACAAGTACCCTGAAACTTTCTTCAGTACACTTAAGCCCACCAGTCATGCCCAGACCTCCTTTCATGCCTCCAGCTCTCCTTTTTCCAGTGGATGCCCTACAGACAGTGGGACTCCAACCTTCACCCACCCTGACTCCTGGACAGAAGCAGCCCCATGGTGGCACAATATGCTGAGAGAGGAATCATGAGGACCCATAGCCTCCTCATTAGCCAAAAGACAATGCTAAGAAAGCTAACACACAATAAGAAGTCGTAAGCAAAAAGTTGGTTTAGACATGACAGTGTAAGTGGAAACAGCACTGAGCAGACAGAAAAAGACAAAGGTCACACTACCATACCAGGAAGCTAGCGCTAGAAAGTAAAAAATGATAATGTCTTTGCTTTACAGTTTCGTCCTCTTTATGCTGCTTTCTGTAATCTTTTTTCGTTTTGTCTGTATACTGACTTCCTTTCTCTGAGGTATTTACTGCCTGTTTTTCTGTGTGTTTTCTGTTTACACAAATAGATCATTAGCCTTTACAAACTGAGGCTAAAATCTATTTGAAAATATTCATTCTGATTCCAAACCTTAACAAAGGCTACACATTGCCTGGCTGAAAAGGCAGAATGTGATTGTGCTGTATGCAATGTTCTAATTTTTTTTTTTTTTTAAAAAACTTCCCCTCTGTTATGTCACAGTAATAGCCTTTTTCTTCTTTACTTCTTTAATTTCTGTTCTGTAACTCATCGTATCTCTGTCCCAGTGAGTCCTGAATTCCTCTTTGCAGATGCAGTAGCTTGTAGCTTGTTGCACAACTTCAGAAGCTGAAGGACAGAGCAGCACTGACCTTTCCCAAATTAGTTCTTTTGCCATTAGCCTACTATACAGAAGGGGAGTCTGTGATGACAGCAACATTTTCATTGAAAGAATATTCAGGTAACACCTCCAGGAGATATTCCTGAGTTGACTATCTTGTGTAGATTGGAGGGTGACATCTCAGGGCTACTCCAGATATGTCTGGTTTGTGTCTGTTTGCTTTGACATCTCCTTAAAGCACAGTTTTCCAAGCACTGGAATGTGGGAGCTATTTTTCTGCCCCAATAATTGCCTCGTATGAGTTAGCCACTTTAAATGTACCCCCAAATGTTTAGCATTATCCATTTTTGTACGTAACTAAATCTCAGTTCATAAGGACTTACCTATAATTAGCAACTCCTACCTTTCTGCAAATTAAAATTAAAATCAGAGCTAAGAAAATAATTTGTTCTCTAATTTAAAGCCTGAATCCTCATCGCAAGTGGAACTATTTGTGAGTGGTCCTTTTGAAGTCTCTGGGATTAATTTCATGAGTAAAGTAGCACACAAACAGAAGAGTTCCCTTGGGCCTCCTTCTTCTTGTTCTCTATTTGTAGAACATCTATGGGAATTCTCCTTTGTTTATTTTCTAAATTATAGAGTGTTTTTATATTGCAATTTTCTGAATTAATAGTGAACTGCTTGTGTATTAATGTGTGTATTTATTCCTTTGGAATGAGATTACAAATGATAATAGTGAATTAAAGCTTTCATTTCATTCTCCCATCACATATTTGCTGTTTTACTTCCCTCCATCTTCACACCTGAATACGTACACAGTCACCAAGCATTCACCCAGCAATCTTAGTGACAGACGAGGTGGCTTAGGGTATTTTCAGACCAAAGGACCTGTAGTGAGGTACAGTGGGAATTTTAGGGAGTTCACTCTTAACTTTCCCCCCCCCCAATGTAAATATATGCTTGCACATCCCTTAATGTTGCTCAAATATCACTGCAACCATGCCCCTCTGAAATACTTCTCACATTTTTGAGATATGATTCTGTGAGCAATTTTAGGACTCATTATGGAAGTATTGTAACTATAGTGCATCCTATCCTTAGGAAGCATGGGTAGAGCTTCTCTTACTACACACGTTCAACAGACATAGTCTGGCTTTCCCACAGTGAGTCAGTGTGGGGCTTGCACCCTGTGAAATGGGGAACAGAAGAACTCTTCACAGCTGTCTGATACCTTCAGCTCCCAGCTTGAGGAGAGCTCGGTTTAACTAAGTACATCAGGTCAGTTCTTTTCTTGTTGCCCTAACAAACCCTGATTATATTTTAATGAGAAAGTTCTTTCCCAGCATGTAGCCTTAAATTTGCTTTTCAGCAGGTGGCTCATGATTTAACTCAAAAATCACCATGTAAATCCTGACAGTAGATTATACTAGTTAATAATATGACACTCAGGCCCTGGGACATCAACTTAATGATTCATTTTCCTTTTAATATTAATATATTCTGCCCAGTGAAAGCCCAGGTGAGGAAAAGAATTTAGCTGGGTTTTTCTTTTTCTTTTTTTTTTTTGATTCCAAGTTCCTCTGGCCCATTATCTTTTAATTACGTCTCGTTTTTGTACTTTTGTAGAGTGGTGATTTAATGCTATTAATAAGCTGTATTGCAAGTGAGTGAGATATGTAATTTCTCAATTTCAGTGCACCCTATGAGATACTGGGCTCCCTGGCACCAGAGAGCTGAAATCTCTCAGAATCTGACAGAATTAAGTCTCAGTTTCAATAAAACGCTGCTGTGGAGAGTAACTGGCTGCCATAAAGCCTTTAATGGTAAGTCTCTTACAGTTTTACACGTGGAATTGCATGAGCAAAGGTTACCAGAGTTTCAACAGTCAGGACTAAGCCTGTGTGTGAACAGATGCATTTGAAACAGCCCACAATAAGAATGTGAAGGATTACACCGAGTTTCTGTATTGATCTTCAAGGTGGTTAGAAAAGGAAACCAAAATCAGATAATGACACAGGGTTCAATAACCTTGAGTTTCTCTCCAAAATAGTTTGGTAGAAATCCTAATGATTAACTGCATAGTAATCTTGCAGTGACAGTTATTTTATAGGATTTCTTCAGGAAAGACCAACACTTGAGTGAGAGCCAGTAGTTCCAAATGATATCTTTGCACTTCTCACATCTTCCTTCTTAGCATAGCTGAGGAAATGGAGGAGCTTCACAAGTGAGGTGGAAGGGTCCACACAGGAAGAGCCAACAGCACATGTATTTCCTTCCTTTCTTGTTCCAAAGGCTTACTTTTTTCTGAGTGCATACAGGAGTGTGTCAGTGACTAAAAAGAATCAGCCACCATTAGGCTTTTCCCTGAGATTGGTTTTGTATTAATGCCACTTCACTGACTCCATCAGGAGTGCTTTGGCTATACAAGAATAGAAAACGAGAAATAAACTCCCATTATGTGTGCTGGGAGTTTACACAAAGGAATAAGTCTAATGTTCTAATGAATATTAATGTTAAAAGAATCCAGAAAGGATATAGAAAATATATAATACAGACATTTAGAAACCTTGGCATGGTCTGGGGAAAAGGGAAAACATTTTCCTTAATGTGTAATTTACCAGCAGTGAAATACAAATATATTGTGAGATAATCTCTTGCAAAATAGCTGCTTTAATGTAAGAATAAAAAATTATCATATGCTTGCAGATCTGAGTATCTTCACTGACCAATAAAACACCATTTCTTGCTTTAGTGTTGCAGTAGATATAGTGACTTAACATGTTTGTCAACAGCAGAAAGAGCAAATCTCTAGCACAGAATAAAGCTTAGCCATGACAGAACATTCACTGAAATAAAGGCCAACACAAATCTGAACCCAGCAAGACGATTTAGCTTCATATATGCTCATGTCAGTATGAATATTTACTAGCAGTGATTCTCTGCTTGACTTGTGGCAGTGATTCTCTGCACTCTTGCTCTGAATAACCATTTTTTTATTATTGAAATACAATTTTATTTTAAATTCCAGGTGGTGCTGGGATTTTTTTTCTGCAGAGGGGAGAGGGAGGAGTTGCAAAGCTTACTGGTGTACCATGCAGTGAAGTGCAAGTCTGAGTGCTAGCTGAGCCCCTACCTGTGTGCTTCCCATCTGTACTGTTTGCATTAGGAGATTGCAGTATTTTGGTTCTCAAGTGCCTACACTGTGCTCAGCTTGATTTGCTGAAAAACCACATTGTTGTATACTCAGCCCTGCTCGTGCCCATAACATATTAATGAGACCTGGTACCGATTGTGTTCAGGCCCTTCTGAGGCAACCACTCACTAGGTTTAAGGGTTCACTTTCAAAATACGGATTAGTGGCTGAAAGAACACACTTGGACCTATCTTTAATTGATGGTGAGACATATCGTAGGTGTTTTAATATTTCAAGCTCAGAATGCAAGGCCTACTTCACAAAAAAAAAAAAAAAAAAAAAAAAGGGAAAATAACATATATTTCAATGGCTTGGATTCTCAAACGTTTTGAAAGAAGTTGAGAGTATAGATTCTCCTTCTTCTGCAAATTCTGCCTAGAATGAGAGGATGAGGGAAGTGGAAAAAAAAAAAAAGAGGCAAGACTTCCTGTGTTGTACATCAGAATATTTTTTCCCCACTTCCTCCATGCCCATCATATTTTTGAGTAGCCTTGCATTTGTTCAGTCTGCCGGTCATTTATCTACAACCAAAATAGCTAGATGTGCCAGGTGAGAACAGTCAGAGCATACCAAGGTGCTGAGCACCTGCTGCATTCGTCACTGTGGGAGCCCCCAAAGTCATCATCTGAGCTTTGGATACGCATGGCTGCCAGGAATTCCCTGGTGGCTGACCACAGAAGTATTTGCTAATACCACAGCAGTGAAGATGCCAGGTGACTGACTGGCCAAACTCTCCCCCCGACACTACATACCAAAGCTCCATATAATTAAACTCTAACCAGCATCCACTTCAGAGAGGTAAAAAGATTGACGTGGCCTGGGGGTAGGGGGGTTGGGGAGATTCACTGTGATGCTTAGGAGATTCAGGTTGGATATTAGGAAAAATTTATTCTCAGAAAAAGTGGCAAGGCATTGGAACAGGCTGCCCAGAGAAGTGGTGGAGTCATTGTACTTGGAGGTAGATGTGGCACTGAAGGCCATGGTTTAGTGGGCATGGTGCTGATGGGCTGACAGCTGGACTAGATGCTCTTTTCTGACCTTTATGATTCTATGATTCTATGATACAGCGCACTAATAGGACAATTAGAGATGAGCTGTATCCCAAGGCACTCTGGCAAAGCAGACCTTGCTGACCCTTCACAGTTTGCTTGGAATTAGTATCTCTCAGTCACAAGGCAGAGCCTTAATCAAGGCAGAGCACATGAAACACAGCATGCTCTGTACTTCTCACTGTACTAGCGTATTATCTTCAATAATGCATTTTAATGTACTATGTGGGCAGGAATACTGTTAGATAAAGTTTTACAGATATGATGTTTTGTTCTAGACTATTTTGGTTCTTTTCTTCTTCTTCTTTTTTTTTTTTTTAAACTGAATTTTAATTCTCACATTCAATGGCTGTGATTTAACCACTTTATTTTTACCGAGCGTTGCTAAGTTTTGTTCTAGAACGCTTTGTACAGCTTGTCACAGGAAGGCGATACCTGTAACAGCCCATCTTAAGCCTCATCAGGACAGATGCTTTCTTGCTTTTCCCTTGCAGTGTGCAGCTTTGTGATCCCACCTGCAGCCCAGCTCCTTCCCCCTCTTCTTTAGGTGGCCACTGTGGTGAACAACATGGGTCTGGCTGACGTAGCACCTTCCCATCTGTGGGCTGCTTAGGTGCCTGTCTGGAAAAAAACTGTTTCAAAATTATTTCTCTTAAAAACAAGTGTGCTGACAACACTACTTTACAAGACACTTGCACGCAGTCCGACACTCACCAATACTCAGTACATTTATTTCCAAGAAAGGGAAGGCTAATTTTCTGTCATTAGGTATCAGTTCACACTCCTGGGTGATAAAAGCTGAGGTGGCAGGAAAACGGATCAAGAAAACCCTCATTCACTTTGCCCCCTGACTTCTCAGCACTGTACGCTTTCTACTGCCAGGTGTCTAATAAATGTTTCTGCCCTGGGAACTAACGTCTGTTGAACTCATCTACAAGTAGCAATGGTCTGGAAAGTGCTGATACGTTCAGTTGGCCAGTATCAAAAAGAAGAAAGTTTTGTGGCCACTCAGCGAGACATACTTCAGATTCCTGAGCGTAACTTGGAATGAAAAAAATTAATCTTTGCTTTGTCTTTGAGTATGTGGGCTTCCCCCCCGGCCCCCCTCCCAGGTCTGTGTCTATGATTTTGCAGAAGGCTGTTAAAGACATTGGTATTTGCAGCCTTGGTATTTTAAAATTAAATTAGCATGTTCTTCCTCTTTGTAAACCTAAATCCTGCATGAAAGAAGCTTTTTAATTGAAGCTTCTTGTATTACATTTGGGGGAATCAAGAGGGCTTTGCCCTCCTCCTGAGTTTCCCTCCAGACTCCATCAGGTAGTACAATCCTTGATAGCAGATGCCAGGATGGACTGCAGATGGGAAAAGGGAGAGAAGAAGAGGGAGGCAACTAGGCAGGCCAAAGGCTTAAAGACTCGATGCTGAAAGCTTACCATGCACACAGCTTTAGAAAGCGAGTAGCTGGACAGGTACCAATGCAATGTGTTCCCACTGACTTAATTAAGAGGTTGTTTATTACACGACAAACTCAATTTTTCGCATATTTTTCATAGTAGATGGAGGTTGCTCGAACAAATCGTGTAAAGCAAATTGTGAATGGTGTATCTGACTGCAAGGGTTTTGAAACAGGTTGCAGGCTTTCTCTTATCTTGATGTTTAGGTGTAACTAATCCCAGAACATGCATGAAGCTGTCTGTGGTTTCATAGTCAGAGAACACACATCCTTTAAGATGGCGTAGTAAGAAATCCTGCAAGCCCTCTGAGATTAACTGACATCAACTTCAGTTTTTCTTATCTAGCTGGAACGTGACAAGGCTGTTCACCTTCCCCTCCTTAGGATAGCCAGAAAAGTACCTTTTCCTCCTCCATTCCCTGAATGTTGAAGGCATCTCCCAAAGAACAGAGATGCTGCAAGTTATTTAGATACTTCTGATGCACACGTGTGTTAATGAAAACAACGGGAAAATACCAAGAGATACCAGAAAAGAGCATTTATAGACCTGACAGTGAAGGGAAATTTGTGGTGTCTGGGTACATCTGGGGGTTGTAGTGGGAAACAAAGATTGTCTTCCACTGCAGGGAAGGGAAAAGATTGGGTGGGCGTGGGTGGGAAAAGGTAGGATTGTTTTCTCTCTGCGACAGGAGGGGCTGGGGAAAGTGTTTATTTCTTTGTACCAGCGCAGGAAATGTCTTTGTTTACACATTTATCTGCGGCACTGGAAAAGGCAAAGTCTTCCTCTCTGGCTGCAGGGATGGAATTCTTTTCCTCAGGCACAAGGGAAGGGGAGATTTATTTTTCTGCCTTTCCCTGTGGCAGGGGATGAAGGGAGGCTGCTTCAGAAGAGAAAATACACGCGATCCGTACAGATTTCCAAAAGGGTTGAGCGTAGGCAGGAGAGTTCATTTCGACGCCGTCCCGGGCTGAGCAAATGTTCAGCTATCTATTTTTGGCTCTCGTGACGTTCAAGCTGACAAACCAGGAATTCAAAGCATTGTACTCCCGAGGCACGCTGCGCGGCGCGCAGAGCAGGGGCCGTAAGTGCCCCCGCCGCGCTCCCTCCCTGTGGCTGGAGGCACGGGGCCGCTCCGGCCCGACGCCCGAAGCTCTCTCAAGGCACCGCCATGTTTAAGTTTCGATCCCCTCGCACGACCCTCCCACCGCCCGCGGTGCCACCTTTGTCCTCCCGCAGTCGCGGTGACCCCAAGATGGCTGTGGCCCCGGGGGTGACCAACGGCTCGGCCCCCTCTCCCACCAACCCCCTCCCCCCGCGGTGGGGCGGCCGTCGCGCGGTTGCCGGGCTGCGGCGGGGCCGGACGCGTCGCCACCCGGCGCCCGCGGGGAGCGGGCCGAGGCGAAGTGCGGGCGGACGCGGGGAGCGCACGGGGACGCGTGTAGGGGGGGGGGGGACGCGGGGGGAGGCGCGGCTGCGGGGAGGAGCGGAGCGAGGGGAGGCGGCCGGCGGGGCGGGCGCTGCCCCTCCGTGCGCCGTTTGTTCTCGTTCCGCCGCCCGAGGAGGAGGGCCCTGTCCGGCCGCCTTCTGCTGCCCCCTCCTCCGCGCGAGGGGACCGGGGCGACCGGGGCGGGGGCGGGGGAGGTGATGAGCTTGGGCCGGGGGCTGCGGCGGCGGCGCGGCTGCTGCTGCTGCGGCTGCGGCGGGAGGAGACGGCGGGCCGAGGGAGGCTGTGTCCGGCCGGCCCGGGGCCGGGGGGATGCGGCGGAGGACGCGTCGGGCGCCGGCTGTAGCTGATCGGCGAGGAGAGGCAGCCGCCGCCCAGAGAGGCCGAGGAGAAGCGGAGGAGAGCCGCCCTGACATGCATTTTCCTCTCCCTGCTCTCCAGCGGCCATGTTAACCAAGAAGCCCTCAGCGAGCGCCGCCGCCGGCGCTGCCTACCCGGCCGGTAAGGAGCGGGCCGGGCGCCGCGGGGCCGGAACAATGCCGCGGCCCGGGGGGGGGGCGGCGGGGGGGTTCCGGCGGTCGGTGCGAGCGCGGGGCCGCGGCGGCCATCGGCTTCCGATGGCTTCTGCCCGAAGCGGGACGGGGCGGGGAGGGAGCGCCGCCGCCCTCCGAGCTCATCCCTCTGCTCTCCGCAGGCAGGGCAGGGGACGGCGGCCGTCCGCTGCAGTCTTCCCCGGGCGCCGGAGCCGGGGTCTCCCGGGCAGGAGCTGGGACCGGCCCGCCGTCGCCCCTCGCATTGCCGCCGCTCAGGGCCAGCAACGCCTCCCACACGGTGAGCCCGGGCGCGGGGAAGGGGTCGGGGTGGTGCTGGTGGTGGTGCTGGCGGTGGTTGGGGTTGGGGAGGGGTCCACCGGGTGCCGCCGCCTGTCCCGTCCCGCGGGGCGCGCGGGGCCGGTTCTGCTAACTCGGAGCGGAGGAGCCGTGTGGTTGCGGGGCCGTAACCTGTAACCAGCCCGTAACCCCTCCCTGCAGCCCCCCTGCGCTTCGCTTTGCGTCTCGCTGTCGGTAACAAATTAGATGTTCTGCACAGGCACCGAGGAGCTGTTCTGGCAAATGCCTTTTTGGGGATGACATTATTTTGGCAATGAGGTTAGTCACTGTGATTCAAGGGTCGCGTGAGCCGTGGAGAGAAATGAAGGCTGCTCTCCCCTGATGTCTCTGATTAGCTCGGGCCGATAGCCGTCTTCCCTGGAAACAGCTGTCGTCGTACTCAGGGCGACGATTGGACGGATCTGACTTTATTGCTGCGGTAGTTTACCTAAAGAAATAAGCACCGATGCTATGAAAAGGATGTTATTTTCCGGTTCTGTGATATCTCACATTATCTCCCTCTCCCAGTTAATCTACTAGGAATGGAACTTCCCGAGTATGCCACTATATATGGATGAGAGAGAGTATCTCTGTCCTGAAGGCATGATGGGGTTAGAGAGAGGGGGCTGCGTGCTGTCGTGTTAATGCAAAATATCTGAAATTTTTATTGCATACATTTCCTTTTAAATGATGAAAAAATTCATACTGACCCTGAAGAGCATTGATGGCATACTTGGCTTAGAATTAATGAGTTCTCCACGGATGCTCACGTACTATCTTTGTAAACATATGGCAGAGCTTTAAACGGTAATGTGATTATGGGCTAGTGGAAGGTGAAACTATGCATTTAGATATTAGTGTTTCAGTGACTTTCTGTATAGCTTCAGGGGTAAAAGCATCTTATTCAAATCCAGTTACAGAAAGAATTGGCTTAAATTAGAAAAAAAAAAATGCAAGTCTATGTAGGGTGTTTTCAAGAGGAATGATGAATATTCTGCAAATTTAAGGTGGAGCTGCATACTTGAGGTCAACATCGCTGTGTCTTTATGTAGCTAGGATATATATCTGAATTGTTCATTACTGCCATAGGTAGGTTTTTGCACATTTGCACTCCAGTTAAGTGCTGGTTGATTTGAGAAGTGAGAAAGTGGTCTACTTTTTCTTTTAAGCTAGAAAATAATCATTTTACCTAGGGCCTGGGCATGGATTGTAGAAATGCTCATTCAGATGGGCTCCACTAATGGCAGGGGCTGATGTGTAACAGAGCCCAGACTTAATTTAGAATCTGTGAAAGCCCAGCAATCCAGTCGTCTATCTGGGACTGCTGACTAATTTTGGAAGCACAGAACCATGGTATTTTTATAGATACGTTTGTGTGTGTATTATATATCTATCTACATACACTATATATATGTACATGTATAAAGATGAAGTCTTTATGAAAGCGTGCAAGGAATATTTTAGTATTGCATTTCTGTTTCCAGTATTTTTATAAATGTGTCATCATGTATGTATGCATATGTTATATATAGCATATATGTGCCTGTGGATAGATATATACATATAGCCAAAATACTTATGGAAGCATAGAAAGATGAGCAAGCATTATACCACTGTGTTTCAATTATAATTTCATTATACCGCTGTGTTTTGGACTGGTATTAAATGGGGAGGTTGGTGGTCCTGCTTGTGGCAGGGGGTTGGAAGTTCATGATCCGTGAGGTCCCTTCCAACCCTGGCCATTCTGTGATTCTGAGATTCAAGTCCCTCTGGGTACTGATTGCTGCAGACTCTGCTGTGCCTTTGTGACACAGATTCTACTCCTCAATCTTTATTTTACCTTGAGTGCTATTACAGAAATACCTCGGACTGGCTCACTGAATTTTGTAGGTTATTATTTTGTGGTTGCCTAACATAACTCTTTGTGGTAAGGATCAGATGTGACATCAGAATGCTGGATTTTAACCTAAAACAATGGTTATATATGGTATGGGAGCGTTCTATAAACTTCAGGCCTGCTGACCTCAGCTGACACTGACTGAAACTATTGGTTTCACCCACTACTTCCTCAAATGAAACGTATTTAAAAATAAACATTTCAGTTTTCTTAAACCATTTTCTTCCCCTGTATTCATTTACTTAATCTGTTTTCAACCCTGTTGTTTCTTTGCAACTTCTCCAATAGCTAAAATACAAAATGAATATTTCTCTTTGGTGTTGCAGACTTTCAGAAGGCATAGTTTACTTAGGTGGTTAAGTTGCCCGTGGCTGCCTGCACACGTGTGAGTTGTGTGTACACTAATTGTGAAGGGATACTGTGGTGGAAGAGAAATTTTTGGTTAAGCCAAGCAGTTTTTTTCTAGTTCAGATGGAGAAGTCCACTACTTGTCATATTTCTTGCAGCAGCTGTATAATCCTGCCTCTAGCAAAACTACTGATTCCTGCTCTTTAGTGCAGCCGAGTTGTTTGGCAGAATGCAGGAGCATGGGGAACATGGAGGGAGAAGCAGGGAGATGCTGTCTTACACAGGCTTCATGTAACGGGGCAGACGTTTTGGCTGCAGTCTTTGCAATCACAGCAACCTTTCTTGCTAAGCAGACTATTGTGTATTGTACCAGGGAAAGGTTTTGTTTGTTTTCAAAAATCCGTGGCTTCATCCTAGGCTTTTTCTTGTCTGTTTCCATCTTTGACTTTATCTTTTTGGATGCTTGTGATGGAAAATGTGAACTCTTTTCCAACCTCTTGTCCTTCTCGTTTTCCTTTCCAAGTCATTGCTTTCTCTTTTGAAGCCTTAAGTTTTTGCTTTGATGACTGGAACCTTTTCCTGTTCGCTCTTTCTTGTTTCATTACAGTGTTCTTGCAGCCACTTGACATACTGCAGTAGAGATTTATCTTGCTTGCCTGCTGCTCTGCTTGTGTAAATCCCCACCCGTCTGTGAGTCTCTCTCCCAGACTTTTGTCTCCTGCCTACCTCCATCTCTGTTCTTTCTTATTTGGCACATATCCCTGCGTTCTGCACTCTTCCTGTTTCCCTTGTAATAAAGCCGTCTTAATTTTTTTCTCCTCCTGTCTAGGGCTGTAACAACAGCCCATTTACAGTGCCTGATTCAGTGCTCTCTTTCTTCAAGGCCTTTCCAAGATTTTCCTGCAGCCAGGGCTGTTTTCTTTTGCCACCAAGGATGAGTATCCACTCATATACTTTTGCATCATTTAGTCTTAATCTTAAAATTAAATAATAATCGAATTACTTGATAATGCAATGGAGATTCCCACACCCTGTTACCCATAGATCTGCTCCATGTTTTTATTGTATACGGCTGCTTTAAAGCACGTAAGAAAGAAAATATCTGCCCAATGTTCTGTTCCCATGTAATAAGCTGACACAGAAATGCTGTCATGTTTGAGCGGAAGTAAGTATGTAGTCCTGGCCTGGACTTTGCTGTATCTACGTTTCTTTGTGCGTTTCTTCTTCATAAAACTTTTATGGAGGGGGAATATGCAGCTGACTTTCCTAGGGTGACTGCAGTACGTGTGGCCACATCTCTTGTACACATCAGTGTACCTGAAGGTTCGGTTTAATGCGTGCTGACTATCCTTGAGCTCAGTGTGCATGAAACATGGGAGTGTCCCAGAAGTATTTGGGCTCACTGCACATGCCCAACATAGCCCAGACAGGAGGAAAAGAATTTATCAATCAGTATCAATCTTCAAACATAGTTCTGTCTCTGAATATATTTGCAATATAAAGCCAAGGTTAACTTTTGAAAAATAAGCTTATATTGTCTGTGTGTGGCAGCAGCAAAATATCCATATGGTTTGTTTTTCTATAGCTCTTGTTGAGCACAAGCTCTTTAGGACAAGGGCTTAGTCTTCCTTGCTGTACAAAACCCAAACTCATAATAAAGCCATTATGATAATCCTTCATGATTGTTATTGTGCTAATTAGCAGCTATTTTTAGTTCTGAACAGAGGAATGCTGTTGAATTCATTTATCAAGGAAAAAGGGCCTTTTGTTCACATTTACTCGGGCTCTAGTCAACAGAATAAGCAACGAAGCGTGCTACACCTGACACTGTATACCTCTAGCATGTTAGATACAGTGGGGTGAAACTGGCATATCTACAAGTACTGCAAAGACCACTGCTGTCATGGTGTTGGGTCCTGTAGTGACTGTAGTTCTTGTAGAAGGCTTTGAGATAGACCATTGCATTGGCTGAGTGGTACCACAGGGGAGTTGTCAGTTTACCTTCTTTGTTAGAAGGATGGAGTCAGTTTTATGCTACCACTATGTTGTAATGACTTTGTAATCTAGACATGGTACTGTAGACCACTTCTGTCTTTAAGTTCACTTCTGGGGGGAAAAAAAAAAGGAAAAAGAAAAAATAAATATTTCTGCTTGTTTTTGCTGGTGTCTCTCTGTATTTTAAAACTAGGTGAATGTTTCTGGCAAACCATCTACTTCCATAAACTGAGCTAACTAAAGTTAAAGCAAAATCATATATCTTCAAAACTATTTATGAAACACTCTAGGGAGGAAAAAAAAAAAGCATTGTAACATCTCTGTTTTGCACTCGATGTTGCCAGGCGATTCAGGATTAGTTCTTTGAATTCAAGCTTACCTGGTATTTCAGTACATTCTATTTGGAAGTATATATGCATCAGTAGGTTTTTGAAGATGAGTACTATAAAAATATGTAAATCTTAGAAGGCATAGACTGATCTGAGCACAAGCAATAAAATATGGTAGTAAGTACAATGTGTAAGTGCATGCAGGTTGCTGGTTCTAGAATTTACAGGCCATGTGCATCAGCAGAAGGGAGACGCATCATAAACCTCTTGGGCTTCTGGCTTTGTGTACCGTGGGCAGTTCTGTGTACTGGGCAGTTCTGTGTACTGGGCAGTTCGATATGGGACTAGGAAGGCTTTAGCCCTCTGTAGCTTTCCCAAGCCCATTAGCTGTGGTTCAGAGAACTTACAGCGTCAACGGTAAAGCCTGTGGAGCTGTAACAGTGCAAGTCTGAACTTGACAGCAATCTTGGACAGCCGGTAGGTAGAAGTAGATTTGCAGAGCAAAGGTCTGGAGAGAATCCAACCCCCTGCTCTTCCAGATAGGAAACAGAAGATAAGGTGGTGATTCCTCAGCCGCAGGACCCTGAGATACGGTGGTCCACTTTTTCATGTTGAATTTGTTGCTGTGATGCATCTGAAACCTCTGAAACTCCTGTGGGGGTTTTGAAAGAAGAGTGAGCTCTGATCTCCCCCGCAAGTTTTGGAATAGAGCCTGCACTAATTTAGTGTTTTTTCATCTACAAAGAAAACCAGCGCTACTGTCTGCATTTGCATTTGCATTCCCAAGCAGCAGCTGACTGAAACTGGCCAAACCGGTCACTTTGAGGTGAAGCTGGGTAATGCTGGTGATTTCATTCTGCTGCTTGGAAGAAATAAATAAATAAATAAATGCCTGAGTAGAAAGAGAAACTGAGGCTGCCTGAAGGTAAGGAAGCAGAGGTACACAGTTTACACTTGAAAAATGTGTTTGCAAACATACTTTTTGGAGAAGAACAACAACAGACTTTCACAGCAGCTAAGAGTGCGCACACTTTTTTTTTTTCGTATTTTTCAAAATCTTCATACAAAGCAAATAATTGAAGTTTGCAGAATCCTGCAGTACATCTATTGAAACGTGCAGTGCTTAGGAAAGGCAGAAGACAGGTTACTGTGAAAACAGGTGACTCAAGTGAAAAAGAATTAATTCAGTATGTGAAGTGTGTCAATGAGCACTTGAGTTAAGAAATTCTTAAAAGCAGTTTTCTCCTTTCTGCTGTTTCTTCCTGTACGTTAGTATTGTCTACTCACAGTTTGTCTGCTTTGCTGCAGAATAAATGTTTGTACATAGATTTTCCTGGCTTAGGTACTTGTAATCCGTAGCGTTGCTCTGCTGCTTCATTGTGCATTTCTCACTTAGCACAGTTCTGCAATCCTACATGGCCGAGCCTCTATACACATCTTACCAACTAGATATAGCTCTTTGAGGTACGTTGTGTAGCTGTTCTTGGGACTGAATTCTCTTCTGTTCAGTCACTGCTGCATATGTAGGGTCAGGACAACCTTCAGGAGGCTGCTGCAGGAGTGCACTTCAAACTTGACCTGAAGGAATTCCCTGTAGGCATGACAGGCTCGTTAAGTCCCCCTGATGATTTAATTCCCGGTGCTTTGGGACATCAAATCAGGAAAGCGATTAATGTCAACATCCTCATATACTTTCACTGTGCTTGAATGTTATAAGTGCCTTTGCTCTGAATTGTCATTGTGAGGTAACGCTTTCTATGAGATCAATCAAATTTGAGAGCGTGAGCAGAAATTGCTCTGCAAATAAACATATGCAATCTGACTGCAGTGATGAAATAAAATGGACCAGTTATTCAACATGAGTCAAAATGGAAACAGAAGAACAGTGAGCTCAGCAGAAACAGTCCTGAGAGCTCTTGTTGTTACATTGCGTGAGCTTCAAAGCTGCTAATTTCAAAATATTATTCAAAGGTGAAGCTGGTGTCCAGCTGGCTGTTCCTTGGGAGAGAGTTACTGGGTTTACAAAAGCACATTTTTGCCATGACAGAGTGATACCGTAACAGAAGCAAAAAGCGTGCTAGAGTCTGCACTGCCTGTCCTGGCTTTTTCATTAGGATGTGTGTCTGCAGTTGCAGCACAGATTTCATTGCCTCATCACAGCATACAACTGTCATTTTCTGATTTAATTTCAGCAACCGTAAGTGAACATGGAATGTGTTTTCCTTAGCTACATAGAAAAAATAAGGTTCAGATTAAATGTGCTCTTAACCCTGGCTTGATCATCTGTCTAAGAGTATTTGTGAACTTTGGGTTAGTAATTTGGCATAAATATTAAGGCTGGTGAATCAGTTGGAGAGACAGCAGGGAAATTCTTCCCACGTTTGTATAAGACCAGCAGAAAAGACAGACATTATCCTCTACTTGAGAGCAAATGAAGAATTTTAAGGACAGCTATTTTAGTGGCAGATATATGCTTGTAAATTTCTTAAAAGTAACAGGTTTCATGCAATAGCTGTTTTCACACCCCAGTACTTCCAGTGTTCCTTTGCTTGAAAATGCTGAATGCTTTTTCTCCCTTGTGAAAACTGTCAAGAACAGCTGTCAACTAATACTCTTTCCATCCCTTCAAAATAAAGTTGTGTGCATGATCTTCAAGGCAAAGATTTTTGTTCCATTCAAGTCTGTATCTGGTCCCAGATCTCATCTTGGTTAAAAGTCATTACAAGACTGGCTTGGCAAAGTGCTGGAGGATATATTTACACTTCACTGATTTGAATGCTTTGCCAAATAGTGACTGTCTCAGTTGTGAGCAGTGAATGGCATCTCTTGAACTTTGGAAATGTCTAGGTTCTTTTCCTCCTCATGCATGTCACAGCACATTCCTTGTTGCTTAAAATTTTATTTGCAATTTTATTCAGCAAATTGGAACACGTTACAATCTTGATTTCTGAGAACAGGTGACAAGGAGAGCCTTAGTTAAGTAAACTTTAGAAGATATTATATATCCATATCCAGCATAAATAAAAGTGATACTGTGAAGATCCAATTTAATATCCCCTGAGCATACTGCTTGACGTAACAGGACTGTTGTTTTGAAGATTCCTTGGAGGAATTGCTAACTTATCAGAGTAACACACCATGGACTCTCTTGTTGCAATTGTTTCAGACAGTCAGGAAAGAGACATTTGAGAAACAAGGATTTGAAAAATGTAATGGCATCTAGCAGCATCGTAGTATAAAAACTGTATTTTTAAATTGTGTAGACAACTGACTTCTAATAATACACTTAGTTTTTAGATAGTTTAGGCAGGATGGTGGGTTGCATAATAAATATGAAGCAAGATTCATGCCTTTATTGTTAACTGGGTGTGTATTTATTTTCAATTTTAGGTTGGAGGCAGTAAGCACACGATGAATGAGCACCTCCATGTTGGTAGCCATGGACAAATCCAGGTTCAACAACTGTTTGAAGATAATAGTAACAAGAGGACGGTTCTGACAACACAGCCGAATGGACTTACAACGCTAGGCAAATCTGGATTGCCAATGGTTCAGGACAGACAGTCAGAGAGTGCTCACAGACGACAAGGGAGCTCCAGCTCTTTAAAATCTACAGATGGAACAGGGAAGGTGAAAGCCTCTGTTATGACACCAGAGCAGGCAATGAAGCAATACATGCAAAAACTAACAACTTTTGAACATAATGAGATTTTTGGCTACACTGAAATATACTTTCTGGGTCCAAATGCAAAGAAGCGGCAAGGTGTGATTGGTGGTCCAAACAATTGCGGATACGATGATGACCAGGGGTCGTACATACAAGTACCCCATGATCATATTGCATACAGATATGAAGTCCTGAAAGTTATAGGGAAAGGAAGCTTTGGGCAGGTGGTGAAAGCCTACGATCACAAGATGCATCAACACGTGGCACTAAAAATGGTGAGAAATGAAAAGCGTTTCCACCGCCAAGCTGCGGAAGAAATTAGGATTCTGGAGCATCTCCGGAAACAAGATAAGGATAACAACATGAATGTTATTCACATGTTGGAAAACTTCACATTCCGCAGCCATATCTGCATGACATTTGAATTGCTGAGCATGAACCTATATGAATTAATAAAGAAGAACAAGTTTCAGGGCTTCAGCCTGCCTTTGGTCCGCAAGTTTGCCCACTCCATTTTACAGTGCTTGGATGCTTTGCACAAGAACAGAATTATTCACTGTGACCTTAAACCTGAGAACATTCTGTTGAAGCAACAGGGCCGAAGTGGAATCAAAGTGATCGATTTTGGCTCAAGTTGTTATGAGCATCAGCGTGTCTACACTTACATTCAGTCACGCTTTTATCGTGCTCCTGAAGTCATCCTTGGTGCTCGTTACGGGATGCCCATCGATATGTGGAGCTTGGGGTGTATTCTAGCAGAGCTTCTCACTGGCTATCCACTTCTACCCGGAGAAGATGAAGGAGACCAGCTGGCTTGTATGATTGAGCTGTTGGGCATGCCTTCCCCAAAACTTTTAGATTCATCCAAGCGAGCCAAAAACTTTGTGAGCTCTAAGGGTTATCCCCGCTACTGCACCATCACAACCTTGTCTGATGGCTCTATAATACTGAACGGTGGACGCTCTCGGAGGGGAAAATTACGTGGCCCACCAGAGAGCAGAGAATGGGGTAATGCATTAAAGGGGTGTGATGATCCCCTGTTCCTTGACTTTTTAAAACAGTGTTTAGAATGGGATCCTGCTATCCGAATGACACCCAGCCAGGCTTTGCGACATCCCTGGCTAAGGCGACGGTTGCCGAAGCCTCCGACTGGGGAGAAGGCCTCAGCAAAGAGAATTACAGAGAGCACTGGTGCTATAACGTCGATTTCCAAGTTACCTCCGGCTTCAAGCTCAGCTTCAAAACTGAGGACTAATTTGGCACAGATGACAGATGCCAATGGGAATATTCAGCAAAGAACAGTGTTGCCAAAACTCGTTAGCTGAGTTTAAAAAACCCAATGCTGTTAATACGAGAGATACAATGTGGCTGAGCCTTATTTGTATGAAAAAAAAAGTAGCTCAGATTTACGTTTTTATTTGCTCAATAACTTTATTCATTTGTATCTTTCAGCACTCATTTTAAATGTAAGAAACGTTGATTTTGTTTTTATAAAAACATGGGGACAATGCTTTAAGTTTTTATACTTATTTTTTAAAATGTTTGTCTTCTACAGTACAAATAGCCTTACTGTAACTAGTGTGACACAGTAATAAACATCAGTGGCTGGCCACTGGTTACAACGTGACTGTCATGCATTGCAGCGTGGTGTCAAAGGTATTACCTTTCTCTTCCATGGTTCATAGTAAGTTTCAACTGGGATAAATTTCTAAGACTCTAACTTTACGGGTATGGGTCTTGATCCTGCAGACAATAACACTTAGGCCTGACTGGGAGAATGCAGTTAAGCACCTGTAAACTAGTTATCTGAAGTGGAGCTGTAGCATGAAATACTCTCATTTTCTGTATGGTAGCCCAGAAAAAAAGTAGTGGTATCACTTAGTAATGATGCAGTCACCTCCTGCAGAATGTTTTCTCTAATTCACAATAATGGTTTTGATTAAAATGAGCATTTAAATATAATGAAAAAAAAAAAAAATCCAACCCAGAAAAAACAAAAAAAGAACTTATTGGGCTACAGTGACTTTTACCTTACATGCTATGTGCTAGAGTTTGAAGAACAGGCAGTCTCAGAATGGTGATGGAAGTTTGTCCATTCCTCTAAATCTGAAAGTTGTTTCTTAAACATGAAGTCAGGCGAAGCAAAGCATTCTGGACTTCCTTTCAGGTATATAACACTGAGCATTCACACTGGGTTTCTCTCAATTTTTCTCTTCTTCTGTTTTTTCTCTTGGTACACAGCTTGGCTTCCTAAATCACACAGACAGAAGTGCTTATTTTTTCAGTTTTACACCGTAACTTCCAGACTGTTAATGCTACATGAATTTCACAGGTTGTTTGTATTTCCTCTGACTGTCTATCTGAGCAATTGTGACCTCTTTGGTACATTTACACTTCCGTTCAAATCTGTATGTAGAGACAAACACTATGTTATTGTATGGTTTTCTATAGAGAAGTACTTGTCATTAGCATAGCTGTAGATGCAGAGATCCTCTTTGGAAAGATTTTTAATTGATGGACACCATCTTAGATATTTACTAATACAGGCAAAGTATCAAAGGAAAGTTAAGTGATTGGAATTTGGATTGATCTTTGATATTTGTAGCTAAAAATGACTTAGAAGGAACAGTTAGAAATATGTGTAGATTTGTTCGTGTGTGTGTGTCTGCTAATGTTTGGCTTTTCATTTTTTACTTTGAACTGTATTCATGGAAGAAAGATGGTCTTTACTGAGGAATAGTGTCCAGGCCTACCTGAGAGAGATTCACACACTGCAGCATGCTTTCAACAGGAATAGTTGGAAATCTAAGACCAATATTTCATCACATGCAATGGCTGTGGTCTACACTGGATGTCTAAAACAACACATGAAAAGGGAATTTGAAAGAAAGTAGAATATAATCTGGAAGGGTTTGCGAATGTTACAACAAGAGAGACTAGAATGGATTGCATAAAACCTCAATAACTTTACTATAAACAAACATTATATGCACGGATCTTAAGTTACATATATAAATGATTAAAAACACTTAAAGCATGGTCCCCTGAGAGGCCAAGAAAGTTTCCGGTTAAGTTCTACACGTTCATTAAGATTTACCACTTACAGCCTCATTTTGTTTGTTCGTTTGTTTTAGTTTGTTTCTAATTTAATATAAGACTGGGGGAAGGATATAAACATGAAATGACAGAACTCTCAGGAAACATATCACTCAACTTCTTGCCAAAAACTCAACACCTAAAGAAGCTCCAAAAATAGTTTCTGAGTATTTGTTGATTGATAACTTTAAAAAGTAGAGCATCAATCAACCATTTTTAGTACTTTTTTTTAAATAAAAGAGTGTTTCCTGCCTCTAGTCAAATTAAATTATTTAGTGTTCAATGTTCACAACTTTATACAATGTGTGTAAGTGCAATATTAAACATGTATGAAATCATGTTAAAAATGAAATATAATAATACAACGAAGAAAAGTGGCTTTTGGAATATGAATATCCAATAAGTTGCGGTCAGTGAATCCTAAGTCTGGAAAAGAGATATATTAATTTTCATAACTGACTCCCATGACTGGGAACACAATACTGTGTATTTTTCTACAGTAGCTGGGATTCTTTATTTCCTCCACCAACTACTTGGCTTTACCAGTCCTTTCTACCTTAGCTCTTTCTGCAAAAGTTAAGAAGTAGGGTTACTAATGTTAGGGATGGAAAAAGAATCACCTCCCCTTAATATATTTTAAAGAAAATCTTGATACGTGTTCCTGCCTTTCATGACAATTGAAGGTGAAAGCATTCATAATGTTCATGGGTCATTAACAGGCTAAAACCACTAAATTTTCCTTTCCATGTAATCAGTTCTTAATGCCAATAATGCATTTATGACCAACCTTCTTCATAAATGCTACCGGAAACTTTAAGGCCAAAATATAGTGTGCAGAGCTATTTTTTTAACCCAGATATAGTGGAATTTCCTCTATAATAAAGAAGGAGCTACATTCAAGGTTTTTAAGTTATGTAGCTGCTTTTTATTGTAGCTTATTTATACCTGTAAAAAAGGAGGGAGGGGGGGAAGGAATGTTGCCTCTTGCTTTGGTGTGATTTTATGATAAGGGCTCTGATAATTAGGCTGATAGAAGTTGGCTTGGAAACAGTGCTTAGTCTCACATGTTACCATTGTCTGGAGATGTCTGAGCTATTTTCAGATTTAGTAATAGCACAGTGTTGTCTTGTCTTTGGTTGCAGTCTCACTTGGCTCAGTTTCTTGCACCACTGGAGTGTTCATTACCGATGAAGTGTATTGGAACAACAGAGTGATGCAAGATGTGTAGATCAACAGTAGAAGATGGATTGTGCCCTTGGTGTTAACAATGTGCCTTTTGTTCCAAATGCCATGTTGTAGGGCATGCATCTTGGCCTCTTTAACCCTTTGAACACTGGATAGTAGGGTTGAAATCTATTTTTAAATGCTATACCTGTCTTAAAACATCCTGTAGATTACTGAGGCCTTAATAGAAACAATAAGGCAATCACACTGCTAGGGTGGAAAGGACACTCTGGTCTTGTAGTACGTCTCATTAAGGGGTTAAAGATGGCCCTTCCACATTGGTTATACTTTAACATCAAATTGATTTATTATTTTTTTTAATACATTTCTGTTATGGTGACATTAGACAGAAATCAACTGTATTTGTAAAAATTTACCTCAAACTCTTTAGTTTTATAGTGTGATTTAATCCCAGGGCATTTGGTATGAACCAAAGTGCATTCCTTTTATATGTGCCTGGCTCTTATAAAGGTGGCCAGGGATTTTTACAATTTGGGTGCAAGGCACTTAAGCCACTTTTAACTTGGTGGGTGGTTTGGAGTTATAAATGACTTCATGGGAATGTTGGAAACACTTTAGACATAAGTAGCATTGGGCAATATTAGAATCTTTAAGAAAGAGTGTGCATTATTGAATGCTCTCCATTTTTTAGTACTTTTTTCCATCGATAATATTTGTGATAAGTACAAAAAGAACTCTTTATTTTTTTTTTCCAGCCATTAAAGATTAGAATATTGCCCATTTTTATGCTATGGTAGCATCGAAATAAAACAAACAAACAAAAAAATTGTGAATTATTGTTTCTAGGGGCTTGTACATCTGTGCTACAAATTGTAATTACTCGGTTGAACTGCTACAATTACGTCTAAGCAGTAGCTTGGGTTTTTATTGGGCAACGACTTAGACACGTGACTGTAATATGCTGCAACTGTGTGTACTGAAAACGTGAAAAACGATTGAATGTGGAATGTGTATATATGTATGTATAATTTTCTGTGAGATGCTGCTGTTGCCACTTAACATTAAAGATGTTGTAGTGGGTTTTAATCCTAGTGGCCAGTTTTATGATACTGTATGTATTGTACAGCTGATGACAGGAGTTAAGACTGTTCTAGTGAATATTTGTTACATTTTATTGTTGTGGCCAGAGATCATTTCAGAATAAAATTTTATGTCCTACTTTACTTCTCTCCACTGTAGTTTGGATTATTATTATTTGTTTTTCTGGTCGTAAAGATAATGGTTGGGAGTGCTGGCATTTCATTAACATAGGAAGGCCTTATCCCAGCCCACTGAAGTCAGTGCTGGCAGTCCCTCAGAATGCTTCCTGATACCTGTGTGTTATTGTTTACCTGTTGCTGGAGGATGACGTTTGTGTTGCATTAGCTATCTTGACAGCCAGGAATATTGCCCACAGGCTGCTTTTGACCTCATGTTTCTGAAGTTCTTCTCAGGATTAACAAAGTAATACATGCTTGTTCTTCTTTGCGCCACGCTGTAGAGAAAACCATCCAGGAATTTCAGTATTGAAATGTAGATTGTTTTTGTCTTTAAGCTGCTTTAATTTCTTTTTAATTAAAAGTTAATATTTGTTCTTTTCAAAAATACTTTTAAAAAAAACCTCACCAAAACCAACAAAACAGAATTCTGCACTGATTTTTGAATCAGATTGACCTTTCAGAGCTTGTCTCGCAGTACTGAGAATGTACTCACAAAGCTGATAGGCTCTATTTTTCTAAACTTGCTTCACATATACATACAGAGTAATTTCACTACTTGATGCAAAACCGTCCTCTGAGTCATGTCCATGTTCTCTTCCTGGTAATGCCAATGAATGCCCAGAGCAGTTTTATTGAAAAGCTTTCTGATTCAAGAGAGCATAGGCCGAAATCAGAAGATTTTAGGAGCACTCCAGTGTCTGCTGCTTAACGCAGCTGGGAGATTTGATAGCATGAAAAGCATCGAGATTAAATACAGATAAACACTGTTCACAGTCTTAAAAGTGCAGTGAGCTCAAAATTAAACCCTTGTGGATTAAAACTACTTTGTTCCTCTGAGGGAAAAGGGAGTTTTAAATTTTATTTTATTTTTATCTTTTCAAATGGATTTTTTTCATTCTAATCTGCATGTCCCACATTCCCCTCTAGCTACCTGTCCCTCTTACCAGTTCTTGTACGCTTCTGTTTTATCTATTTTTCCTTCTGAAGAAGGAAAGGAATTACCTCATTTGATTTCAGTTGTCTGGAAGTTGGGCATGAGTCTTTTCGCTAAGTCTTTTTTGGGTCTAAAGAGTCTTTTCTCTAGGATTTTGTTTCAGAAGTGTAATTTATAATGGGAATATACTGCTAGCATGGTCTTGTGCTTTTCATCCTAAAGCTTTAAGAGGAAGAAGATTCCTTGTCCTGAGTAGAGCACTGGAAGTCTCCCAGCCCTGAAACATGCTGTAGGAGAATAAAAGTGGCATTTATAGCATCAGTTTCTGTTCCTTCACAGAAATCCTCTGCAACTCTTGGAACTGGGGTTTCTCTGTGTCATTTTCCCTATTTGGTTTTGTGTCTGTTTGTTTATGTGCTTGTTCATTTGTTTGTGTTTAAGAAGTGCTTTCCAGCCTCTGACTGTGGTGAGCCTTGGATTTTTGCCTGCTGTCAAGCTCTTTGGAATCTGTGATAGAGTACTGTAACTGTTAAAATAGGGTTTCTTCAGCTTTTTCCCAATGCTAAACAAAAAATCTAGGTTAGTACCAAACAAAAAAGACAGGAGATACACGTTCATCTTCAAGTACTGGGCTCCAGTGTCCAAACAGCCTTTAACCAGGTTCCTTAACCTTTGCACGAAGAACAAAAGAAATGTTAAGTAATTCAGAATTAAACAGCTTGTGTCCACTGATTGACAGAGAGAAAAGAAAGTGACTTCTAAAGCAAGGTCATGACATTTTTGTGGAGGTTTGGGACTTAGCTGGAGTTAAGGAGAGGTCCTGCTGGGAAGTTTTTGGGCTGGCAGTTCCATACACTGCTGTGGGGGGTGGCAAACACAGTGTTCCTGCTAACAGGGCTAGAATTGTTTTTCCCTTTTTGCAGATGGTATTTTCATTGCTTTGCTTTGCTTTGATTATCTGCAAGTGTCACATTACCATGTATAACTTAACATACCTAAAGATATAGCGTGGAGTAGCTGCAAATGTCAAAGTTTTACTTTATAGCTGATGTCAGCCCCGGGAAAATCAGAGGTTTTCATTCAGTGGCTGTCAGACCTGATGTGCCCTGTGCACAGCACCCATGGAGTGCATGTGGATATGCCTGTCTAACTGCAATGCACTTCAAGAGAGAGGTGCAGTGAAGTATTAAACCTTGATTAAACATAACGTGGGAGATAAGCACTTATAAAAAAATTAAAACAACTGACAACTGTATTCTGTAGTCTTTGGATCAAACTCAGCTTTCAAGTATAGTAGTGATGTGTTTTGTAAGAGGTAATATTAAGATTTATTTCAATTTCAATGTGGCATCAGAGTTTGTAAAGCCCACATCAAAAATAAAAATGGCTTTCTAAAGATCCCAGTACTCATCATGCCCAACTGTGATACTTCCAAAGCAGAATAAAAATGTGGAAGACCTTTTCAAAGATCTTTGCAAACCAGCCTTTGCCCAGGACAGCCTGGCTGTAGTGAGGCAGATGGCAGCTGGTCGCTCTGACTGCAGACTGCTTGCCAAAGGCTGCAAGTTCCTAGAAAAGGGCTTTGAAGATTGCTCTCACAGGGTGTGTCGGCGATACCTGCCAGCCTGCCGATGGGAGCTGTGAGGAGCTGTGCACCCAATCAATATGACACTGTTCTTGCTGCCCTCGGGTGCTGCTGTCCATGATGTGGGCATGGGGCAGGGATGCTTCAGTGAAGCTGAGGTGATGCTCTCACACGGGGGGAGGAAACTGTTCAAACAGGGGCGAGGGGCTGGAAGCATCAAGCAAAGTAGCTCAGAGTTTGTTGGGAGTGCGAGGAGACTGTCATGTGCTGTGCTTCTGGAAAGAGGGTAATGTTTCCTCTCACAAGCGTTTACAGATGGCCTGTCTTAATTAACTTTGACAATCACCTAAGTTGCTGTAAGTTACACCACAAATGGGATTCTGAAACTTCCATTTTTGTCACTTCTGACTAAAGCATTTTCCCTCCTCCCTGTTCAACATTTCCATTTTTCTTTCTATGTAAGGCTCTGGAGATGAAACGAGATCTTTGCATAGCTGAGGAGATGTATTTGGATTGACTAAATGATTTATAATTAGGAGGTAACTCCTGCCAGTACTCCTCATATGCTGATTGAGAATTGCCTGCAGCAAATCAATGCAGGCAGGGCTGCCAGAAAGGCAGTGCTGGTGTGTTTGCACAGCAGATAACTTTCAGCCCCAAATTTCCTTCTTCCTCTGCTACTGACTCAGACAAATTATGGCCAGCGGCTCTCTAGGTGTTACCAGGCTGTCCTCTGAGGGCCCATTCAGTGATTTATGACCCTCTGTGTGGAAGTGGAGGTGCTGCCAGGCTTTTCAGAGCCTACGCAAAGTGTGTGTTTGAAACCAAGGCGAGGGCATGTGGATTTTTTGGAGGATGTGAAGCAGAAACCTTTCCCCACCTGGTAGAGGCCTCTCAGCCTGCTCCCAACAGGCAGCCTCTCAAGTGGGCTCTCTTAGGCAAGGGTAGGAGAGAGCTGGGTGCTGCTTGGCTTCAAGCAATTGCAAGAGGTTTCCTCTCTCTGCCAAAACCACCAGCAAAACAGGCAGCTGAGGTGTTCTGACCAGGCAGGAGCTGGGACCGTGCTCAATCCCCAGGTATAGCAGAGAAGCAACTTGAGGCTGCCCACTCCTGTTTGGCCAGGTCCCTGCTGGCCGAGGCAGGCCGCCCTCTGGTCGAAGCTGAGGGCTTCATCTGAGCCCTGAGTCTCCCTCGGAGTGGGCAGGTCAGGGAGCACAGCAGGCTCAGGGAGATGGCAGTCAGTGCTGAACAAGGGATTGCTTTCATTCTGTCACTGATTTCATGCAACCTCCTATTGTGCTGGGCTTGGATATCAGGGAACTACCACCTGCCTGAGCTATGAACACCTTGAAAAAAACAACAATTCAGGTGACATAAACTCAGAGGATTTAAAAAAGTTACTATATTGCCTTAAGACATCTCAGCTTTCAGAGTTTATGTTTATCTATTTTTTTCCTTCCTTCCAACTGTGACAGCCAGAACCTTTCCAGGATCATGAAGCCTACGGGACGCCCACTGTTACTGCATGTCATAAATTCCCTTACATAAATTTACTATTTTTCTGCCATAAAAGTACTGAGCTTACTAGCTCCTACTGCTCCTGTTGGAAAGCTTTTACAAAACCATTTCTCTGATGGTCAGAAATGTGCTTTTAGCTTAAAATAGTTGATGACTTTTTTTTTTTTTTCACGTTATTTGTTCTTGTGCCAACATTGTCTTCCAGCTTCAATGATCCTTCAGCCCTGACAGTATTTGAGAAAGTATTTATAAAGCGTAATTGTATCTTTCTCAGTCTGTATTTTGCTAGGCTAACCCATTAAGCTATATTTGTCTCATCTATAAAACTGACTCCCCAGTCTCATCCTCCCTGGTCGCTGCACCTGTTCCAGTTCGAGCTGAGGCCAGCCTTCATGTTGCACTCCCACTGGGGCTGCATGTAGCACACAATGCGTCTCTCCCTGCTGCTGCTGCATTGCTTCCCCGTGCACCCCTGTGTCGTGTGGGCAGCACACAGCTGTTCCTCAGTCACTTTGCTGCCCTTTCCCTCTGTTGTTTGCCGATGAGAAACAAATTACAGCAAAATATCACTTGTCTGGTTTGCTCTGTTCAGTTTCCATTGTCTCACTCTAAGAAACTGAACCTCTCATGGGTACGTATCATTTGAGGAGCTGAGGTTTTTAGGAAAACACTAGAAACAAAGTGACTGAGGAAAGTCAATTGTATTTGGCATTCTGTTTTCAAAGATACGCTTAAGGATGTGATGCAGTTGGCTCTAATCAACACTGAAGGATCAACGTGTTGCCAGTAAACCAAAAGTTTTTACTACTATGCTTCCAGCTCTCATTTCAACTGATGTTTTTCCTCAGTTCCTCTCTCCTAGAATTTTTGTGGCCTAATGAAAGAAGCCAGAGAAAATCACTTGAAATCTAAAAATGAAGATGCTGCAAAAATTGTGCATAGAAATTTCTGACGCATAGAAAATTCACTGAAAAAAAAATCTGTAAAAAAAATGAAACAGCTCTAGATTTGAGTGTTCTGTGCACAGAAGCTTTAGCTGGCTAAAACTCTAGTCCAATGAAGATTTTAGTTCCCATTTAGCTTAATACACATAAGCATTTGTTGTTGCCAGGGTGGATTAGGAGTGATGTTCAAAGTGCTCCTGAGAAGTTTTTAATTCTGAAAGACGTAACGTCCAGGACCCTATGCCCAGAAGAACTCACCTTTTTGGTGACCAGAAAATATGAGAATATTGAGTTTGGCATTGGGTGAATGGCCAAGGAGATGACAACCAGGGCCTTTTCTGGATAGATGCACACTTGTACCCAAGTTCTAGTTTTATTTTTTGAGGAAGGCTTAAGGAGCTTGCAGCAAGTTTGCTACCTTGAGAATGACATTTGAATTCACTCAGCTGAGGAGAATGCAATTGTTTCTACCTGGCAATGAACGTAGTCAGGTACAACTTTATTATGACCTGAGGCTGGGATAGATTTTTATTTTGACATTATTTGCCCATCCAGACACAGCAGTGTCCATCTGAGCTGAGGGCCAACACCAGCAGCCATGCGCTGCTGTGGAGCGGTGCAGGGCTGCACTCCCCCCGGAGGGGCTTTGGCCTTACACAGTGAGGGCAGCGGCCTACAGAATGTCCTTGGAGACCACTGTGCCAGAATGAGGAAAGACACTGAGCTCCCTGAGACAACAACAAAGCTTAAACTGAAAAAATGTCAGGTCAGTGCTCCAAGACTCCATGCACAAATGTCCTTTGGTGAAGCTCCGATGAGCTCGCCCAACTCAAGCTGACTATTTTTCCACGTACTGGACTGTAATCCTGCAGCTATTTGTGTTTGGGTTTTGTTCACCTTAGTTTGTGAACTTTAGCTATTCAAATAGCAATATTCTGCCTGGAAGGGTGTATTTTCGTCATATTTGAAAGGCAGTTGGCTTAGGAGTAAGTTGTTATAAGCTCACGAAAATGGCACGTTGCTTATGCACAGTGTAAAACTTTCCACTCAGGCTCATATTTTCAAAAACTGCCTCTAATTTAGGGGATCCAAATTTAGACAGCTGGTGGCTGGCTGCCTTGTGGAGTTACTGCTGCCCACGAGTCCAGGCATGAACACTTCCCAGCCCCCAGAATAGCTCCTTCATGCAGCACGGCCAGCTCTCCCACCTAAAACCTTTGCCATGGCTGTGAGCTTTGTGCTCCCTAACTCTAGGAAATTTTGTTTTATTCTGTTTTGTTTTGCTTGGCTTTTCCCCAGAGTCTTTGATATTGCCCTAAGTGGAAAGTGTCCTTCCCACCTGAATGGCACACGCCCATGTAACCACTTGCAGGTAACAGCTGTGAGGCCAAAAAGAGACACTGGAAGCACATCAAGTGTTTTAAAGCAGAAAGGCTGATCCCTTATCACAAGAACCCATGTATGTTTGTTGTGCTGTGACAGGAGTTGGCTGGTACCTCACCATACACCGTCTGTCCAATGTTCACTTTCATGCTTCTTCCTCCTGTGGAGCAGAGAAATCCAGAGGATTTCTCCTTTGAACATAATGGAGAGACAGGAACAGGGTGAAAAATAATCAGTTTATTTTTTTGTTTTTGTGTTAACCTTGCAAAAGGCAGGGAGCTTACCACTTTCGCACTGCATTTTCCCCTTACCTGCTTGTACTTCTTCACAAGGAAGCTTTTCTCATCTTCTGATCTAATAACAAGTTAAAATGCGATATTCACTCTTAAGTGAATATTTTCTGTGAGATTTTACTGTGATTTAAGAAAAAAAAAAAAAGTTGTGTATGTGGTAATGCACCAGTTTCCAAAAATAAATGGAAGAATACCCTGGCGAGTTGTGGTGATCAGAGGATTAATGCTGCCTGAATCCATGCAGGTAGCATTAAAGGGGGCTGAAAAACCACAGGGGACTCTGTAGGGTGTTTTTCTGTTCTCAAGATAAAAAAAGAAAGCTTCCTTTCAGTTACACCGCAATTTCCAGAGCCAGATGAGAAGCACTGGCATCATAAGTAAGTGCCCTGTGACATAGGATAGGGCTGGCAGTGTCTGGATGCTGGTACTTCTACCAGCTGCTCCTACAGTCAGAGAAGCCAACCAGCCCCTTTTCCCTGGGTGTTTCAAAATGCTCATAGAACACGAGGTTAAATGCTTATAACTTTTGGTGTTACGTTCGTGGTGGTATAGCCCAGAAAATAAGCACATGAGAAAAGCTGTGTACCTGTTTTCAGACTGAAAGAGGAGGTCAAGCCCCGTGCAAGGGACTGCTGCCACTGCTGAGGAGGGCATGTTCTGGACCATGCATGCAGCAGAGTGAGGAGCAGAGCACTGCACAATGCTGTATGCTGGGAACACACCAGCGAGCTCCTCTCACATCCTCTTGTGCAACAAACCCAGCATTGATTGACAATTTTGCAGATGTGCATGAGGAAAAAGAATGGAAACTTTCAGCTCTTGTACCATGAGGCACTGCAGCACCAGCTTTTGCCTATCTCCTGTGATACTGCTGTCTAGTGCTGTCTGCCTTGCTCTCCCTTCAGAGAATAAGTGATGAGGTTGGAAAGGACTACCTAGTCCTGCGGGGTATGGGAAGGTGGCATGACCCCGCTGTGCATGGGGTGGGGGCCATTTCTTGTTTTACTTCTCTACTGTTGAACAATCTTTCCTGCCCTCACGATGGGGAGACATGCAAGGCTGTTCTTTTGGGAATCAGACACATGGATGTGTACTGGCACTTCCCAGCTGCAGGATGTGACCCATTTCTGTTTTTATGCAGGACTCCCATGCTATCAGCTATTCAACTCTTGGCATTGGCACAGAGATGGCAGCAGGTCCCACTGTCCCCAATAGGGTTGCCTGGCGTTACCCACATGAAATGCCCCTGATGTGAAGGGACTTTGGAGTGTCCACGGGAGACTGCCTATCTCAAACGTGGCAACCCTGCCAAAGACACCTCTCCTGTGGCACCTGCTCTTGCTGCCAGGGGAGCTAAGCACTAGGGTGTCACAAGCCCTCTTCCTGTTTGTGGCTTATACCAGATGTCCACCTGCTTTCAGGTGATGTCCAGACATCTACTGTAAGCAAGTTGTTACATATGTAGGCATATGTAGATAGTGACAAGATAGTGACAAGACAAGGGGGAGTGCCCTTAAAGTAAATGAGGGAAGACTGAGGTTCGATGTGAGGAGGAAATTCTTTATTCAGGGTGGTGAGGCCCCAGCACAGCTGCCCAGAGAAGCTGTGGGTGCCCCATCCCTGGAGGCATTCAAGGCCAAACTGGATTTGGCCCTGGGCAGCCTGAGCTGATAGGTGGTGTCCCTGCCCTTAGCAGGGGTTGGAATTGGTTGGGCTTCAAGGTTCCTTCCAACCTAAACCATTCTGTGATTCTGTAGTCTTCTGATAAGTAATTTTGCTTGCCTAATTCTCTGGAGAGTAAGTTTCTTTGGTATTTACTTAATGAGTTAGTGCTAAGAATGTGTATTCACTTTGATTTCTGTGTGCTGAGACTATGACAGCCACTCTACAAATTGTTCAGTATTGCAGTAATTTTTATGAATGTTGCTCACGCATGCATGTTTGTCAAGTTAGGTTAATGTTTCCATGACTTCCTCTGAAATCGAGGATTAACCTGTAGCAAAGTGTTATATCCAAACTTCACTCCAAGATGGGGATATCTGCTGGATTGAGCAGGAATGTGTTACCAGTGCAACACATTATTGATCCTGGGAGTTCCATCTGAGAAAGGCAGAGCTTTGAGATTTTAAAGGGTAATTATGGATCCCTTTACTGGGGTTCCAGAATTGATTTCCTTAAATGTTACATAGCATATCTGATGCAGATCCCCTGAGATTTGGAACAATATTGTAAAATACCATCAATTTCTAGTTCTCTTCGTAATCATTTAATGAAGCTAGGGTGTCCTTTGTTAAATGGGCCCTTTCATCCTCTGGGTGAATTAGGTGCAATTATAATTAAACTTTAGTTTAGAATTTGAACTAAATTAAAATCACATAAATAAGTGAATCTCCAGGATTGCCTTTCCTAATTAATTTCCTCTTGCAGGAATAGTCTTTTTATGATGCATTAATAACTCCCAATTCCTATTGCGTATTTATCTAAGGCAATAGATTATATTTCCGATGTTTAACAGAAGATTCCCATAAGGAAAGATCTAATAAAGTGCTCTATTAGATATTGAGTGGTTTTAACTGTACTGCAGATTCTCACAGTGACTCCAGCTGCTTCTGAAAGAGGAGACAATAAATCCGTACTGCAGCATGGTGTCACATTTTATCTGAAACTCTGTGAGATTCTTGGTGTGCCATGCAGAATTCTAGCACGCTGGCTTGGGTAACCTGAGTACTCACCAACACCAACAAATAGCATCACTTTGTTACATTTTTACCTCAGGACTGGTTTGGTATGTATTTTGGAAACTTTGAGAATTATTCTGCAAAGCAGTAGAGGCCTAGAGTTGGGGATTTGAATTGCATTCAGACTAGTGCAAGCATTACCCTACTATGTGGATTCTTGCCAGCTACAAACCCCAGGTCTCTGGTTTTATGCATTGGGTTATCTTGTTTTCAGAAGTTATTAAGTGGAGGTAAGAGGAATGATACAAGATTATGAAGTTCATTGTGTTAAATGTTTTCACGTATCAAACCAATTTTAAATAGGTGAACTTCAAATCTTCTTGATGGATTGTAGAATTTAAGGTGATACAGTTCAAAGAAGATGTTAGTAGTGAATAATGGGTGGAACTAGAACAGTGTATGACACAGTAGCACAGAGCAACTTTTGTTTCCAAGAGTCTTTAATTGCCAAGGAAAAAAAGACGTTCTCATCCATTGAGTACCGCAATAATTTTGGCAACTGAATTGAATCATTTGAGGGTGGTGAACGCAATAAAACTATTCTGTGGTTTGCTTTAACTGCTGAGATTAAGATCCTAGTTAGCTTTCTGGCGCAGCCCTGCTAGAATGGATTTCATCATCTAGGAACTCTTCATGCTGTATTTTGTAATCAAGGCATTTAGTAACCGTAACTCTGTGAGTCCTACATATAATTTCACGTATGCTATTATAATGCTTGCATTGCTGATCCTTAACTTGGGTTGTGATAGGCACTGACTGTGAGGAACGGAGAGCAATGGACAGTAGGGGTAAAAAATCACTTGGTCAAAACTGCATGGCATTTTTCACTGTTTTCTGCATAGATGTCTATAAATCGCCACATTTGCATACAGAGGCTTGAATCAATTGCACCATTTGTTTTGTTTAATAGGGCACCTTCAAAAATAAGTTCTTGTCTCTAATCACTAACGGTATGCAACAAACTAAGTCAATAGATGAGTCACTTTGTGTCAAGATGTACACAGACATAACAAATGTTATCGTTTCCTTCTCATTTTGAGTAATTCCTTCTGTCCTCCCTCCTTTATCGTGGAAAATGGCAAATATCAGAGCCTTTTTCATATTCCGTAAGTTCTTTTCCAAACTAAATACTACAAGATGTTGATTCTCCAGGGGCGCTGAATAACCACATTTTGGCAGAATTTGTGCTTGGTTAAATTTCTTGACAATCACTTTGGAGTGGGAGGAAGAGGAGCACGCCTTGTATTGGTGGGTGGCCTGTTATATGTCCTCTCCTGCAGAGTTCCATCTCAGCATTCCAAATACAATATCTGAAGTAATTTCCTCCTTTTATGAACCTGTCCTTTCTACCCCCTTTTGTAATGAAAGGCATTTCATGCAACAAATACAACACCGAAGATAGCATCCCATCAGTGCTCAAACTCTACAACAGCGTATTTTAACAAAATACTTGACTCTCTCAAGTGGCATAATTTTTGTTTTACTACAATCATTTTACCGCAGACTTTCTCATTGTATAACTGCCTTTGGGATGGATAAGCATTCGCTAAGGCTGAATCTATTAAAAGCAAACAAGGGATGCCCCACTATCCCCAAGCAGTCAACTTCAAGCATAGGCAATTTTATCATGTTTCTTCAAGAAATCCTAGAAGAATTACACAGTAATGGAATCTTTTAGGTTGCATGGGATCTCTGGAGATCACCTGATCCAATTCTTGCCTGGAGCTGGGAAAACTTCCATCACAGCCTAGGGCTGTGTTTAGCTGCATTTTGAATATCTCCAAGGCAGGAGGCTCCCCAGCCTCTCTGGTCACTTGCTCCACTGGTTGTTCATACTGGTTGTTCATTGTCAATTTTTTTCCCCCTAATGCCTAATTGGAATTTCTTTTGTGGCAGCTCACGTACACTGCCTGGATAAATTTGCTGGATGAAAGATCTTCACGCAATGTGATATCAGGCTCCATTTGCTGTTTCTGTACCAGTGAAATTAGAGGCTTCATAACTATAAAGGCTTCTTGGACTGTTTGAAGTTAATGGTTGGTCTCAGTCCAGTGATGGCACCTGTACCTCAGAGCTGCCAAGGTCATTTGAACAGCTTGTCCAACTTTCTAGCAGGCTGAACGAAGATGATAAGGGCTGCACAGACCAGCAAAACCAGCCCCTTCTGGACCAGTAGTGCTCCTTCCAGACAGGCTCAAAGGATGCTGGCTAGTAGCCGCCAGTGCTTTGCTGTGCCTGCCCTGAGTTCCACTTCTCGCTAAGGAGAGAGGAGGCCTTTGCCAGCACAGTCATCACAGCACCTTCTGTGAGCACCAGAGACTGGCTCTTTGCACTCACCAAGCTCCAGCGACTGCTGCCAAACTAGTGCTCCATGACACAGACCCTTCTCCCAGCCCATCTGTCTCATCCATCAGGCCCAACACGAGCCCTAAGTTAGCATGGCACAGGCAATACGCTCCCTATCCCATCACACACACCTCTGTGCAGCCAAAGGGACAGAACAGTTGCAGACCTGGTGTGAAGCCCAACTACCCACTAGCCCACCTTCTGCAGAGCACAAGTATTCTCATTTCCTCTTTGGAGGAGTGCCAGCAATAACACATCACCAAATTCTGAACTGTTTTAACGATAGCACACACTTCATCTTGCAGGTTACTGGACCTGCCTTCTTGGACCAAACTTCACCACAATAGTTTCACCTTAATCATGTGGACATGTGTGGTCTTTAGAGACTGTCCCAGGACAGATGCCAGTACAGATTCTTCAGTCCAACTGTTTTTTCTCTTCATTTGCGGGCACTCCCGTTGCCATAGACCTGTCTTTAAAGGCCAGAGGGAGACTCGGCTGCTGGCTTGTCAACCTCCAATATAAAAAATAATCAACCATCTTCAATCCAAAGAAAAGCATTTTTTGTCTTTGTAAGAAATACTTCAAGAGGGGAGGGGGGAATTTTTCCCCTTACTGAGTGTAATTTTTTCTGACAGCAGGGAGGGCATATAATTGGAGGTAGATCTTCTCAAGACTGTTTCTTAGGATGAAAAACCCACTTTCTGTGACATAAGTATATAGCTAATCTTACTTGATAGATGCCTGATTTCTCTTTGTTAGTACTTCAACTGCTGCAATTCCAGCTTCCCTCTTCCCAATTGCACCCTCTGTTTCTAGAGTCTCAGGATCAAGTCCACATATTCATCTGAAATATTAATGGAGAATGAACCCTATGGGCTGATCGGCAGTGGAGGTGGATGTCCTCAGGAAGGCAGGGGCAGAGGAAAGCCACAGCACTCTTTTCACTGAAACGCTTCTTGTACTAGGGAGGGAATTAAAACATGATGGTTGCCCAAGGCTTGGCTAGGATTTTCAGCTAAGGCCTCCTGCATGCTTCTGAAACACTGATGAGCATTCTGGACATCTTGGCTGTGCTGCCAGTCCTTGGCTCGTGTGTAACTGCTCTGACTTCCAGCACACTTGGAATGTGCACCGACTTCAAGGGTGTTGGTAGGTTGACAATCCAGCTGCACTTCTGAAGTTTAACCACAGACTCAGGAATCCAACTTGAGCATTGATTTTTTTTGGAAAAGTATGCCTTCAGTCAACAAAGCAGTACAGGACTCGGCCTGGTTTTCCTTAAAAGCTAGCAGCATATTATACATCGTGTGCAGCCCAAGCTCTGCCTTCTGAAGGCTGCAGCTCTCTCAGATAAACAGAGCTTTATCTAATTAGTTATTTATTTATCAACTGTAACCAAAGAGTGCTGAATGCTGCAAAACCATATCAGAGGTGAGAGAAGGAAATTGAGTTTCATGCTTCAAAACAGAAACAGGCATTAACAATTTTGATGATAACTTGCTCCTTGCAATGTCCCTTCACGAGGCTCTTTCTGTGGTGCTGTTTGATGCCGAGACTGAGCTCAGGGAAATAAATGCCAAAGCTCCAGCTCTGCATTTCTAAGCAGCGCCCTCCAATTTCTTGCTTAGCCCTCCAGCCCCCTGTAGTAGAGCTAGCCATGCAGCTTCAGCAATACTCAGAGCTGTCCCTCCCCAGGAATGAGCAAGCAAGAGGAGAACTGCAGCCCTTCACAGTTCCTGTAAGGTGCCTGCTGCAATGCAGGCAGCTGCCTGCCACAGATCTGGCTGTTTTCACCAAGCCCTCTGCAAGTGCTCATTTTATATGGCAGTCCAAAAGGTAAAGGCTTCTGTCCTGTTCGCAGTCTGGCGTGCCATTTAAGGTTTTTCCCCTTTCTTTAAAGATCAGAATTAAATTCCCACTTTACAGGCAAATGCTTTGATAAGTGAGTGCTCAAAAGCCCTGGGGATGAATATAGAGCATAGTAAATACCCTGATCGACAGATGAGAATTTTAAAATACAGGATTGTGCTCGCTATATGGAAGGGGAGGTAGAACTCTGATTGTTGGATTTGGCAGGAGTGGCTCTCTTCTCTACAAGTTATTATCCTCTGCACTGAATGAGTGCTGACATTAGAGTCAAGCTGCACAGCACATGGAGCATTCATTAAACAGACATGCTTGCAGCTCCCTGGCATTCTGCAGTGAAAGCCTTCCCTTTGCCCCAAGCAGGCTGCAGCTGCAATGCTGACAGCCAGAGCCAGAAGTGAGGTCAAAGCACAGCCTGAGGGCAGCCTGCTCCCAGGTGAGGGAGGCTTCCCAGGGTACATGAATGCCTTTTCCCCTGGGAAGGCTTCTTTCCCATAGGTGGAAAGATTACGTGTTCCCCCTGTGTACCCACAGGCAGCCTCAATGGAAGAAGTTATCTGGTCACCCACTCAGCAACATCACAGGACAAGTGAAATGCTCTGCAGAGATACAGGCCTTGCTGGCTTCCTGCCAGAATGCCTCAGCACTCACAGAGTCCTGGATTTTGAAAGAAAGAGGAAAGAAAATTGAATTTAGAAAAATAACTGACAAACCATTTTTGTAAATCTAATGAGACACTTTGGCGCATACGCTAATTGAGTAATGCAGCTGCAAGCACACCTGGGGCAGGCTGATAGCAGGATGTCTGTGAATCTTGCTGGAACCAACATCACATGTATGGCTTCTGGAGCCCTGCTCACACAGAACAGCTTGATGCCAAAGCCTTTATCCTTCCTTTCCCTTGTAGCTTTTTGGAGACTGGGAAAATTCTGCAAGTTGTTTTTCTTTCATTCTGGAAAAGCCTCTTTTCATTCTGTATAGCCTATAGGTCGGTCACCTTACTCAATTTCTGCACTAAACCATGTTTATTGCATTCTGCTGTATTGCAATTTACTGTACCCTCCCATTCCTCATCTTTATAACAACAATAAACCCTTAAAATTAAAGCAATTTCATTTTAGATAGAAAAATGTAATAAGCCCTTGAGTGAACCTCTGAAAGGTCACAGTTCTTTTAAATTAATATTAAAATTGATGCGTAATCTTGGAGAATTCTCATGAGAGATCTTTATTAAAACCAGGTCTTATTTTTTAGTAAAAGAATCTGCGAGATTAAATATTGAGAGTCTAAATATGTGCATACAGGTGAACATACGCACATGTGCCACTGATGTGTCACAGCACTGGTTGTGACTCCAAATTCTGAAGTTTTTCACAGGCACTAGTTAAAGGAAATAAAAATTCTTAATAGGAATTAGATCAAGGTAGAAAGATGATGTAAAACCAAGGGGTATTTTTTCTTAGCCTAAGCCTAGAAATACCCTACCAGCAACAGTTTCACTCAGCAGTGCTTACCTGCAAAGATGCTCATGGTAGAGGACTCATTGTGCGATGTGTAGAAGACCATACACTCAGTCTTGAAGTATGTGCAACATGTGGAGTAAGAGGAAGCAGGAAGAGGGGCAGCACGAACACCTTCTTCCTCTCTTGGGAGTGGAAGAGCCTGCTCGCTGCATGACCATCCTTCCTCAGATTGTTTCTTCTGGATAGCTTGTGGTGACAGCATGTTCTGAGGCGGGTGGGAGAAAGCTGCCTCAGTGAGCACTGGATGCAGTTTTGCCCACTGAGAGGGGATAAGGAGGAAAAAGCAAATGAGGGCTTGGGGGAGGAATAGAGATTTGGGTGACTGGGGTGCTCCTGGTGATGGAGTGGCCATAACAATCCTGTATGTGATATAATATGACAGGGGGTTAGGGAGAGAGGGCAGAAGGCTGTGTCTGATGTGATGGAAGGTGAAACCAGTGAGTCATTTGCAGAGTTAGGAAGGAAGTTTAGAAAAAAATGGTCCTGGTAGTGATATTTCTTATATTAGTGCTTTTATGATTATGATGGTCATGATGTTGGAGGAAGGGACAGTAGTGTGCCAGGCCTGTGTTGTGCTGAATTCTTATTATTTCACTGTGCATTTCTAATCAGCAACCTCAAATATTTCCCATTAAAACAGCTCTTTGCCTTCTTTTCTTTACTCAGAATGTTGCTCAAATAAAATACAGCTTTGGCTATCTTCCCTTTCTGATAGCCTTCCTGCTCCTGCAGTAGTGTAAATTGTGCCACAATTTACACGATATAATGAGGGTTATCACTTGGGTGATTAAATCATTGTGTTTAACCACCCTGTTAGGCCTTAATGCCGTTGTGCGGCTGCTGACATTTTCATAATGGATAATATGTGAAATTGCCTGGTCCTCCTGGGTTTCTGGTCTTCTAACCCTGTGAACTGTGGATTATGTGTTCAAAATGTGCATTTTGTTGCAGGCAAAATAAGGACATCATTCCATCCCCCATAGGCTGAAGAGATCTTGCTCAGCAATGAGAGATGCAGCTCTGAGATTGGGTCTTACAACAATCAGCCTGAATGCAATGGCACATGGTGTGCAGCACACCCCATTACCTGCACCATATATTAAATTACAGAGCAGAAATTGATCTCATTATCAGTCTCTGATTAGGCTACTTGCTTTAGTTATGTGCAGAAGGAGGAGAGAATCTGCAGCTTCTTTATTAAGCACTTCTTTATGGAGCAGCTCTTCCTGCCAGGAACATAAGCGAAGGACTGGTTGTATCCCTGCTGTGGGAGACAACTGACCTGAGAGATGTATGTGAACTTCATGTGAGATGTGATTTCTTTCTAGAGATGGGGTGGGGAGTATGGCTACATGGCCAGACCATTTCGGGAAAGGGTCCCACAAGCTGAGAGGGGCCTCCATCTGCTTCTTAGCCCTTCTGCAGGGGCTTGCTGTTGTGAGGCAGCAAATGCTGGCCCCATCAACATTCCTCTTCTACAGCTCTTGGTTCCTTTGCTGTTTTCCATTACTAAGAAGCCTCTTCAGAATTGTTTTCTTGCTCTGCTTCTGCCTCCTGGGACAGCCCTCTGACTTGTAGGACTAATTTGCTGAGTCTCTGGGGTCTTGAAGTTGAAGGAGCAGAGCTGATGTTTCCTTCCTTGTACTTTCCACCTCCACCCTCCCAGCAGGGAGCCCAGGAACCTATCAATAAGGAATGAACCATCTGCTTCAATGTTTATTTTTTTAAATTCAAAATTTTTGTATATACAAAGAGAGAGAGAGCAAACCACAAACTCTTTATTTCTTAATAAGTGGTACAAAATACAGTATAAAAACATAGCCTCTGGTATGAGACTCACAGTTGCAGCAGCACCTTTTAGAACACAGCATCCAAGGCAAGCTGCTGCATGAAGCAGTAAGAAAGTGAGGAGCAGTCCAGCCAAACTAAGGGGCCATGAGGAAACAAGCCTGGGCAAGGCCATTGTGAGCTCTTCTCTTGAGTGCAACAGTCTCATTGTTTTTGTATTCTTTGGGGAGATTTTTAAAGCAGTTCAGCCTCTCCTTGGAGCGTTAATAATTGTTTGGGAAGTTGCTTTAAAAATAAATAAATAAATAAAATGGAATAATGGCTAGCTAGAACATCCAAATAACTTCTAAATTAGGGTGATTGGTGCCAAGCAGATCAGTATTAAGCCAAAAATCCAAGCCTTGGAAAACAGATTGCTCAGCTAGTTTATGTATATTCATTAATTTTTATGGGAGTAGGGAGACGACAATGCACAAATGGAAGTGAATTTTTGTTTTTGGTTTATGAATACAAATATTGAAATGGGTCTGGTTTTGTTTCACTGTTAAATTCCAGACTTTTTTTCAAAAACACATTCTTAGTCCCAGCAAAGATTTGGAGAAACAATAGCTAACTTAATTTATCATCTTTTGCGTGCACAGCTGTGGATGGGAAGGGAAGCTCTGTTTTGGCATCGAAGACCTTGAGCTCTGCTAACTTTAAGCCATTTTAAGAATAATTCCTGGTTACTAATCTGTGTGTGAGTAAATTCAGAGCTCCTCGAAAGTTGGAAAGGTTGAGTTCAGCCTGGAAGTCGGTTCCAACCTTGGGACTGCCTCACTGTGTGTTGTCTTCCCGTTGCTTAGCGCTGCTTCTTTCACAGCACTTCATGGCAGAATTGCAGGACCACATGTAGAGCAGGCTGCAAATAGCAACTCGCAGAGAATAAGTCAGCCTCAGAAGGGTTTCCCTGTTTTCTGAAAGCCTTCACTGCATAGTAACACACATGTTTTATGTAGTGGCCTACCTTCATCTCCTGTGAAGTGATTGTGGGAGCAGGAGGGAGGTTCCTAACCCACCTCGTGTGCAGGGAAATGCAGAGGTGTGACCCAGCTCTCCCAGGCCTAGAGAAGTGGAGATGCTGCCTTCAGCACCCAGCAAAGTCTGCTTCCAGAGCGCCTTGCCCAGCAGCAGCTGCAGGGACAGACAGACAGCAAGGAGAGATGCAATATATGAAGAGTGCTGCTCAGCTCTGCTAGCTTGCAACAGATCAAAAATAGGAATGCACATAAAGAGCAGGGATGATTTTGGATGCTGTGGGTCCGTGGTAAGAGAAGCACGACCAAAAATTTCCTGCTGCTTTTTTGCTGCTTTGGATTTCACTGAAATGTTGTGCACGCCTGGTTGGTTTGGAGCTGCCACAGAAGGAGAGATTCAGTTTCTAGAGAGTGCAAGCCATCAGCCCAGCTGTGCTCAGCCTTTTACAGCTGCGTGCTTTGGAAAGCAAACAGTGCATCCAGCTAGAAACTGCAGCTGGCAAAAGGCTGAGTGAAAGAAACACTACAGTGAATATTTAAGCCTAGAAATCCACGTGGAGATCACTGCAGATTTGATTTTACTTTCTGGAGGTGGCTTCTTCTTTACTTTATATGGTAGGATATGGGTAGCAAGAGGTAGCTGTGTTGTCTGGGACAAAGCTGACTAGAAATGAAAAGATGAGTGGGAGAACTGCAGATTTTATTTCCAAGTGTTTTCATCATAAGTAGAGACCTCTGGATAAAAAACAAAACACAAACACTTGACATTTTGGGCTATTCTTTTTCAATAGCCTTCAAAATATTTCTGCCAAACAGATTCCCAGAGCTGTGTCCAGATCTCCTTCAGTTATATTAGCAAAGGTTTTAAAAAAGAACAGACCAGTTATTATTTAATATTGTTTTAATTGTGATCGCTTTTTAAAACTGTTTTAAAAGCTGATTTGTTTGTGGTAAAGAGAGCCACTTACTCTGTTTCCACCCAGTGAGCAGCAGCATGATTCAAGAAAGCATGAAAACAGAATATTGTATTTCAATACAAAATATTCATTAGGAAGGCATGGGAGTTACTGGTTTTTCCTTCAGAAGCAAAGCCAAATAAATCAGTAGAACAGAGGTGTGAAACCAATCCCTGTGCACTGCGGGTGCCCCAACATATGCTGTCCAGGCTCTGCGATGCTGCCCCATGCCTCTTCATTGTCTGAGTCCATCTGCCCTTCTGTAGCTGGAGGCTTCTGGAAGGCACTGGGAAATGATAGCTGTGAACACAGTAAGCAGGTTTCCAGTCCATGTGAGAGAAGGGCTCCATTTCAATTGTCTTATCCAATGGTGCAGGTAAAAAGTTTAGCTTTGCTGGCAGTTTAGCTCTGTGTATGGAGGGAGTCAGGTGGGAGGAACACAGTCTCTAAGTGACTATATGACCTTAAGCTTCCTGCAGGTGTTCAGAACATTTTCCTCAAGGTTCTCCCTTTACGCTAATGCAAAAGTATCCAAATAATTTCAAGGACTCTTTGCACAGGACTCTACATGTTAGCGCTCATTCTCACGGAGAGGAAAATTTCACTTGAAAATTCCTGGGGTTCAAATTGTCCTGTAATGATATTCAATTTCTTCCCCTTAGACCTTCCTACCCTTGTTCTGTTTTTCACTACTTTCCAAACAGACTTTTGCTGCTTTCAGAAGGAAACCTTCAACCTGTGATTAAATGGCTGGCTTGGGATGGGTTATGTCTTTATTGCAAGCTGCTGTACCTGAGCTTTTGTGCAACCCAAACACTTCAATGAAATGGCAACTCGGCAATAGGGTAAAGAAAAAGGAAACGATGTTATTCCAGGGAAACCAAGTTCACAAGATCTTAAGGACTGGTCTGACACCACACTCAGTTGTTTATATAATACAAACAGTGAGGTCGTGACTTCATAGCAGGGCATTTCTGTGCTTGCTAATCTCGGGAATGCAGCTGGAATGCTATCCACCAGATCTGCAAGAGTGTTTTGTCCATGGATGAACCAGCCCTCCCGTATGTGCAAGTCTGTACCTTCCTTGCACAAGGATCTGTGTGCTGCTGTTCTCGAACCGCCTCGTAGAGGCATGAAGTTTGTGGGTGACAGTTGGTGGGGACCCTGTGCACTGTTACTCTTCACTGTCTGTATCTATTTTGCAATGAGCTCATGTTTAACCACCTCCCCAATCAGTTGCTGCACTTTCACCTTCAGATCCTCTTGGCCTGACTAAAATAATATGAACATGCTATACCAATAGTCTCCTTTTTATGCTCCCTTTTGAACCTAGACTCTGATTCACACTTAGCTAGTTCCTAATTTAAGGTTTATTCAGCTACCATCTAGAATTCGCCTCCTGCCTGCAGTACAGTTTTTCTAATCTGCCTGTCACTTCCTGAGCCAATCTTCAACAAATTACCCAATTTTTATTCTTGTAGCTAGTGGATACAGTGCCAATTTAAGTTGCTTTTACCCATTTTTTGTGTGAAATGGACAGCTTGTGTAGTCTGTGGAAAACAAGTTTAATCGGCTTGTGCCACACTTTTAAAAACATATCAAAATGTACTTTTAAAACTGAACCAAATGAAGATTAACCTTCTGGTTAAAGTAATAACCTACCTTTGCTGCAATGTAGTTACATTGAAACAGATTAAAAAGTGTGTTCTGGTCCTTAAGCCTCACTTGTGTTGATATTTTTGCATATGGCAAGAGGAGGCAGTTATTACATCCAATAAATGTAATGTCTGTGGCTTGGAACAAAAGAGCTCTATATTTACAGAACTTCCCTAGAGAGCAGAATAAAATAGGCAAAAATCTCTTATTACTTTCTTTTTCATTCAGTTACATCATTGGTATTTATACAAATGCCTTAAGCTTATCTCAAATTCTCTTTTATTAAAGACATTTTTGAACTCACCCTAATAAATGTTTGTTTGCTCTTCTTTGGAAGCAAAAGTTAGCTGTGATGAGCAAAAGGGTTAGCTGGAAAGATACATTACTTATCATTATGTAAGGACAAGCACAAGGTAGGCTGCTCTTCTATCAACAGGCATGCAAAGGTTTACTTCTGAATGGGGCTTTAAAAAGTTTGTAATGAGTACAAAACAAACACTTGCCCTGGCAAGATTTTCTGTTGAGATAATCCTTCCAGCCAGCCCTGGAATGATGTTGCCAATGCCATACAGCAATACTCTGCAGATCGCAGGAGGTTTTCTCAAGGACAGCGTTGTTCCCTGGAACGAATTCACAGGGTCACATTTCCAGGTTCTTCCCAGCACTCCTGGTGGCAGGAAGGTTTCACAGAATCACAGAATCACAGAATGACCTGGGTTGGAGGGGACCTCAAGGATCATGTAGTTCCAACCCCCCTGCCTAGCAGGGCCACCAAACATACACCTTTACTAGATCAGGTTGCCCAGAGCCTCGTCCAACCTGGTCTTGAACACCTCCAAGGACGGGGCATCCACAACATCCCTGGGCAGCCTGTTCCAGGACCTAACCACCCTCCTAGTAAAAAACTTCCCCCTAACATCCAACCTAAATCTTCCCTCTTTTAACTTAAAACCATTTCCCCGTGTCCTGCTATTATCAGCCCTTATGAAGAGTTTACTCCCCTCCTGGGAGTAAGTTCCCTTCAGATATTGAAAGGCTGCAATGAGGTCGCCCCGCAACCTTCTCTTCTCCAGGCTGAACAAACCCAACTCCCTCAGCCTGTCCTCATAGGGGAGGTGCTCCAGCCCCCTGATCATCTTCGTGGCCCTCCTCTGGACCCTTTCCAAAATCTCCATGTCTTTTTTGTACTGAGGGCTCCACACCTGAACACAGTACTCCAGATGGGGCCTCACAAGAGCAGAGTAGAGAGGGACAATCACCTCCCTATCCCTGCTGACCACCCCTCTCCTGATGGAGCCCAGGATCCCATTTGCTTTCCGGGCTGCCAGAGCGCACTGCTGGCTCATGTTAAGTTTCTCATCTATCAGGACCCCTAGGTCTTTCTCTGCCGAGCTGCTCTCAAGGACAACTCCCCCCAGCCTGTACAGGTGCCTGGGGTTCTTCCGGCCCAAGTGCAAAACCTTGCACTTTGCCTTATTGAACCTCATTAGGTTCACCCGAGCCCAGCTTCCCAGCCTGTCAAGGTCCCTCTGAATGGCCTCCATTCCCTCCACCGTATCGACTGCACCACTCAGCTTGGTGTCATCAGCAAACTTGCTGAGGGTGCACTCCATTCCCTCATCGATGTCATTAATAAAGATGTTAAAGAGCACCGGTCCCAAGACAGACCCTTGAGGGACACCGCTCGTTACCGGCCTCCACCTGGACATAGAGCCATTGACCACCACCCTCTGTCTGCGGCCTTTCAACCAATTGCTTATCCATCTAGTTGTCCACCCGTCAAATCCACTTCCCTCCAGTTTGGAGATGAGGATGTGATGGGGGACCATGTCAAAGGCCTTGCTCAGGTCCAGGTAAATGACATCAGTTGCCTTCCCTTCGTCCACCAATGCCGTCACTCCATCATAGAAGGCCACAAGATTAGTTAAGCATGACCTTCCCCTGGTGAAGCCATGCTGGCTATCTAGGATCACGTGCTCGTTCTTTATGTGATCAAGCATATTGTCCAGGAGGATCTGTTCCATAATCTTCCCAGGCACGGAGGTGAGACTCACCGGCCTGTAGTTACCCGGGTCCTCCCTGCTCCCCTTCTTGTAAATGGGAGTGACGTGACCCTTCCTCCAATCGTCCGGGACCTCACCTGACAGCCACGACTTCTCAAATATGATGGAGAGCGGCTCAGCAACCACCTCAGCCAGCTCCTTCAGGACCCTGGGATGCACGCCATCTGGCCCCATAGACTTATACTCATTCAGTCTAAGGAGGCACTCTCGGACTTGCTCAACCCTTACAGTGGGGAGGGATTTACCTCCTTTGTCCCCACATAGAGGTATGGGGGTGCAAGACTTAGGGACGTGAAAAAGACTAGAATCCTGGCCACCAGTGAAGACCGAGGTGAAGAACTCATTCAGCACCTCAGCTTTCTCTTCATCTGTTGAAGCCATTTCTCCTTTTAAATTTACCAAAGTAGGTACGCCCGTTTTGGCCTGTCTCTTCTGGCCAATGTACCTGTAGAAGGTTTTCTTATTGTTTTTCACGTCCCTGGCCAAGTTCAGTTCTGCCTGCGCCTTGGCTTTCCTGATCCCACGTCTGCAAGTCCGGACGGCATCCCTGTATTCTTCCCAGGTGACACAGCCTTGTTTCCAGAGCTTGTACACCCCTTTCTTCACCCTCAGTTCTCTTAGCAGGTCCTTGCTGAGCCATGCCGGTTTTCTACCTCTCCTGCCCACTTTCTTAATCAGGGGAATGGAGACCTCTTGTGCTGCCAGGAGGGCATCCTTGAAGAGCAGCCAGCTCTCCTCAACGTCCTTATCTTTGAGGGCAGCGCGCCAGGGGATCTTGGCCAGCATTCCATTGAGTAGCTTGAAGTCTGCTCTTCTAAAGTTCAGCGTCCTGGTCCTGCTCTTTACCAGGCCCACATCGCTTGAGATCACAAACTCAACCAGGGCATGATCGCTGGAGCCTAGGCATCCTCCAACCTTGACGCCTTTGATGATCTCCTCAGCGTTGGTGAGCAGCAGGTCCAGCAACGCTTGACCTCTGGTCGGTCTGTCCAATACCTGAACCAGAAAGCTATCATCAATGGATTCCAAGAGCCTTCTGGAGCTCTTGTAGCTCGCCGTGTGGTTTTTCCAACAAATGTCCGGATGGTTGAAGTCCCCCACCAGGACAAGAGCCCGTGAGGCAGACGCCTCACGCATCTGGAGCAAGAAAGCCTCATCAGCAGCCTCCCCTTGGTCAGGTGGCCTGTAGTATACCCCTAATACCAGCTGACCTTTATTAGTCCCATCTCTAATCCTAACCCACAGGCTCTCAACCTGTTCTTGACTGTTTCTCATGGGGAGCTCCTCACAGTTTATCCAATCTCTGACATAGAGAGCAACTCCCCCACCCTTCCTACCTCTCCTATCTCTCCTAAAGAGTCTATAGCCGTTGATGGCAGTATCCCAATTGTGGGAGTCATCCCACCATGTTTCTGTGATAGCAACAATGTCATAACTTTCAGAATGCATCACAGTTTCCAGTTCCTCCTTCTTGTTACTCAGGCTTCGTGCATTAGTATAAAGGCACTTCAGCCGGGCTGTCCGTCTCACCACCTTCATAAGCGATCCAGGATCCGCTAGAACAGCAGCATCCCCAGCATCCCCCTGCCCTACTCCCTCCTTTTGCACTCTGCCATCATTGCCCACAGAGTTTGGTACAATCCCTCGAATGAACCGTTCAACCCCAGTAGCCTTTATTTTGCCCCCTTCCCCCTTCATTCCTAGTTTAAAGACCTGTCAATGAGTCCCGCTAATTCTTCAGCTAATACCCTCTTACCCCTCAGGGACAGGCTGCTTGCATCAGCAGCCATCGTGCCAGGTGCAGTGTAGATTGCCCCATGGTCAAAAAAGCCGAAATTCTTGTGTCTGCACCAGCTCTTAAGCCATCTATTTAAGAGTTGGGTTTTTCGGATCCACCCTGTACCTTTTCCCGACACCACGGGCGTAGAAGAAAAGATCACCTGCACCCCAGCTCCTTCTAGTATTCGCCCCATTCCCCTGAAGTCTTTCTTGATGGACCTCAGGCTTTCCTTGCCAACTTCCTCGCTGCCAGCCTGAATTATTAAAAGTGGGTAGTAGTCTGAAGGCTGAATCAACCTAGAAATTTTCTTTGAAATGTCCCTGACCCGTGCCCCAGGAAGGCAGCACACTTCTCTGCGGGTGGGGTCGGGCCGGCATATAGGGCCTTCTGTTCCTTGCAGAAGGGAGTCACCTACAACAATCACCCTTCTGTCCTTACGTGTAGAAGCAGTCTTGAGGCTTTGGGGTGACCGCTTCATCTGAGGCAACCTCGTGGGTGAATCTGTCTCCACACTCTCGCTAGTCTCCCCCTCAAGTTCCAGGGCCTCAAACCGGTTTCGCAGAGGCACCTGTGGAGCCGGGGATGGTCGGGATGGGGGATGCCCCTTCCGCCGAGCAGGCACCCGTTTCCACTCCTCCTCCCTTCTCAAATTGCTGCTGGGGGGAAGAGAGGACAGGGGGCTCGCTGCAGTGCTGCCAGCTGTCTGGTTCCCCTTTACCACCTGTTTGTGAGGTGACAGGGGCTGACATGCTCCATTAGGAGCCTCGGCTGTGTGCTGAGAACTTGAGGCTGAGAGGGACTGACACCACCAGTCAATCTCCCTCTCACACTCTTTTATAGTCCTCAGCCTCTCCACTTCCTCCTTCAGGTCAACTACGAGGCTGAGCAAGTAGTTCACCTGGTCGCAGCGAACACAATCACTGCCTCCCTCACCCAGCACTGCAAGGGCCAGGCTCTGGCACTCAGTACAACCAGAGACCTGCACACCAGCATCTCGGGTTGGGGGCTCAGTCTGAGTTTCCTCAGACATTTTGGCAGCAGCCTTCCTATAAGGCATGTGCAGGACCTCAGTCTGGGTCTCTGCAGTCTTCTTGGTTGCTGCCTCCCGTTTCTGAGAGATCGGGACCCTTGCCTGGGCCTCCTCAGTATTTCTGGCAGCAGTCTTGCTTCCTTGCTTTTCTAACAGTTCCAGCAGGAGCCCTTGCTTCTCAGGGCGTTAGTGGGTGCCAAACAGGGAGTGCCACCCTGTTTTACTGCCCTGAGCAGATGCCAAGCCTGTCCTCACCCTCTCTTAGACCTTATTCATGTAGTATCCACCTTAGAGAACCATTTGCATAAGGCTTTGCATGGCTTTGAGCAGCAGCACTCAGTTTTCCAAAGGAAACAGGAGAGCCACTTGCATCACTCACAGTGCTGGGCTGCCTTGGCTGACGCCAGCCCCACTGTCCTGGTGCCTTGGCTGGGACAAGCACTGCTGCTCTGCACCTGGGCCTTAAGCTCTGCCTTCACATCATAAAAGCAGCAAATTAAGGCTGCCGAGAGGATGGCATTGTTTGCTCAAGGGTCTGAGATAAGCTTGTACACATGTAAAGTAGCAAGGCGTAGTTTTTAATTGGGATCAAATTTAAATCATGTATGGGTGCAAATTCAAAGTTTTGCAGCGAGTGACATGACTCATTTTTGATGTTAAAAATGATTGACCTGACTGCATTAGGGGAGTAATTTTAAATAATCTTTCATATCTACAAAGAGAAAATACAATTCTCTGAGCTCCTCATACAAACAGCAGTGCCTCGTATCAGCTATATAACAGTTGCAGCTCATGTTCGTCTGGTCCCACATCTGCCCACGTGGAGCTGCACAGCCAGTTCTCTGAGGCAGCATTCAAACCATTTTGATCTGAAGTCTAGCATGCACAGAAGTCATGCCAGGTTAACCACTACAGTCAGTCGGAGAGAGAGAGCCCAATCTGTGCTGCTGCTTTTTGCTGCAAAACAGAATTACAGCATCACTTGTGCCTGGAAGGGCCCTGGGAAAGACACCTCACCCAAACAGGCAATGTGACTGGATCTGTCACCAGCATGTGCTGAACTCATGGTGCTGGTGAGTGTGGGGAAGAGGACCTGCCACTCCTGAATAATGCATATCTTAGACTATGGACTAGAGCCCAGAGGGTGAAAGTCCAAGTAAGTCAGGTTAGTGAGTTCCTGGTCACTGTGGGTGGTTTTTCCATGACAAAAATGAATCACATTTGCACACATGGAAGGCAAATGTGCTTGGTGCCACGCTTCACTGCCCTGTAACAAGAACTTGTTTACGAGGTCTCTCCAAAACATCTCCCACAAACACCGTGCTGCTCTAAAATGAGCACAAGCAGAAAAAAAAAACAGCCTGATGAGTGTAAGTTTTACAAGTGATGGCATATGAGGGAGAGATCCGCTTCATCTTGCAACTGTTCTTTGAGATGGGAAAGGAACAAAGAAAGACCAAATTAATCTCTCTAAACTGCTTTTTCTGTTGGGCTAATTGGAAATTGGCAGACTAACTTCTGCAAGATTGTTAAACAGTTGTAATAGAACAGTGATATAGCACCGAACACACGCACACGTGCTCAGGTCTGTTTCTCTTACCACACATTTAAAGACTCCTTGATTTACTCTGTTCATGACCCTGAAGACTGAAATTAGAGTGATCAGCTATAAGGTTAAGTGTCTGCCAGTCCCCTGTCTCCCAGCTGAGTCTCATCAGCAAATACACTGGATTTTTCTTCATTTATGAATCCCAGAAGTGAGACTGCCAGTTGCAGGCTGTGAGTGTATGAAACAACTTATCCCTAAGATGGTAACAAGACAAACTGGCACCTTTTTTTCTAGGATTATCTACCTTCATCAGTCATATATCTTACTTGCAAAATAAATTAACAATTTTCCATGTCAACTGACTTCTTGTTGCCCATGCTCAGCTGTGATCGCAGAGAAACAATGGAAATATTTGCACACATAAACACAAAGCACCTAGGCAACAAAATAGAGGAACCTGACCTACTTGTGCAGGATGTGAAACCAGCTATTACAGGGAAGACAGAAACACGATGAAGCAGCTAAAGACACTAGAAGACAAGTATTAGAGGGTAGGAATTTCTGAAAATTGGTATAAATGCAGAAGTAGTGACTGTCAATGAATATCATGGATATGAGAATAGAAGTATTAACTAACAGAAAGTTGATTTGGTCCAGATCTTTTGGGGGAAGGAAGTAAAACCTCTGTTGAGATGGTGTAGAGAACTTGCTAAAGTACTTCTCCTCTCACAACCATCACATCACCAAACCTGAAGGTTTTGCCATAATAGAACAGTAGAAATTTAGGATAAATTACTGTTTAAAATATATACGTAGGGTAAATGTGAGAAGGGCAAAAATGGGGCTAACAGCATGAACAGTGTTCACTGGCCATGAATACACTGTGGCTTGAAATTAGAAAACTGTCCCTCGTCATTAAAAGAAGTAAACTCTGAAAGTGCCTCCTATTGTCAACCTGTTCATCCCTTCTCCATCTTCTCAGATGACAGAACACTTGAGTTGCTAGAGCTGAGCCATGGACTGGCAGACAGGGATAGTGCAATATAGCTTCCTTAGTCACCATTTCTTCTCCTTCCCCCTCCTTTGCTGCCTCGTAAATCCGTACCTGAACTCATCTGTCCATTTCTGTTACTGGGTTTCTCTTTGTCTTTCACTCCTCAGCCTGAGCAGCCTTTCATTACTCTTCGGGTTATAAATAATGCATCACAAATTTTCACTATTAGTTCGCAAAATGTTGGAGCTGGCTGGCATCACCTGCATTTCCTGTAGTTGGAGTAATTGCCCAGTTTATTAAAAAATATGCCCAAACTTCACATTTCAGGAATGCAAATCTTGGGAAACAGCTCTGCAGAGAACGGGAAGCCAAGTCTATCAGATGAAAAATGGCACCTCATGCCAGCATCCCCGTGGCCCCACACACAACCTCCCTTCTCCATGGCACTGCAAGTGCTGGTGTAGATTCTCAGTGTGCCAGCCCAGCTGTGTGTCATGTCTCAAAGATGAGAATTGATCAAGGGCTACTGCAAAAAAAGCTTGACCATCTCTTTGGTCAATCAGCATGGCTTTCCTCATGCTCCATGATCCTCCTCTTAGGAAAAATCTGAGCTGATGGGGCAGAGTATCTAGCCTCACAATGGGCTGAGGATTTTTATTCCAGTATTGACGTTATTTTTCACAATAAAAGTCTCAGCTCATCTGAATGGGATAGAAGGAATAGTTGGTGATTAGAAATCTCCCATGCTTAGAAGTCTTCTAGAATAACTAGGGGCTAAGGTATCATAAACACATATCCCTGGGAGATTACACACGTTGATAATGGTTAATCCTTCCTGTCTGGAACCAGATAGATGGCATTATACCTAATATGGCTCATTTGCTTGAACATCCTCGAAGTTCTTATGATACATAAAAGTTACTTGTCAGGCTCCACATCCATTTGTCAGAACCATTTCCTACAGCTGAGGTTGGCAAAGGGGTGTTTTCTGGGTCACAGCGTAAGAAAGTCCATGAAAATCCCTTTCTCGATTTAGATTATATTTCTTCAATTGAAAATTCAAGATTTAAAAGAAAAAAGGGCCAGATAAATTATTCATCCAGTATTAGAGAACATAACATTTCCAGGAGTTAAGAGAGGAGACCTGTGAGAATGAAGGAGTGCTGTATGTTGCAAAGAATAATAGCATGCAGGTGTTGTCTGTATGATCCAGGGTAAATGAGCAGTTTTTAAATATCTTAGTATAGATTGAATTGAGATGAATTACCTTAATTTTCAAGGACAGACTGTATCTGGCATGGAAAAAGCCAGACTGTACATCCATCCAAATGCAAGAATGTGGGAGTTTGTGTATTCAGGCCTTCACCAAGGGCTCCTTAACACAAGGTGTCCTTTATGCTTCAGAGGTAAGGGTGGAATAGAATCAAGGTCAAAATGCTCAGCTGCTTCATGAACGAGGATTCAGTGCTTATCTTTCTTGCAGCAGCCCTGTGGGGTGCTGCCCCACTGAGCCTTCATCCAACAGTTTGTGCTGGGCAAGGTGTTCAACTCATGCCAAGCTGTGCATTTCTGCAACCACACTGGTACCAGTATCTGCTTTGTGCTGGCTCAGCCTGTAGAGCTGAACATGTGGGGGAAATGGGAAGCAGTTGGGTTGAGCACATTTTCCTTGTAAAAGGAGAGAGATAACTGTAAACGCCTTGGTCTGCTATGGGTGGGAACTGTAAATGTTTGCAGAGGCATATTTAAACAAGCCTTATTTAGGCCTCTGCTCAATATGTCTTGATCATCCTCTAATTACTGCCCCAGTGCCATCACTCCTGCTCAGGAGAGGCTATGGAGCCACAGCAGCACTGGTCAGAATTGAGCTGCCATATCTGTCCTCCTGCAGTCATGTTTAGGACACAGAGGTGTCAGTGCTCTTTGAGCAAGGCTTTTTGCCACAGGTGATGACTTAAGTCAAAATGGCAAACAGCTGTGTTCTCAGCCAACAACTTTGGACGAAACTGACCACAGAGTTCCCCCTGCCTTCACTGACAGGACCTGGCAAGACTTGGTCATTAACTCAGTTCTTCCCTTGACAATAAACTGAGAGTTTCATCCCACCGGCCTCGCTGTGTCACAGCTCCTGCTGAGTGTGTGCGTGGCAGCTGCGGCTTGGCTGCTGTGCCATCAGTATGCCAGTGACATTCTGCTCTATGTCTTTTTTTCATCAGATCCAGATGGTGTAATTTCCTCTCCTCTTCTGAATCTGGCCAGGACAAAGCCCTGGATAAGAATCAGCTGGCAGGCCACCTGGCAGAGGGGTGTGAGGAGAAAGGCAAGAGGAGCAACCCAAAGTGCAGCCACAGGCCACGACTGCACAGCCATGGCCTGACAGCACCTACCTCTGCCAATGAGGTTGGCTGTTTTTGAGAATTTCCAGAATCCATTAGCTCAGTTCCCACGTGATGAAATTTCCAGACAGTGTCTTCCAAAGCAGTGTCTCGAGCAAGATGCTGGACCCTGATGTTTTTCAGTCTTACTCCACGTTGGCCTAATACAAGACGCATGCCTGGTGCAGCCTGGGGGCTGTGCACAGGGCATGGCCAGCATCTCACTCACTGCTATCTGCTCCTGGGAACACTTCTGCCTAAATTTCCATCTGCTTCTGGGATCTGTGCTACCTAATCTATCTTGTCGCCCTCATTCTAGGGTTTGGGCAGCTCCTGGTAGCAATGTGAAGCGCTGTAACCTGAGCCTGGGACCTGCAAAGAAACAGATCAGGCTGACGTTCAAATCTGTCTTTTCTGTATAGCCCAGATTCAGCAACATCATCATATTTCATCTTTTGTGTTTCTTTGTTTATTTCAATTGCCTAATTTTTGAGGAAGAAAACAAGAATGAAATGATAGTGCTCAGAAGCTCAGAGTTTTTGCTTAAATGTGCTCAAAAATATACTGAGCTGATTTGTTATACTTACGGAGGTTTTATCTAAGGAAAATAAACACCTGAAATCCAACAAAATACTATTTTTGATGTGATATATAGATATCTGTGGTTTATATAACTACAAAGTTAGACTTTTCTGACCTGCCAGGAATCCTGAGTACGTAGGCATTCACATGAGAATGCAGTGATGGTGTACAGCACAATGAAGGCAAGCTGCTGAGATAGTGATCAACAGAAAGATTCTGCATGAGGATATATTCATGTTTTCTAGCTTACATGCTCTGATTTGCCTAAATTCATATCTAAACTAGCTTGAAGCAAATAGGGTGATTATCTTCCATCAGTGCGCATTTCCCAGAGATATGAATATAGTATTTTATATCAGAGCAATACCTCCAATCTGCAACTTTTTTCTGGTGGCGACTTCAGTTTACCTTCTGAGGGCAGGTGTTCTAGATCACTCTTCTGATTTATTATTGATGAGTACTAGGGTGGTTGATTGGATCAATGCATGAAGAGAAGTGGGGCTTAACAAGACAGTGCAGTGCAATATATTTATTCAGTTTACAGTGATGGAAACATGCACAGTAACTACAGGTTTATTCTGATTATACATAACATGTATTTGTCACTTGCAGTAATAAGGGAACCTGAGCAACAGGAAACCAGTGTTTATCAGCATTTTTAGCTTGCTTCATGCATCACTAATCATGGAAATGAAACACATCAAAAAAAGATGAGAGCTCTGCCATCAGATTCACCAGAGCTCTAACATGCTGTGAGATGTTCCTGTGGGAAGCTCCCATCCGCCTTTACCTCGCAGAGATCCAGGAGCTTATCCACCCACAACAGCCAGAAAGACAGAACTGTTTTCAAGATGTAAATTCTTTCCTGTGTATTAGATCCTACTAGAGATGTCGTTGGTCCAAAGACTTTAGAATTTGGGATGTTCCATCTCCTCTACTGCAATCTGAATAAATGACTTCGTTTTTTCTGTGCATTGTTGGTTCTTCCCCTACATCAATAGAAAGGAATGAGTGGTTACAATATGCTATAAATGACTCATTTCTAAACAGTATATGTTTTGCCAAACAAGTTCTTTCTCCTTCTCCTCCCTACTTTTGTTTTAATAACAAGTTACACTTCGCTATTTCTTTAAATTTTCTTTTTCCATGTCTTTTCCATCATGAATTCTGCTTAGACTGGCCTTCGTGCACTACAGCCTTATAAAATATATTTCCCTGTGAATTTCCAAAGAGCTGGAATTGTGTAAATGAGTACTTCTGCATGCCCAAAGGGCTATTTTATAATATTTTATAAGTAACCACTGCCCTGGGACCGAAAGTCCAGCACACACACTGCTGAGCTCTTGGTGTCTGCAGGTCAATGTCAGAGGGAACAGAGATGCATAAGGAGCTGGAGGTGCTTGGCAATTTGCAGAGTAGGCTTTGCAGCAAAAATGCACAGTGAACGGGAGAGGGCCAGCAGAAGGACTGTGCCACATTTACAGCTTTTTGCAAGCAAATCCCTACAAAGGCTGGTTTCCTCCCTGCAGCTCTATTGATGGAGTTCCAGAATTTGTCGCTTTGGGGACTCCTGCTAAACTAATACAGTCATGCAGGAAAGATTTTAAAATTAGTAATAAAAACATTGGCAAATAGTCACAGATGAAATCAACTGTTGCTCTCTGGAATAATCTCCCAGGCTCTGCCTCCATGGCCCTCACAGCTCAGCACCCTGCAGAGATGTATGAGCCAGCACTGTGCTCAGGGTTTGTCCTGTTCATAAAACTGGGATGGGAGGGTGACTGCCGTGACCTCCATGTTGCTTTACATTTCCATTTATGAGCCTATTGCGCATCCACAGCAAACACTGCCAGCTGTTTATCCCTTCTTGTCCTGAACCAGATGTTTCTGTGTGGTTTGCGGCTGTGAGAGACAGGCGACAAGTGGGAACATTTGACACAAGTGTCAACTGGACAGCGGTGTCACTTGGTATCGCACACTCGTGCGCTTTCGTGAGAAGCCGGCTGGCTTCGCTGACAGCCGATCCGCAGCCAAAACACCGAGAGGTTACAGCACAGCCTCACTGCGGCTGCTACATTTCCCATGATGTTGGCAGGGATGTGGGGAAGAACCCCCCTCACCCCCTCCTCCCCGAGAGCACACCCAACTGCAGTGCTCGGCCATATTAGGAGTGCAGAGAGCGAGGAGCAGGAGCCAGGAGCAGGAGCTCTCTCCACCAGCCTGCTGCAGGCTGCTATATTTAGCAGTGGGCACATGGGAATAGCAGCTTCGCGTGGGAGAGGGGTGCTGGAACACACAGACCTGTCTGAATCTACTTAGCTCTAATGGGAGCTCTGACTGCATGCCACCTTTAGAGGGTCCTGTATGGAAATTAATTGCATTTTCCTATTTTTGCGATAAAAAGAAAAGTAATTTAGGTGACATATACCTCCACCGTAATAGTTCTGATGAACTGCAATTACTGCACAGCAGAATAAAGCTCTTGTTAAGTGTTTATTTACCCTCTTGTTTGTGTAGAAGGAAAACTAATCCGCAAGAGTGCATTGCATTTAAATGTAATTATGGCAGCTTTTATAGTACGAACAACACCTCCACTGTTTGTTTTTTTTCCTTCTTATTTTCTTGAAGTGTTATTTGAAGATGAGAGAAGGACTCACCTTGTATTTTAAAAGCCCAAATACAAAAGTGAACACGTACTGTTAGGAGCTGCTGGCCTTTCACTTGCAATTATAAACTATTTTTATAATTATAAATTATAATCTATAAACCAACAATCCCCCTTACACTGAGTGACTACAAAACAAGAGAAAGCATCCTAAATGATTAAATCAATAGTGTGGTAGCAGCCAAATTCATCTAGTCAGCCCCACTTGTTTTAACAGAAATATAAAGCAGCTCTTGATCCAGAAGAGCAGGTTTTCTGTGCTCTGAACACCAATGTCCTGTGTTTTTCTTTTCCCATTTTCCACCTGGGCTGAGAGCTCTCTCCGAAGGTCAAGTGACTCCTGCAAGGCATAGTTCTGATTCAGGAGCTAAATTGGGATCTAGGATTCCCCTTGTTCCCCTCACCCGCCAGTCACTCAGTGGTACAATCTCTAGGAAGAGCACATAGGGCAGAATCACTGCAAGGATATCTGAGGAGAGAACTTTGGCTGAAATCCCCTTGTGGAGATTGATTGCCTCAGCACATCAAGGAAAGGCAGGCAGAAATTTAGCGCTAATGACCCGGCAGAAGAGGTGATGTTTATTTTTTTCCTGAACTAGGAAAAAGGAGGGTCTAGCCATTCCTGTGTTTCTTTTCTGGGTCTTGAATGCCCAAGCCTGTTCTTATGCCTATTAGCAGCACCACATTATGGTGGTCTTGGCCATGGCTTCATTCTCCAGTGCCGTGTGCAATGTGCACAGCACAAGCAGGAGATGCAGCTCAAGGCAAATGATCCTTGTTTTTCTTCCAGTGCTGGTCAGCTTCTCACTAGACATAGCTGGAGCACACATAATGATATATATATACACTTATTTTGAAGATATATGCATGCACATATCTTTGTATGTACTTGCTCTAGTGCAACTAGTGCCCTTTAGAAAGATTTTTATATTTGTTCAATCTTTAATAACAAAAATACCTCTTAATGAGAGTACAGTTTGATAACAGTATTATCAGAGTGGTGTTTTCTTCACGTAATCCCAAGCCTGGACACCACTCCTGCTCAGTATGCTACAGGCAGAGTGCACAGTTCAGGTTAGGTAACGCATAGAAAATCTCCTCGTCCTGAGGTACATGCAATCACTGTCATTTGGAAATGACTGGAAATAATGGTAATTCCCATCCACACCTGAAGTGAAATAATGCCTGGGTACAGAACTGCCATAGGAGAAGTTCTTGCATGTGAGTTCTGGGTGTTTTTTTTTTATTGGACTCTCTCTTCAGTTACAACAGACACTCCAAGCACTATGAGGCAAAGCTGTTTTCTAATGTAAATTACTTTCTCTGCCTTCCACCACTATTTACTTAGCATTTTGTGAGCACTGTGCTCTTGACATGGAATTTTCCTGAAAACATGAAGGTAAATGTACCAAAACAGTGAGGAGACATCAGAAGGATCTCAACTGCCAGCCCTTGACTTGGCATAAATAATTCTCCAGGCAGTTTTACCCCCTTTCTTTCTCTCTAAGATGTTGCCGAGGAAAACAGCAAAGAAAACTAAATTCTGTACAAACAATAATTTTTATTTTATTTATTGTTTTTTTTCCTGAGTGTACCCAATGCTCACCCTGGCATTTTTCTTACCCTGTACCTGGAAACACAAAGTCATTCAATGATGAAAACTTTGTAGCAGCCAGGTAAGCTAAGCTGGCTTTCAAGAATATTGTTTTGATCTACAAGGCTGAACAGAGGCATCAACATTTGCAGAGCAGGAAAACCTTTAGTCTGATGCATGGTGATTTATGGTTCAGAGGCCTTGATCAGTGAGATACGAATGAGAGATGAGGGAGGGATGTTTCAGGGAGGTTAGAGAAGTTCCTTCCTTTGTCACTGTTCAGCTCTCATTTCCCTTGGCGTATTGACTCAGAAGATCAGAAACTGCCCTGCTCAGAAGTGTTGGCTTGTGTCAGGTATCCAGCTGCTCCTCTCTTTGATCTCTCTCTGTATCTGTCTGGATTTCCATGTCACTTGCGTTGCTGTTATCCCTGCAGATAAGTGAACAAATGCAATCACAACTTCCATTTCTCTACCAAGGAAATAAAATCTGAATTTTTCCCCTTATCTGATAACTGACACTGGAAGAGCTGTTAAAAGGGCCATCCTGGGCAACACTTGTTTCCAGTTCAGGCAGGGATTTGAGAGCTGAGATTTTCTCAGCTCTGGAAGAAAAGTACATCACTGATCTGTTCTCCTTTGTCAATCAGTGTTAGCCTTGCTTTGCTCACAGTGGCCTAGGGTGCCTAAAAACAGTCTTTGTTTAGCACACTGAATTGCATTTTTGTAATTGAGAGGAGGGATAATAGAAATACTTGCTGAGAAAATGTACGTCTTGGAGATATTATTTTTGGCCACTTATCTTAGAAAGAAATCAAGAGAAAGACTGCATTGTTTCCAGCGGCCTTTAATTGTAGTTAAAAGCATCACACTTGAAAATATGTTTGTTTTTTTTTAATTCCATTGTATCTAGAACTGATCTGGGGAGCAAGACAGAACAATCCCTTACCCACACCTCCCGTCACCAGCTAAAAGGACGCTCTAGGTTTATCATCCCTTGTTTGGCTGACAAATGATGCTTCAAACAACCAGTCATAAAAAGTGTGAAGCCAGTGAACCCATCTGCTATTTACTCTGGTGGGTGCAGGAGCCTATGTGTCTAGACAAAACACTAAACACACTTGTATATGCTTTCCTACATAGTTTTTTTTTTTTTTTTTTTACAGCTGTTCCAGGGGATCACTCCAGTGAGGCAGCCTGTAGCTAAGTTATTTCCACTTATATGGATCTCTCATGGAAAAACATAATGTAAATGTAAAGGTTTTCTCTAAGTGCTAGAAAGAAACATCCTGGTCAGGGACCTGGTCAAGCTCTAGGTTGAAATTTAATGTGCTTCAGCCATCGGCTGCCTGTCTTGCTCTGAGCCCCAGGTGGAAAATCAAACTGGTATGGAAATGTCAAACCAGCAAATACTCAGGTGGGATCTGAACTTCTTGACAGAACTAAGGGCTTCCAGAAACTAACCAGCTGTAAAAAACGTGTTGGTGGGGACAACTGAGAGAGAAGCAGAGCTGACCAGAGAAAAGAAGTGATGTCATGTAGGTTTGAGTGGATGTGAACTGCTCAGTCTCAAAGGTGACGAATGAGGCTGGAGAAATTTGTTGTTTCCTGTGAAGCTGCTTTGGATTTCCCCAGCAGTCATTAATTCCCTCTGTGTTGAGGAGGGAAAGTTTTGGATTTCAGGTATGGACAGATGATTCAGGGAGGAAGGTCCTTGTTTGAGAGGCATGAATGATAGCTGAAATCTTGGGAGCCAGAGTCATCTGTTTGCAGAAAGCTTCCCCAGAGTGCACTAAGCTAGATTTCTGCCTTCATAAATATTGTTCTTTCAGGACACATTTACTAAATCACGTCTAGTTCACAATCATTTGCCAGCCCCGTTTAACTTCATTAGCTCAAGTCCAGTTCATACTGTTTAAAACGCACAGTGTTTCTTGGGAACGGCACACACAGAATTATTCTAACTGTTCAGAATAGCTTCACCCTGAGCATTTAGCATGGATAAGTTGGAAGGAATTTGAGAGAACTGCATTGTACTGACATGTCTCATTAAGGTCAGTAATTAAGTAGTGTGTGTGCACGAATACGTGTGCTTGACAGTAAGAGAAGCACACCAGCTCTCAGCAGGGTGTAGCCATGCTGGGCCACACTCCTTGCTGTGCTGCTGCCTGGTCTGGCAGAGGTACAGCAGGGCTCAATTTGCCTTTTTTTGTTTCCTGTTGCAATGACAGACACATGCATGTGCTGAGAACGTAGCATTGGAAGGTCAGCTACAATTTTGGTGAATTCAGCAGTGCTGTATGTATTGAGTTCTCATTTGATCTGACCAAACACTCAATAGTTGTTTCACACTAGCATTTGGGAGAGATTTATTCTTTGTTTCTCTCAAAGTGAGGATCGCACCACCTCTTCTGTGAGGTGCAGTCGCTCTAGAGTAAGAAGCTCCATTGAACTTGCTTATTGTTAAATACTTTTATTTGCCTTCTAACCCTTCTCTCCCTTCTTTTCCCCTCCCTATTAGCTCATTCTTTGCTACAATGCTATTAATCCAGGCACTTACCAGGGAGTGACTCAGTTTCTCCCGGATCAAGAGCCTCCCTGTAAATTGCATTGTGTGGTGCAGAAGTGTGGGTGTTACAGAAACAGACTTTATTCATCCTGAAAGGGTATGTTTTAGGTTGAAGGATAAGCATGCTGCTGTGAAGACTGCTGATTAATGATTAGTAACTCTGGAAAACTAATTGTTTATCCAATGATGCTGTAGCTGTGGGGCCAGGAGGCCTGCACCTGCCAGTGGGAGTTCACAGGTGGGAGTGCAGCACAACAGCATTTCCAGGGTGCTCTGCTATCCTGAGAGGCTTCCCCCCTTGGAAAGCCATGGCAACACAGGGGATCCCCTTGGCAAAGTACCACAAGCTGGTGCTGGAGGAGGAGACTTTTCTTCCTCAAGCCACTCTACAGACCAGGTGCAATATAGCCCTAAGTAATGTTGTATTCCACCAACTGACACTTCCTTCCCCATCTTTTCCTGTAAGTGCTCCAGTTCCGTGCATTATTTCTAAGGAGCTGCTGGTGACTGGGATAAATTGCATGATTTACTACTTTTCTCATTCCATTGTCCTTAAGAAGCCACTGCTAGTTCCACACAAAAGACCCCACTTACATTTCAGATATCTGCCAGCGTGTGAAATGTTTTGGATGCCTACTTGTTGGTGATTTATAAAGCAATAAATAGAATAAAAATTAAAAAAAAAAAAAAAAGGAACTGTCACAGATGCCCATTCTACATCTCTCTCTCTCTCTGGCTGTCTCTCACAGTTTATTGGTGTAATTATAGCTTGTCTCTTCGTGTTCCCTTAGCAACAGATGAGGAGGTGGCTGGCTGCCCATCCAAATTGTTGCCATGCTGAGAGGACGTGGGCACGATCAGTGCTATTACCCCCTGATGGGACCAGTCCCAGCAGAAAGATCTAAGGCTATAAGCAGGGCAAGGTGCTTGAAAACACTGCCTTGAAGTACCAGGTGAGACTCAGGCAAGTTTTTCAGATGATACAACAAAATTTTCTTGATATTGTTTTGTAAGAAAATTTGCTATCAAAAAATGGCAATCCCATTTTCATCTCCACAAGCTGGAGGAATCTGGTGTGAGGATGTGGCTGCTTACATCTGTGGCCTTGCCAGGCTGCTAGCACCGGGCTGTCTGCAATCACGAGAACAAAAACGTCTCATTGCCTTTGTGGTGTGATCAAATGCTACATTCTTCATCTTATCATGTAGGAGTGCATTAGAAACCTCAGTGGCAGAGTCCACCTACAGTTCTGAAAGTTTTATCTGTTGTATGCTTCCCTGGAGGACCTGAATTGGTCTTCAGAGCAAAACCTGAATTGGTATTTTATGTTCCTTGGTGCTGATAGCCATGAATATTGTGAAGTAACAAACAAGCAGATTCAGTGCCCTCTAAGCAAAAGGGAGATAGAGCAGAGTAAGCGAATAACTTTGTCATCTTCCCAGGCCCCTCTCTCAACATGTGCCTCTCTCAACTTCTTGTCGTCTTTGGGGGTAAAAGCTGGGTCACTGAACCAGTGCTGTTATAGCCACATCCATTTTGAGATGTTTGGTCAGAGTGAAAGTTGCTCAGTTCAGAAACACAAAGCAGATGTGAAACATGATGCCCCATAACCTTCCACCCCATGCAATCGCTAGATGACACTGTGTTGACCAAACAAACTAAAAAATGGGAAGCGTTCTTGTCTGTGAAGAGGTTCCCACACTACCAAAACTGCCCTTCGTAAAACACCTTACACTTGGTGATATCTTGTCATGCATGCCAGTCCCTGAGGACAAAGCCCAGCATCTGCCTATGGCTGAGACCTGCAAGAACAAGAGAGGGAGGACTTGATCCTCACAGATAGCTCTAAGGTCTGCAGACACAGCCCCATTGTGGCCGTGGTCTGTATTTCCCACAGCCCCCAAGCAATGGATGCTGCTGGCATGCAGAAAATTCCCAGCTGATGGCTGGGGCCAAAACCTGGCTCCTCCACAGCTCCACCAGACAGGGCTGAGCTCTAACTGCTCCCCAGCTGCTATCTCCTTGGCTCCTGTGTTTACTATGTTTCTGTTTGCAGAGCAAAGTTTCTTGTTCAGCAAGGAAGCATTATCCAAATAAAGACCCAGATGTTCTCAGAAAACTGCAGTTCAAGGGAAATGCTTTGTCAGTCTCATTCTGTTAAGTTTAGCAAAATAAACCCACTTGCATTGGAAAGAGCCTTGTCAAATCAAATCAAACCTATTCTGCTCTAAACAGCCCTGTGTGGAAATGAATCATCCCAGTTTATGGTAGAACAGCCGTGTCTGCTGTGTCTCATATTTCCCACAGAGATTTTAAGGCCTCCATTCAGCCAAATCAAACTATAGTTTTCTGCTTTGCAGTTCCATGCAAATTGCAGGCTTAGGCTTCAGTTCTGCACGTGCAAGGGCTTACTAGGAATGCAAGAGTCTGGGAACATGCAGAGCTAGAGGGAGGCTGAGCTTCAAATAGCAAGGTCTCTCCAGATTACCAGAAAGATGTTTTGTCTTCTTCAGACATGCCTGAGTCGTTCCTGGCTTTGTAGGACTGAACACCAGCCCTACCTCCCAGTTAGATGACAGCACGTGGCTCAGCATTAGGACATATGTCTTCTGTATGATGTATGTCTCCAGGTGCCCCAAACTGGAAAGTTTATTGTTCTTGAAAAAGTAATATAGGTGTGTGACTGTGATAGGCTAGGGAAGGGCTTCAAGCTTCTCTCATGGGCAAAGTAACCATAATAGGAAATCTCATTGTTTTATAATGCAGGGTGTGCTCCCGTGCTACTTCATTCACACTTCTTCTCTGAGTCTGCTTAGGGTTGTTACTGCCAGCTGAAGTCCACATGCAAATATGGGAAGAGAATAACCTTTGCCCTCAGACCTGAGTGGAAAGGAAGGGGAAAGTTCAGTCAAATCTTCAGTTGCTGTTTTAGTCAGTAGGGTGAAGTTTAGAAGACTTCAGTTCAGTTGAACTTTGCAAGAATGAACCAACTCTGAGCAAGGGCGCAAAAACACAACTGGGGAAGGCTCTGAGATGGCTGACCCTTGGGAAGTACAATGCAGTGGCTTTCTGTGGAGGTGACGTGCACACAAGGAAGCACATTCTGTTTGACTATATACTCCATTTCTCAGAGAGTTTGGAAACAGGTTTCTCCTGACTCTACAGATTGAGGGTAGAGCTGAGCTCCTGACTGCAAGTCCACCAGAATCAGACTGAGGAGCAAACACGGCCCCAAAATAGACCAGCTCCAGCAGCCTGTTGGCTGTGAGCTGAAGCCACCAGCTGTTGACAGTACAGAAACTATTCAAGAAATGTGCACTGCCTGGTGCAGCTTGGCTCCTTCCCTCTGCCTTGAATGACAGCTGTAGGGAAACCTTTGGAGAGGCAGAGCATGCCTTTCACTCCTTCCAGAAACAGAATCTGCCTCGGCTGATCCAAGCCAAAGGCTGCACTGATTGACATGCCAAATGCTGCATCCAGAATACTCATTTTGTCTCAGTGCATAAAACAATACAAGATTAGCTCTGAATTCAGTTCCTACACAGACACTGAGTGACGTGGACACTACTGAGTCTGCTACCATTGGGATGACCTCTCCATTCCCTGGGAAATCTGAGGCTCAGCAAAAGGCACTATGGGTTTTTTCCTTGACAGCCACAGTGACAGCGAGTTGGGTTTGCAGTGCTTAGACTTGGAAATGTGTGAAAATCAAGCCATCTCCAAGAGAGATGGTCCACCTGCCCCTTTGATGTTAAGAAGCTTCATGATCTACTCAAGCAAAGGCTGCAGGGCACCAGAAGACAACCCTCATCCATTTCTAGGCTATGTCAACACTTGCACAAACTCTTTCCCTAAACTGTGGGAGATAACACATTTCCTGGGTTCAACCATACTTCCCTCTTCCCACTCTCAAACCTTCTGAGAAACTGAAGCCCACAGATTTGGGAAGTATATGAAAACGCCTTTTTAATTACTTTGAGTGATACCATACTTCAGTGACTTAGTTTGGGAGTAGTGTAAAATACTATGGGAACCCCGATCCCTGAAGTGCAGCACAAAGCTGCAAGCTTTGCTTGGGCAATTTTACACTTCAAATTGGTTCAACAAGTATCTGACTGCTTAGGCTGGAGGACACTGCGAGAAAATGTCACCCTGGCCAAGCATTATGTAGACTCTTTTCTAAGCATCAACTAACTACCATTCCTAGATATAATCTGAGTTTGATGGATTTGATACTTTTCCACTATTATCTTCTATACATTTAGCGAAATCACTAACCTGACTTATATTATGTCGATGGGATTTTATACAGCATAAAGTGGACCTAATTTGATTTAATAAAGCACATCCTGACCCACAGTGATCCACGTCATTAGTGCCTGAAGCAACAGCTATTCTCATTATGGCAGCTACAGAAACGCCCTGGCCTATCTTGCATTGTATGTCTAAATTACAGGCCATGGAGGGAGACTGAAGGAAAGCTGAGTGTGACACTTTTCAACATGAGAAGTCCTTAATAAACCTGGAGGTCTTTAATTTAGTCCCTTCCTGCCATTACAAAGCAAGTGGATCTGAAGTAGTCACCTTTGACCTCTGCCAATATGCGGACTGACTTATGCATTCTGCAGGCAACAAAAGAAATACATCCTATTTTCTAATCCCTATCCATACATGCCAATGTCTGCACATCTTCTAAAATCCATTTTCATTATATGTTGGGTCCCAGCCTACTCCTGCATGAAGCAGTTGAACAGCAACCTTCCAGACTGCCTTCTCCCCTCCCTTGTTCTCTGATCAGGGGAAGCAGTAACAGGAAAGGAGTTATCAGTGTTGTCTTTTAAAACTGTTTTCAAATGTCTGTGTGTTTCTGTGACAGGGCCTGGGATGATGCTAGATGTGCCTCAAAAGTTTGCTTGAAATTAAAATGCATATTGCATGCATCATAGGTCATGAACAGGAATGATTGGCATTCGCTGAAAAGGCCAGCTCTCTGGGCTCTTGTGTCTCTGGAAAAAAAAACCAAACAGAAGACTGATTACATTATTCAGTGTAAAGTAAAAGCTCTACTTTTTACCTTTGTGAATTGTTTATATTCAAAGGTCTATTTATTAATACTAAGGATATAGGATTTGTTGTGGGGTTTGTCCACTTTTCAGCATATTCTCTGTTTCTCTGTATATTGACTGTCCCTACCCTGCAGTTTGTGCTTAGGTGAAAGAAAACAAAGGTAAAAGTGTTGCCCCTTGGCTGACTGCCAGTTTCTTTTGTTTAGATGCTCCCATTTCAGAGGTAGGCTGGAATCATACTTCTGTCAAAAATAGTAGTGATAACAATATAGAGAAAAAAAAGCCTTAAAATTGCATGGATATTCTTAAAATTAGGGAGGAAATGCCACCTTGCTAAATTTCAGTCTCCTACAGGGCATGGGTCTGCTTTGAAGAGGTCATCATGATCTTTTTCTCCTCTGCAATAAGCAGATATCCCCATTTTATCCACCCCTCTCTCAGAAGCAGACAAGCTGTTCTCAACAGAGCTTACAAAACAAGTGGCCATGTAGTCTGACACACACTGAACCCATATGGAAAACTTCAGCTAAAAGCTTAGACAAGCACCATAAACCAGTAAAAGCAATTGCTTTGATGCTACAGTAATGACTTTTCAAGGGCGAGATCTGGTGGAATAGGTAAGACTTCAACATATGAGTGGTTGGAGATTGTTGGCATTGGTGAAGGGCCAATGGCCAACTTCAATTGTTTTGCCTTTTTTTTTCCCTAAAATATATAATTCCTAAAATTATAATAGTATAATTACTATTCTGCTATTAGATAGAATCTCTGTGCAATGAGGATTAAGTAATCTGAAGAAATGTTGGTACTTGAGCAACATTTCTATGTACACTTCCATGTGCTATACCTGCTTGCTAGCACTAGTATGCTGTAATTAGCCTCCCTGGGAATCTTAATTCCAGAAGCAAAGTCATTAATTTCAGTTCATCCTTTTTCCAGTGTATGTACACATACATAGGCAAACACAATGTTCAGCTGACAGACAGAACCACAAGTCTGAGTCCATACACACAACACTTGTCAACTCTTTTGAGGGCATTTCAAGTTAAGGATACAACAACCATTAAATTCAGGAAAAAGATAAACTAATATTTCTGCTCTTCAACTTCTCATGGTATAATCTATCTAGGCATTTTTAAATTGACCCTAGTGTGTGCCTGTCTTCTTGAGGTTATGTGGGATTTCTCATGGATAGCAGCGTATAAGCAGCAATTTGCCATGATCACTACAAATTTCTTCAGAGCAGCTATGGAGTCCTCATGTATTGGACAAGTGCTGATGCATTGTGGCTAATGGATTTCTTCCTACCAATTTCACCTTTTAAATTCAGGCTGCTTTTAATAAAGTCATTCCATGTCCTCTTTTTGAGTTCAATTCCTTCTTCAGCCTACTTCCTCAGTCCGTATTTGCGAGAGATCAATTTCAGTGCTGTCTTCTTGCAGATGAGAATTCTGTGTTTAATATGTAAATTATTTTTGTTCTTTTTATTAGCTTTATGTGAATTATGTTTAACCTACTGGCATTTTCCTTATTTCCAAACATGTCATATTCATCCATTTCAAGGATGTAGGGTATTTGCTGACAGAATAATCAAATCTGTGTAATAAGAGTAAGTGAAGAGAAGGATGTGATTATGCGACTGGAGTGGCTTCAGCCTCACATCATGGCTTCAACCTCACAGACATATTCTCTTAGATTTGGCTATGCAGTGCAAGATTTTCCTCAGTATTTCCTTTTCCACCATTGTCATTGCAGCTGTTTCATGGATGCTTCCAGTTGTTCTATTGTTTATCCTATAATCTCTTCCCCAAAACTCGAGGCACTTGTGCCTAGGGAGACAAACACAAGTCTGAATTTCTAGGGGAAGACATAAGGAAAACACTAGTAACATTTATTGTCCTGTTCCACTCAGCTGCCTTCCTGTCTTTTTTTTTTTTTCTCCAGCTAATACTCCCAATCCAAATCATCAGCCAGCAGAAAATGACCAACCATCATGTTTTTTGAGCTGTGTCTCTGTGGTAACCCCATCCCTAGGAGCCCTCCAAAACACAGGAATGAATATTCTGCATCAGACCAAAGGGACCCCTACCCTGAGCTGAAGCTTTTCACAGCTGGAGAGGCCTCGAAAAAGAAATTACCTAAGTCATAGTAGGCATCCTTATCTGAGTTAGTCATCAAGGTTCCCTTTGGAGAAATAACTTTCACCCATGCAAGTGTTCAATTCACCTACCCCAAAGCAAATGCTTAAAATAAGGCTAATGAATTGCTCCCTAAAGCATGCCTATTTCTCTCTATTGAGCATGAAGGGAGCTGGGATGACTAGGTCAACTGTCAACATCTTGATTATCAGTGTCTGAAGTTAGGAAACATAATCCCCCCAATCATGCCGTGTTTTAATGGACGACCTTGGAATTTCTAGGGGTAAATTATGACTGAGGAGAGAAAGGGAGTAAAACCATGCTGTTATTTGAATTTTAAAAATGCATGAAAAATTGTAATTAACACCTTTGTCATGACCGTGCTGATTATTCTACTTACAGTCTCTATACACTGTCCCAAGGGCCTTTAAGGTATAAGTTTTGGAGTCATGGGCTGCATACTGCTGTTTATATACTGACAGAACCAACAGTAGTTCATTTATAGTTGTCTTCTTTTAGGGCTTATGGAATGTTTGTATTTTATTTTAGCAAACTACTCTGCAGAGAGGTTTGTTATCCAGTAAACACACATAGCCTGGAAGAAATAAGGTTATAAAGTGATGTTTCTCTGCTGAGTCTATTTTTAAGCATTCTGATCTGTGCATAGAGAATATATAATGATACGTCTCTGTTTAATATACTCGTCTTCGCGATGAAAGGCAGGAGGGATGATTCAAGCCTGGTTTCTATTAATTGAGTTAAAATAATGAGCTGAAATACTGTTTTCTACCAGCTCTCCCTAAAGCATCAATCCACATGTGCATAGCTGCTGAAGTTCAAGAAATACATGTAAAGAAATCTCACGGGGACAAAAAAAAAAAGGAAAAAAGAAAAAGAAAAAACGAAACCTATATATTTATATTAAAAAAACTACAAATCAATTTAAATTTTTTTTTTTTTTTATCAAACTCTCAGAAGATGAGATCATACATGAGATGAGATATTCAGGTCATTTTACTCTTAGGAGGGGAATTCTTAATTACCACCTTTGTATTGCTGGCCTAAGTACTACAGGTAAAGATGCTGCTGCCATCAGGAAGTAGGTGGCTCTGTCAGTTTTACTTTACAGGAGAAAGCTTCTGCTTATCCTGCTTTTAATACTTTGAGACTACAAGACTTCTGTGAAAATGATGGGCAAAAAAATTGAACTTTTATTGTTCTTTTGATTTATTTTTCTTGGAGAATAGGACAAGCTGAAAACCACAGGACACTGCAAGAGCCACTGCAACACTTGAATCACCATGCAACTGCAACTAGTATTTATTTTTTAAAGGAAAGGAATAAATCAGTTTCATTGTGTTAAAACTAATAATGTATCTTTTCAGCTCTTGTCAATTATATGAAAGGCATATTTCAGTTTTCCAGTTCTGGCAAAGATCTGGGAGAGAAGAGTGATGGAAATCAAAGAGATCAAGTATAACTTGGAAGACGTAGTCTGTCTGACTTTCCTGCAGAAGTGCTTTGCAGCAGCAAAGGTGTGTTTGACATGTAAGATATAGCTGCTTTGTTCTAATTTCACAAAATAGACATAGGGAAAAATACTTGGCTACAAAATGTTACGAGCCGACCAATAAAAAGAAAGTCAGCCCTTGGAATGTGTTATGAGAAGACAGTCCTATGGCCAAAGATTTTGATTTTAACTTACTCCAAGACAGCAAAGCCAAGTATTTTCTCTTGAATCTAGTTTCCTAAATTAAAGATCCCCAGAGGCTTTTGAAGGAGCATGAGTCAGTGGTTTCATTTGAGGGCACCAGACACATTCAAAGTAGAAATGAAGGGAAACTGTCTTTTTAATATGCTTTGGGGATAAATAGAAACTAAAAGAAAAATTCATGCTCATCCAGCCGTCATCTTCAAAATTAAATATAAATAAGAAATGTCAGCCTTTACATTCTTCAGCTTTATTCTTTAGCTTTGATATTAGCATGTGAATCATAGTTGTTTCTGTGAATGCACACCAACAGTAATAACAAATTTATAAAATACACACTGTGTGTGTACGTGTACATGCATGTGTGAAAATTGAGTGTCCGCAAACTGCACTAATCACTTTGGTTATACTAACTTATAAATAACCATCACTCAGTCTACTGAGACTCCACCTAAAGAATTCAGTGCATTTCCTTTGAATCAGTATGAATATATAATGAGGAAATCTAAATGAGTAAGTGATCACTTGGCAGTAAATGATGGCTTTCTTGTGATCTATGACAACTGGGTGGAACTAACATGAGACCAAAGAACCATTAATTCTGATGGAAATAAATAAATAAATAGAAGCTACACGGGGATTGCAAAGTGCTTAACTAGGATGTTGCTCCTAAAATCTGTCTACAGTTTTATAAAATAATCCTATTAGCACAGAACATCTGGAATATATCTTCCTGGGCTTTAAGCTATTGCTATCACAGATAGAAACAGTATTTCACCCTGCTCAAATCTCTAAATCTGCTTGTCGTCTAGAAACGTATGGATGCCACGCAATATTTACAGTCTCTGCTACATATAAGAGTTAGTTATAGCTTATTACTGCTGAGTGGTGAACCTTTTCATTGTCATAAAATACTGACCGAGCTATTAAAAAGGAAATAATAGCTTCTACTAATGTTATCTGCCGTAACACTTTGCAGTGTTCACCTATCCGTGAACCTGATGTTTACTTAACAATAGCAAGTGCACATTTCTTCCTGAGAATGAGTAAAAGCTTGCAGAGACCTAATGGTCTGCATCAGCCTGTAAACTGCGGTCAATTGGTGGATCTTCAGCCACAGGGCTTGTTGAGGCCAATACCGTAGGTACAAAAAGGGAAATGGGAGAATGTGGGAATGTGTGTACCTCATAGACTGCAGTTGTTAAGCTGTAGACAATATTGAATCAATGGTATTTAGGACTCCACTTGGCAAATGACTTAAACATATGCTTAACTTTAAGCAAATGTATAACCTCCTTCAGCCCTACCCTTGATTTTACTGAAAAGCCCCCCAAACATTTCAGTATTCCCAGCCATCTTGGCAGATTTTTTTTTCATAGAATCACTAGGTTGGAAACAACCTGCAAGATCATCTAGTCCAACCGTCACTGTTTTTGTCTGTGTATTTTCTGTGTTTTCTTTATGTATGCTTCCTTTACATAATTTTTAGCTCTTAAACAAGCAAACAAGAGTTTTGATAAACCAGGACCTCTGCAGCTGGATTAATTATTGCTAATTTGACAGACTTGTGAATCTTACTATTGCCACCCAACACCAGCTTTAATGTACAATTCTGTTCTAGCTTTCAGGATAATCTGGGTAGTGTTCTTCCTTTCACTGTATCTCTGTCTCTCTCTCTCCCCCTCTCCTGTCCCTTCCTCCCTCTGCTCTCTTCACAAATTCTTTTTCTTCATTTGTTTGGAAGAAATTTTCAAAATTGCAGATGTGAAGGCCCAAGGGAGATTGCTCAGTGACTATATTTTAGAATGTCTTCGAATATGCTGGTATTCTGCTCTTGCAGTGGTTCCTGCGCATCAGTATGAGTCATACTTTCAAGTCACTAATGATTTCATAAATTAATATGATACAAATAAATTCCCCATTATTGTCATCTGTGAGTATCGCTTTTCCGCATGACTGAATTTGAATGGGAAAAAAAAAGTCCATTGCAAAGTCACTACCACAAAAACAGTCCATTTATGTATGTTTCTTTTTCTTCCTCTTACAGTCACTCTCTTGTGATACAGAATAGTCATGTTCCATTTTGAAAGAATAAGCTTCTTCTGAAATGTAAGAGTTGGAATGGCTGATGTTTTGGTATTTCAAGGGAACTTCCTTTTTTTTACATCAAAGAGTTATGTTTTGTAGAATCACATAATGGATTGGGTTGGAAGGGACCTTAAAGACCACCCAGTTCCAACACCGCACCAAGGGCAGGGTTGTCACCCACTGGATCAGGGTGCCCATGGCCCCATCCTACCTGGCCACAAACGTCTCCAGGGATGAATGTATAAGACTAAACCTACTCTTTGTCTCTTTTCTGTAGAACAAACTGGTGCACTCCAGTTCTTGTGGTTTTGGGGGTGGCAGCACTCAAACCTCCCGTAGGAGCAGAAGTAGAGTATGGCCTTTACCAGCTGCTTCTTCAGTCTGCATCCCAGCAGCTGCTCTGAGAAGGGCCACTGCAGGAAAATCAAAAAAGCGGAGAGGAAGGCAAAGCTTGACCAAAAGGCTTGGTGACTAGCTGGTGATGGGGTGGTCCCTCACGACACTGGGACAGCAAAGGCTTCCTTTCTCCTAACCCTAAATGGTTGGTTGGCTGGGGAGAGTTTATACTGCTGGTACTGCTTTGAGCTCAAGGCTTGCATAATTCTACAACTTTGCAGATTCACCTGTCTTTCAGAAAAGATGTGTGCTGTGGTAGTTTCCTAAAGCAGAAGTTCCCTTGCAGGATCAGCCAGGGCTCAGGGCAGAGATCAGGGCCTCCTGTACAGGCAAGGCAAGCTAGAGAGGGAGTGGACGGTGGCAGATAAACCACAGATATGGCTCAAGGAGGTTCAGAGTTCATTCATGGGTTATAAAACGTAGGTTGGTCCACAATCAAATACTTTTCCAGGCCTGTGATTGCCAGGGTACTCAGAAACTGGATGCATTGAAAGTAAAAGTTAAGGCTGAATAATGAAAGAAACCAAACCTGCTTTTCAGCTTGGCATTGCCTTAATTGCTTCAATTAACTAAGGATCAGATTACCTCCACTTTTTTCAGTAAAGCTTCCTGACTTGGCTTAGGCCTTCAGCTGCTGTATGTGACAAGCTATGGGTCATTTTTCCTTCTCATCTCCTCAAGTGCATTTTCCCCAGTGCAAAGTGACTGCCAGGTGGAAAGTGGCCACTCTCCTCATAGAATCACAGAATCCTCATAAAATGTCTTCATTTGGAAGGAACCTCAAGGATTATCGTGTTCCAACCCCCCGGCCATAGGCACGGTTGCCGGCTGCCCAACCAAGTACTACATCAGGCTGGCCAGGGTGCCATCCAGCTGGCCTTGAACACCTCCAGGAACAGGGCATCTACAACCTCTGGGCACCCTAGGCCAGCACCTTCTCACCTTCTCAGTGAAAAACTTCCCCCTGACATCTAATCTAAATCTCCCTTCCTTTAGTTTTAAACCATTCCCTCTTGTCCTATCACTACCACTGTCCTCCTTCATTGCTCTTGCTGTGAGCCCTGCATACAGAGATACATACTCTGACTTTTGCTGATCCTACTCCTTCTGTAATGCCTAAGAGATGAAAAGGGTTCAGCAAGGGAAGAAAGCCTTAAAATAAGGAAAAAATCTCAAGCTTACACAAACTTCCTCACAAAAACAAGATCAGCCTAAAAAAAGATCCGAATTTTGTTTTTTAATAGCTCTGATAAATCACTTTGCATATCCTAAGGCAATCCTTTCAGTTGCATTAAGAACATTTTTATTTCTGATGTGATATAAGAGAAAACAATAAATGAAAAAAACCATATATTTTAAAGAAAACTTACACTCATTAATGCATTTGTTAACATTTATTATAAGAAACTAAACAAAATACATGCAGTTTGTTTTGCAAGTATCACAGAATCAAAGAATGGCCCATGTTGGAAGGGACCTCAAGAATCACGAATCTCCAACCTCCCCAATCCCTGCCACATGCAGGGCCACCAACCTCCCCATTTCATACTAGACCAGGCTGCCCAGGGCCCCATCCAACCTGGCCTTGAACACCTCCAGGGACGGGGCATCCACAACCTCTCTGGGCAGCCTGTTCCAGCACCTCACCACTCTCTCTGTAAAGAACTTCCCTCTGACATCCAACCTAAATCTTCCCTCCTTCAACTTAAAACCATTTCCCCTTGTCCTGCTGTTATCTACTCTTTCAAAGAGTTGATCTACCTTTTCAAAGAGTTGAAATCAACACATTCTCTATTGCATATAAATTTCATTTTGTCTTTTTTGAAAAGAAACTGAAAAAATCATAATATTTCTTTCATTTTTTTTTTCCTATTGCAAAAGAGTTCCTCTTTTTTCTCCCTCTTTCCATTGTAGACAAAACCTCTCTCTCCAGAGAATGTAAAAACAAAGATATCATCATGAATATGTAAAAACTCCACCTCAGGACATGTTCCACTTATAGAAAAGGAGTTAGAATGAGAAATGTTTCAAGTAAAAGTGAACATTCCCTCATCTTAGAGTATCGAACAGAGGTATGAATTGGGATAGTGATGACCAGTAAAGCATTGTGAAAAACCTTTCCGTGTGGACTGGTGTGATGGGCACTTGTGGATACCTATGGATGCAGATGGAGAAACAGCCACCAGAAAACAGCGAGCTGAAGAGAGAAAAGGTGTGTGCTGAGGAGGGGTGACACATCCTTGGGCACTGGTGCTCCTCCTGAACCTGTGAGAGTGGAGAAACTGAGTACCCAGTTCAAGGCCACCAGTGCATGACAGATGCATGGCTCAGAATCCCTCCATAAAAGTATTAACAAAATGTATTCTATGAATATTTGCTGGGATCTGACTCAGTTTGCACAGTGTCCTGATAAACTGCTTCACCATATCCATATCACAGACTCATTGAGACATTAAGGTTGGAAAAGAGCACTAAGAGCATCTAGTCCAACTGCCAGCCCATTACCAACATGACAACTAACCATGTCCCCCCATCACCAGCAGGAAGAAGCCCTATGATTACACATGAAAGTTAATGGCAGCACTAACAATAAAAGCAGCTTAGAGAAGCTCTGGTAATACAGCTGTTTTTCCTGCTGAAAGAAGAGGAATAGGCAGGGAGGAGAACTTCAAGATGAACATAAAGTATGTCTTAATTTTGGCACCAAATTTATATGTTGATGCTAGGCTTTCACATACAGAGATACTCTGCTGAAGTCAAGCAGAAGTAGAGATGCTTACTGACATGCAGTGTACTGCACTGTGTACATGAAAATGGTATAGAGAAGCCCAGATCCAGGGACTTAAAGCATAAGTGCATAACACAGAGTAAAGTTGACAAGGAAGCTATAGCAGGGAGGGACAGGTTTGCTCAAGATCACATGCATGGCAGGTCTTTTGCAGGGGAAATTATGAATGTATTTTCATGGGAGATCTGGTTACTTCTTTTCAGTACATTTTCCTGAAAAAAAGACAGTGCTTTGAAAAGCACAGCTAAGAAAACATATCATTCGTAAGTCATCAAGTGCAGGTGAAGTCTATTTTATTCCCCACGTTTTAGTTTCACTTACTCATGTATATGGGAGTTAAAATCACAATTTCTTTGCACATGGAAAGTATAATACATACAAAAATTTAATCAAAGAGATGGCAGCAGGCTAAAACTATCGTTCTAGATAAAGTGACAAACAGTCAAATTGTAAAAATGAAGATACATGGTAGAAGCTGAAACATCCATTAGAAACACCCCACAGTGGTAGATTTGTCTGGGGTAACAATTGTTTGTGTCTCAGTTCATCTGAGACTCAAGAACTTTCTTAATGTTCTGCTCATCTTGGTTAATGCTCTACTCATCACCATCTTGGTGAACAAGTCCCCCAGGGACTAAATGCCAAAACTTCTGGCTTTTGGTGGATGGGGAAGATGGGGAGAGGGACAATCAAAGACTTCTGGCTGACAGCTGCCTTCCTTTTCCAGGTAGGTGCTACCTGTCTCCAGAGATAGATATGTAAAAATGTGGTTTCCGCTATATATCTAAGAGATGTGGTTCTTTGCACTTAGTTGGGACAGAAGTAATTTTTTCTAGTGCTTATAACACGATAGGATGTGACTGCCTCTGGTCTTTCCTTGTTTAGCTCCTGTTTTTGCATGGACTTGAGTTATACTGAGTGATCCAGACTCGATTTCTGAATGACCTGTTCATCTGAGGAGTTTTCATTTCCTAGCCAAGACAGAAAGCTTGAAAACTGATATCCTAAAGGGAAATCAGTTGAAATGCTGTAAACTACAAGCTGTGCTACAAGAAAGCCACCTACGGAGAAATATATCAGCGCTGAACATATGTTTAAAATTGACTTTTAAAATAGATACAATTGGGGATTAACTACTATCACGGTACTAGCAACTCAACACCACTGTTTGCAAAGAGAGTGTAAGGATTTTAATCAATTCATTCATTCATGTCAAATCTTTGTAGCTTATGGTAAAAAAAAATTAGACTCCGGTGTATGTCCCTAAATGCCCCTGACGTGTGACTGATTTGATCAAAATGCCTCTTCTTCTGAGTGCAACTTCCTCTTCCTTTGAAAAAGAACTGTTTCAGAGCACCAGACCTACACTAATTTCCATTGCCTTTTTAAAAGAAAAGCTTAACTGAACTCATTAGCTAAATTAGTTTCTGATTTTGTTTCTGCATGCAAAAATAAATCAATGCATATAATGAAATTAAAATGACAGCATTAAAAATTGATATTCTTAAATATAGATGCTCTGGCTGAAAAGGATTTAAGTTTAGTGCTTTGTTACTTATTGGGCTCTCCATAGGTGAGCAATGCATTTATTAGAGACAGAACTCACTTAATAAGCTGCTCAGGACATTTGACATTTGGTGGAAAGCACCTGCAGAATCAGTGATTAGTTCTATTACATGAGCTTTGACTATTCACAGGGACAGAACTGAGACAGATTTTATGGCAGAAAAACATTTACAGTTAGTGAGATTTGCAGGGAAATATAAAAGAGTCCATCATTTAAGTCTCCCATAGGAGTCAACAGAGGTCTGACAAAATTTCATCTCTCTGGGGAAAAAAAAAAAAAAAAAGATTTGGAGGAAAAAAAAAAAGCAACAATCAAAATTTGTAGGAAATAATGCCCATAGTTATGGGGATCTAGCCACCTGAATCATTAGGAAAGCTGATGAGCCCACTCTTGCAGCTGCAGGAGTTTTGCCAGTTCAGCCCAGCATGGCAGAAATCACATTGGATTCGGGTGAGAGAGTGGCATACTGCAGATGTGTCCCTCCAGCCTGCCCATACAGAGACCTCCCATGTGGTACACCACAGGCTAAGCCAGTGCTGTAAAGTGGGGCTCAGATTGAGCTGTGTAATATATTTTTGACAAGTCAGTCCCTTGGATGCTGTAGTGAGAAAACCACTGCTGTTTGCTCACTGTAGAGATGCAGGAGGAAGGTATATATGAATATATAGATACTTCAAAACGTGTGTATATGGCTTTGCTATCTTTATCCAGAAGTGGAAAGCTCAGCATGATTGTATTACTTGTAACACTAAAAATTGCCCTGAAGACTGTGTGACCAAGTGAGCCATACACAGACATGCCGAGCTTTGAGATACAGCACTTAGCTGGAAAGTGATCAGATTGCAAGGACATCAGGCTTACAACATCTCCATCCCTGTGATGAGTATCTTTTGCTGCAAGAAGTACAATATTTGGCCCTAATGCATTCCTCTGCTTTCATTACACTTGCCAACATTGGTAGTGACTCACAGTAAAACAAAGATAACACTTGACATCCTTCACAAACTCCCACTCATCAATTACAGACCATAAAGCTTCAATGTTTCGATGTGGAAATCAGTGATTTTCAGTGCTGGCTTATGAGGCTAATGCACATCCTTCAGCGCATAATCGGCTCAGTGCTAATAAGTTAAAAGGGCTCATGCGTGGCCAGTCATGCTCAGGCAGCAGCTTAGACAAGAAAGCTTCTATTTCTGGAACAGCTGAAACATATGAAGACTAAACAGGTTACCTCCCAAATGAGTCTCCATTACTGCAAATGCCTGTGGACAGTGCTTGTGCAGTAGGACAGTAGAAGGACTGCATCAAAGCTGACCATCAGGGAAATCTCTGTCTACAGAAGTCCTGCGCAGAGGCTGAGGCTGTGGAGCTGCTGTGCCTTGGTCAGGACGGCATACATCGGTGTCTCAAGCCTTGCATCCAACAAGCTTGGCTCTGCTCAAAAGCTCTGACAGATCAACCAACCCAGCCCTTGGTGCTGGCTACTACTATGGACGTGGGGCTGACAAAGATGCCGTGCTTTACTTGGCTCACTGCGAGCCAGGTCTCGCATGTTCAAGAGATGCTTTTGCCCCATGGCAGCTGGGAGCTGGGCGGAGAGTTCTGTGCCTGTGGAAAGCTATTTCTCATGCTCTGAGCACTGACCCATGGACACCATGCCTTTGGGGGCACAAGCCGTGCTGGTAGAGGGGCTGGGGTTAGAAGTCATTATCTGTCTGAAGGAGGTCTCAGATGGAGTGTGCAGGCTCACCACTGCACTCTTATTTGCTGTCTGTGACTGAGATAAAATGCACGTTTATTCCAGCAGCCATTGCCAAAATTTGGCCTTATCACTGCCAGGCATTTGGATTGTGCCTTTACCCAACCTGCAGAGCTGCAGTACTTTGCCCAACACTTGGCTTTTTGCACAGCCAGCATGGTGCTGCCCAACTGCCTCTGACTGTAGTATAACCATAAAAAGCATCTGGATTTCTGTGCCCATCCTCAGAGATTTCCTTCTGCCTTCCCTGAGGGCTGCACAGAGGAGGGCTTGGCACAGTCCCATTGGAGTGGTGCTGGCTAGCAAGGCACAGATTACCGAGTGAAATTATTCTTTGTGTTTGTGCATGAAGAAAGAGGTGCTGCTCCTGCACCCTGTGAGCCAGAAAAGGGCTGATTTCCAGGGCAACATCTTAATCCTGACAGCTGGCCAGCAGGCCCTGGGATGCCACCCAGGCAAACATCTGCAGCCAGGTATGAGGCCACGGAAAAGCAGTGCGGTAGGTTCCAGGGCTCAGAAACACACACAGTGATGTGCTTTATATGGTAAAACTGCTCTTTATCCTCTTCCATCTCTACAGCAGCTTCTCCCTGCCCTAGAGGTCTGCGCACTAATGTGCAGGAGCACCTCCTATGGCTGCACAGTGTGCTTACCTCCTGCCCTCCGCTGCTTGCAGCCTGTCCCTTTCACTGTAGCAACATCTCATGCAAGTCAGAGGTTTAGCACCCATGAAGCAAGGTGAAGCAGTGAGCATGGCTGAGATGCACTGCCAGCCACACGTCTGCTCTTTATTCTGCTGCTGGTTTTCCTGCTGTTGAATACGAGAGTCACAAATTTCCCACTGGTGAGGGAAGAAAACCTTGCAGCCTATCTTTTGCTCTAGATGAAGAACCATTCTGACTTTCCTCTTGTCCAAGACTGCTGTGAAGCACCAGCCAGGATTTTCGTCTTCCCTTTTCTTCTCTGGGTGAACTCAGCACTTCATCCTCGGCCCTGACTTCCCTTCGTGCTCATGCCAGCTCTCCGTCCCCTCCGCCGGCAGTTGATGGCTGCCTCTTCTCTGCAGCTGGACTGCATTAGCCTACTTGTCTGGAAATACGTAATGCCTGCTGAATTTCTGAAAATATATTTTAAACACTAAGGCGCTGATAGCATTTCTTCATTTCACATATCCTTCACTTGGCAGCGGAGAAATCCAAAGTATAGAGCTGTGCTTTACAGTAGAGGTACAAGTAATTGGTGTTCTACAGGCAGTTGTGAATGCATCCCCACAAAAGCCACCTGGTTTCAAGTTCCTATATAAAATTGAATAATCTTGGGGTGAAACTCTGTTTCATTGTGAGTTAGAAGATTGGTTTATGGGTTTTTGATGTTTGGACGGACCTGAGAAAGCTCAGTACTTTCACATGGTTTTGACCTGAGCCCTTCACAGTCAGTAGGCTCAGAGAGGTGGCAGTGTGAGGTTTTGCAGCTGTACAAAAACCGACAGCAGCTGGCAAGCAAAGTTAAGAGGTGTGAAGCAAGCAAACTGAAACAAGATGAGGCTGTGCTGCACCTGCATGCTGAGGTGCTTCTTCTCATTGCATGATGAGGCTCTTCCCTTTCCTTGATGCCTTCATCACCCCTGATGGTGAGCCCAAATATCTTGCAGCAAGCTGCAGGGTTATCCTCTGCTTTCCTTGCCCACAGCACAAGTCATAGCTAGCCTGCTCTTCAGCTGTGCACGTGGAACACCTCTGCTGCAAATTCTGCTCTTCTTTGCTAACAGCCTGCTCAAGCAAAGCAGAGGGATGCTGAAATTCTGAGCTGCTGTGAGGTACCAGCCTAACCATATCTCGACCAGGAAGAGTCCATGACCATATGTGTTCATGCCAAAGGAAAGATATTTTTACCTGGAAGTTCACCGGAAAACCACTGCTATTACAAAGGTGGGAAGGAAGTAGGAGGAGAAACATAAAATGGGGGGAAAAGGGAATGAAAATGTAAAGGAGAAATAAGTAGAGGAAAGAAAAGGAAAAGCAAAGCAGAATAGAAGGTTGGTTGCTTGATAAGGAAAATCCCTATCTTTATTTTATCTGTGCTCACTCCAGTCCAAGTGTGAGAGTCATTCTCAGAGTATAATCTCCTGCAAACTGCAATAGCAGAAAAATGTACTATTAACCTCTGACTGGAAGGGGAGGTGTGAAAGTTCAGCTGTGGGGCTGGGACACCTCTCCATCTATTGGCTGGTCCAGACAAAATGAGTCTGTTAGGTGCAGTGAGCAGAAGGGGTGACACAGCCTGATACAGTGCTCCTGCTGTGTGGTATGGAGGAGACATTTATCTGTTATGGTTTCAGGTGAAGTGCAAAAGATGTGCTCTGCTCCAATTTTCAATCCCAAGCAGGACAAGAAGAGGTAAATGGCCCCCAAATCCTCACTGGGGGGCATGGAAGTCCTGGCTCCAGCTTTGTCCATCACTAAATGGCAGCTTGAGGTGTAGCAGGGCTGAGCTGGGTTCCCCAAAGTGATGTTCAAGTTTTACACAGCACGCATTTTTAAAAAAGTGCCCATGGGGTTGGATCAGGGCCGCCTTCCATTGAAAGCCCTTGGAAACTTGCTTAGCTCTGCAAGGAAGTGCACATTGGATACCATCAGTGCATTACAATCCTCCTGATGTGGAGGCAAGAGAGGGAATGCTTCTGGCACAGCTGCTACGTGCTTCAGCTAAGGAACCTGGAAACAACACTGAATTGGAGAGACTGAATTGAGAGATTACATCTATAAGAAGGGTTTGAGATGAGAATGTGAGGAGTTTCACCAGAAGAGAAACAAGGCCTATTTCCATGCAGAAATGGAAAGCTTTACTGAATGGTGTCAGCTTTACTGACACCAAGGCCTGGGCTGCACAGTGCACTGTTTGAAGCCCTGTCAGAGAAGATTGGTTGTTTCATACAGTAATCATAACTAGCATCCTAATGGATTAAAAATATATCTCTCACCTCCACAGTGGAATTTTTTGGATCAATGCGCCTGGCCCTGGAATAACTCAGCCCAAGGCCTCACTGTCAGACATGCAGAACTGCCCCTGCCTCTCACCTCCAGGAGTGATGAAACAGAAATAACACTGTTTTTTGAGAGGGAGGACTGAACCAAAACAGCTTTTTGAAATAGCTGCCAACAATTCAGATGTTGGCTCTCCAGACAAATGGCTACGAATGAGTAAGTGTGACTGCATACTGTGATAGCTGGGCCAATTTCCATGAGTGATGCTCATCAGGAATATAATATTTTGAGAGTAGACAGGGTGCTGATTTATTGGAGGCTGAGGTTAAAGAGGTGCCACCCCCACCCATCTCATAACTCCTCAGAGTCAGCAGTTTTTTCTGATAGATATATCTAATGGTGTGGTAATACGGGAGATCTAGCAAAAAGAAAGAAAAAAAAAAAATTGAAATGGAGATTCAAGCCAGGCTAATAACGTAGTGACCCAGACCTTATCAGTAGCACTGCACTGCAGTTATAGCTGTGCTGCACTGGATGGTCTATCAGAGCCATAAAGGAACAAAATTCTCCCTTTTTACCCAGGGGAGCTCTTAAAAGACCTGAAGAGCTGTCCTGCTTGTAGAAAGCAGTATCATGTCTCCTCCAGGTTGCTGGTGGCACACTGGGTTCACAAGTGCAGACCTCCAGAATCACAGCAGTGACTGTGCTACAAAGGCCTTGCGGAGGGACCTGTGTGTCACTGTAGTTTATATCTGGTTTATCAGTTCAGGTGCTGGCACAGACCAGACAGGCTCTTTGGCTCAGCAAGGCTGCTGGAAGTCAGGATCCCACTGCACGCAGCAACCAGAGCCCAGCCTGCCTGCCTGCCTTGTGCCGAGTTGCACTGATTGCTCTGATGGGGGCAGGGGAAATGTTCCTGCACAAGTAAAGTGTGTAAGCATGTATTTCTAAACAGCATTCTGCTTTATTCGTATTTCTGCTTCCACTTCTCCCTTGTGCACTACTTGTTATGTTTTCCAATGTACAATGATTACTTTTGGAACAGCCCTCTCATGCTAGGTTTCCAAATGCATTCAGTAGGTTTTGTAGTTCTGCACAGGGAGCTGCAATGGAGCTGCTTTCCAGGACAAAGCATCCTACAATAGATTTACTCCTCTGCAGGCTGCTCTCCTCAGTGGCTGGCCAGAGGGTTCTGCATCAGCATGCCAACTTCTGGGAGGGACCTGGCAGGATTTGTGCTCAGAGCACACTCAGGGAAGCAGAGCTCAGCTCAGGGGAGAAGTCACACACATCAGTTTCAGTGCCTCCAGGCTGGCTTGCTGAATAGGAACCTGCTTCATTTTTCAGCTGCTGACATCCACAACGACTTTGTTTTCTGTCCAAAAAATCCTTTCAGGTGTCCCTCTCCAAGAAGCAAATTGCTATATAATGTGTGAGGTCTTCAGAGGTAACACAAGAAAGCGTTCCTGTTATCATTTCCTGCACCTGGCTGCTCTTTGTCTCGTGTTAAACAAGGGCAGAAACGCAACATGGAGCTTAAAGATGGATCTTGAGTCACCAGAGAGAATGTGAAAGCTCTGGTGCAGATTTTAACAGAGTAGCTCTGTCTTTGGGGTGGGTTTGTGCTTTTGTGGGTATACAGAAGAATTCATGGTTATAAATCTCATAATGTTTAAAACATGCTTCTGGTACAACAACGTCCCAAGCTTAAGGCTGACAGTCTGCAAATATGGATGAGCTCTGTGAATCAACTTCATTCCCCATTCTGAGTGCACGTGAGGAGCTGCTCTAGCAGCAAGTAGCACTCTTTAGGCCAGAAAATGGGCTTAGAGCTGCACAGTTTAGCTTCACAAATGCAGATTTGTCAGTTATATGTTCCACCGTTTGACTCTTGCTTACAACTATGTCTATCAGCATACAAGTCCCCAGCATAAGCTGCCTTGAAATGCGTCCCTGGCAGTCAGCTGGGTATTTCTAATCAGGCCTGATTCTGGAGCTACTTCCACACCCCAAAGGGATTACACCATTACAAATCACCAGGTACCACTTCCAAACGGGATAACTGCTGCATGGCTTCCTCATTTATAAAGATTGAAAAGTCATTTGTTTGGGTGAGAATTAGCTTTTTATCATCTGGAAATAAACAAAGTATTATATGGCAATCTAAATATGTCAGAGAAGCAGCGTGCTGACATGAAGCAAGGCAGAAAATGCCAGGAATCTGGGAAGAGTTGTGTGCTGTTTTCAGCTTTGTACAGTTTCTCCTGTGGATCCTGGAAAACTGGCCCATTTTGCCATGTATAAGATGCCTGTGATGCAGTTTTACCTCCTTCTGAGATGTACTGGAAGGCTTTTATCCTTCAGTGTTTCCAAAATACTTTCAGATTCCCAATGGAATGTGTTCCATAAATGTAAAATATGCATTATTCATTCCCTTTTTAAAATAGATTTCTGACTTAAGGATCAAAAGATCATCTTGCAGTAAAATGCAATTGAAACAAACAAGCTAATATTTATGCTTTCCACAAAACCAAACCTGAGGGACCTCATTCTTTTCAGATTTTGCTGATTTTTTACTTTATTTAAGGTCTAGCTAATGCAGATTTCTCAGAAATCAGCTTGCAATCAACTCCCGATGAGATAGCTACACCAGATATAGATCCACCAGCTCTTTGCCTGATCAGTTTGATATCTGGCTTATCTGGAAACACATTAACCCAGATTAGTGCCCTCAGCTGCCTGCAAACAGCTCCTGGCAGGGCCAGACAGAGTGTCTGCACAGTAATCCCAGTGTGCTCTGGCAACTGGCTTGGCAGGGCATCAGCCTGGGTCTGGAAGGGCTGATTCACCATAGTTGAGCCTTGGCTCTGTGAGCTCCATGCTGGCTGCAGATCCTTCCTGCACATAGCCCAGGTGTGTGCAGCGGGAACAAGGAATGTGGGTTTGTGCCTAAAGAACCAAGTCACTCCAGAGCTCACTTGGGCATGGAAATAGACAGCTTCTTTCTCTCCTACAGACCTTTTTCTCCCAACACCTAATCCTGATTTCTGTCCAACAGGCAACCTGCTCCTTTCTGAACTACTTGCAATAGATTCTTTGCTGGTAACTCCATGCAAAAATGCTTTTAGCTATAACTGCAGGTAGAGTTGCAAGCATGGAGGCAGGTTCATTAGTAGTTTTGGACTCTTTTCCAGTTCTCCAGTGAAGCACTGGAGCAGGTTGCCCAGAGAGGTGGTGGAAGCCCTATCCTTGGAGACATTCAAGGTAAGGCTAGGTGGGGGCTCTGAGCAACCTGGTCTAGCTGTAGGTGTCCCTGTGCATTGAAGGAGAGTTGGACTAGATGACCTTTAAATGTCCCTTCCAACTCAATGATTCAATGATTCTATGATTCTAATACTCAGCAAGGAGCTGAAGTTTGCAACAGAGAGTACCAAGAGTCATAAAATCGTTAAGCTTGGAAGTCTATCCATCAGCCCATCCTCACCATGTCCACTAAACTATGTCCATCAGTATAATTTCCATGTTTCTTGAATACCTCCAGGGACAGTGACTTCATCACCTCCCTGGGCAGCCTGTGCCTCACCACTGCTTCTGAGAAGAAATTTTTCCTAATATCCAACCTGAATGAAGCAAGCAATTAAAACATCCAAGTCTTCACTAATCGTGTTCTGAGAACTAATAAAACCAAGGTCAGAGAAAAGAGGAAATACGCAGGTTTAAACATTAAAGAATAATCTTAACTAAAATCAGCTGTTTTCTGATGGCATATGACTGGCAATGTTTTCCTCTGAGCACGCAGGGGTTGGAGGCTGGAGTGTTGAAGCTGCCCAGTGGCAGTATCTCTTAGCTGCTCATTTCTGCTTCATGAGATGGCTAATATACCTTGGGTTAAAATAATCCTTCACAAGTGAAAGGGCAGAGGGCTATTTTTTAACTGGCAGAATTGCACTGACTCAGTTTATAGGCTGGTCTCAGCAACAACTGTATGTACACAAATTGGAGGCGCCTAAGTATGACTTGAGAGCAGGAAAAAGTGGGAAAGAAACAGTGTGGAGAGTGAGAAGGAGGCAGGAGATGCCATAGGATGGGGAGGCAAGAATTTCTTATGCCACTGCCAGCCCAAACCAATGTGGTGAGGTGCAAACTGGTTCAGAGCCACTAACAGGTACCAATGAAAAGCTGAGGATGACAGATTAGATTGCTGAAGATGGAAAACAACACACTTATTTTATACATTTTAAAAAAGGAAAGTAAAGCTGGGGAAGCCATAGATCTATCAGCCCAAAGTTAATTTCTGGGGCAAACAGAGAAACAAGCTATCTATAAACACCAAGAGCCACAATCAGTATGGATTTCTCAAGAACAAAACATGTCAGACTGACCTTATTTTCTTCCAAACCATGTCAGAAGCTTGATGAAAAAACAGAAAAGCAAAAGATGTTAGATACCATAAGAATAGTAGGGGTTTTGACCCCATATTTCCCGTGGTATTTTTAAAAGCAGACTACAGTAACATGTTCTTTAGCCACTGTAAGATTGTTGCTCAACCTGCACTCAATAAATAATTATTAGAGGCTTAGTGTCAAGCCAGAAGAGTGTAACAAATGAGGATTCAGAGGTCTGTCCAAGGACCAGGGCATGCTGGTATTTTCTATAGTGATTGAGATGCTGCAAGCCTGAGAAAGTATGCAAATGGCCAGCTGGTATGTGGCCAGGAGGGGCTGTGAGCACTTTCCTTCAAAGCCCTGGCCTTCAGTGTAAGCGTGACAAATCAGAGAAATGCTGGATAGGAAGCAATTCTATAAGAAACGCAAAGTCAAATGTGCCAGCAATGGTCTGTGCAGAGGTGAGCTGTCTTGGGCCTGCAGGGGTGGCCTCTGGTGAGACGCATGGAGCCTGCATGGGGCCATGGGGCTCTGGAGCACCCACTCCTTCAGGCACTGTCCTCCCTTGCAGATATTGTCTGATATCCTACATTTACTTAGCTTAATTCCAGCTTGGAGAATTAAACGCCACGTAAAGAATGACATTGTCAAAGCAGGCTGAGAAGAAATGAATCTTTCCAGCCTCGTTCAGTTAATCCAAAATAAATAATGTGATATTTTTCAGTCTGTTGCACAAGGAACAGACTATGCCAGCTGATTTCTTCTCCATAATTGAGAAGAAATAGCCAGTTAATGCAGCAGCAAGGGAAATGGAGAGGTCTCACACTACTGGTGCTCCAGAGGAAAGTCTCTGAAAACTGTGTTTTTGGTGATGCATCTGAAAGCATCCTCCTCCCTTTTAAGTATATCAAAAAATGGTGCATTTCTAAGCAGATATTACAGATTTCATGTGTTAACGCTGATTGACTGCGGTGAAGAGAAGCAGACTAGGTGTCAAAGTGAACCAGTTAATCATGGGGGTTAATTAGTGCCCCACAGCTGTGAATGGCCACAGGTGGCACATTACTCTTCTCATTGCTCTGAGAAACAAATTGCACACATCACCTGCAGAAAAATATAACTGCTTTTTATTTTCTTTCACCACTGACTGCAATATAAAAGAAAAATACAGCCTGGTTACAAATGCCCATGGGGCTGGATGTGTTGTCTGCCTTGAGTGGCCCATTTTGCCTGCTAAATAACTGCTCATTTCCTGACTGCTGGTGGCGATCAGTGCTTTCAAAATGGATTTATTTCTTAGGGTCCAGTTACAGGAGCCGTCTGTGCTTAGGTCAACTTACAGGAGCTGTCTGCACTGCCTCCTCTTCCTCTTGATGACTGGAGACAGGCATCAGGAGAGCTGCTGGCACTGCTGCCACGGGGAGAGTGCAGTGCAGGAGGGTGTCCCTGAAAACGCCATACAACGTGGACCCTAGCAGAGGGGACAAGCAAGATGGGCACTGACACATCCTTCTGGCATGGTCTGCAGCTGCCTGTTCTCATGGCACGCACCCTGCACAGTTCCCAGCTTTGAGCATGCTGTGCTCTTACACACAGAATCACAGAATCACAGAATGGCCAGGGTTGGAAGGGACCTCAAGGATCATGAAACTCCAACCCCCCTGCCACATGCAGGGCCACCAACCTCCTCATTTAATGCTAGACCAGGCTGCCCAGGGCCCTATCCAATTTGGCCTTGAACACTGCACAGGTTTCCTGCTTCTAATGCAGGACCATTGAACAACCCCTTTATTTTCAAGGTGAGGACTATATAACGTGTCTTCTCTGCAGCTGTTTTTGTCCTGTAGCTTGCTGCAGAGCAAACAAATGTTGCTTTCAGATTACAGGTGGAGCCTTTACAAGAGAAATGGCATTGCCAGGCTGTTACTCCACAGTTCTCCTGAATCAGAAATGGTTCTGTGATAGAAATTAGATCTATGGCCTTCACTTTCCCAGTGTTTACCAGGTTAGAAATGCCATAAGTCCAGGATAATCGCTCTGTGGCCCTGTAATTTGAAGAAGTAAAAGATGAAGAATAATATGGCTGAAACATACACATTTTCAATGGACTGGACTCTTGATGAAGATGAAAGATGGTAGAACCCGTGAACAGCTTTTAGCTGCTGCTAGAGATAAACCTCTGTGGGAAGGAGCTTTGTAAATGTACAGTGTGGGTGCACTGAAGGCAGAAACAGAAATGTGGAATAAATCCTGTGCCGATATTTTGCTCACCAGCAGTTTAATATCCCAGCGTGCTCAGTGCTGGTGCTTACACACCCAGCAAAAGCACACTGGAAGCCATCAGTACTGAAGGAATGTGAATCTGTATGTATCACTCATATGTGCTCTTAGTCGGTCCTGTTCTTGGGGTCTGGGTTTTGCTGAAATGCAGTTCACACTAGGCCAAAGAGAGAAGGAGACTTTGAGACCCTCCATGTTACCAGAATTTGGGCTGATCTCATCCTCGCCTTAATAATAACCCACAGCCATCTCTGTTGTTTCAAGGGCCTGCTCTGGAAGGAGGCTCATCAGGGCTAGAGATGAAGCTTTTCTCTCCCAAGGCACACTCTCAGTGTTCATCACAAGAGCACAGAAACACAGCAAATGTTAGCACTTTCATCAGTCAGTAATGCAAGCATGGCCATCACAGTGAGATCAGTAAAAATAAAGAACATAGCTCAGACAAAAACTCGCTCTCTTGGCTGCTCCACTCTTTGCACACTTTCTGAAGGTGTTCACTGAGTGATGTACAGCCTTTATGTAGGGTCTGTGGTGCTTCAGCTGTGTGGCTGCACAGCAGACCAAGCAGCAGACGTTGAGCATCAGCAGGGTTGCGGTGTTCATGGCATGGGATTGGCACCAGGCTCTGCCCATCCAAAATAAATTCCTTGACTTTAGCACACACCCTGATAAATGATTCAGGTTTGGCATTTCTGTTAGAAGAGGGAGACTGACCCATATTAGCTTTTAATGCTACCAATATTATGTCTTAGTTTTACTGAATCTGAGCCCATCAATCTTTATTCATTCTCTCTCCAAATCTATGATGATCTTAGTGGTCTTTTCCAACCTTAATGATTCTATGATTTTTCTGTGCTGTCCATCCACTGCCCGTATCCATCTCCACAAAGCTCTGCCCTGCAGGATGGGTACGGGCTCTGAACACAGAGTAGCACCCAGCCAGGAAAATGGCCTTTTGACACAACTGTTCTGTATTGTTTTATGTGCAACATCACCACAATCTTGAAAAGATTTCTGATGGCGGTATTGTTTTTGAAATAAAAAATGATTCATTTAAATAAATTAAAAAATATATTTTCAAAGCATTTGTATGTTGCTGTCATATCTCACATTGCAGCCAAACAAAAGGCTTTGCATATTATTTATTTTTGCTACTTCTGTTTTGTTTTGTGATTATTACTGGTGCATAATGTAAAATTCTGTTGTGATATGAGAGCTATAATAGTTAACATATAAGAAAAAAAACCAACTGATTAATTACAGCTGACTTTTAATATTTAAAAATCATTCTAATCAGCTGCTGCTTAGAATTAATTAAATATTTTAATTTCCATAGCATATTTTCCAATACATAGAGACACCTGGCTGGATGGCCGATCTGGGTGCATGCCTCAGCTTGGCACTTCTGTGAAGCTGCCAGAGTGCACCTGGCTTCTGGGTCTTTCCCAGTGCTCAACAGCATCTCTCCTCTGTAATTATTTACTTGCATTTCAGGCTGAAAGCTCCTACCAGCACTAGTTTAGAGAATGGGGAGGGCTCAGCAGGTGCATCCAAGGGAGGTGTGAAGTGCTTTCACAGAATTCAGCACAGCTCTCGGGTCTATTTGAATAATAAACACAAACTGTAGATGAAGGCAGAAGAGAATGCTGGACACCTGTTCTTGGCAGGAAAAACAGATCCAGCAAAAAGCATGAATGTAGTTAATGCTTATCTTTGAAAGTCTGATATCTTAAAAAAAAACCACATCCGATCACAACCTTGCTATAAATCCTCACAGTTATGCTCTCTTCCTTAAAAGTAAGCTGTGTTTTTCAACCAATTAAAATTGGTTGAAACTTTGAGAATTTCACTTACAGCTGTAATTAAGAACGATATTGTTCTAACTCAACATTTGTCCATGTGCAAACATGTATTTGTTTACATGGCTTCAACACAAAGGGTTAAGGTAGAGGAATGGAACACACAGCCCACTAGGTTTGTTATATTGTATGCATCATTACCCAGGAAAATGTAAATAGAGACAAACTGGGTCATACCTAAATAATAAGCAAATAGGGAAGGATTGAACAAAGTTGGTCATAAACCTGAGTTCAGAACACAAAACAGCAAAGATCACTGAGGGAAAGGTTTGCAGTGATGCTAGGTCAGGGATCGTGCCTTTTGGCTCATCAGGGAAATGTGTTCTAGGAAAAGGCAGGGGATTCAGTGATCTTTCTTGTTACATGAGTGAAAATGAGGAAAACTTCAGCATTATTTGTGAGACATTAAATTTTTAAGGTACAACTGTGAACCCCAGAAAAATGAAAGACACAGCCACTCTTTACCAAAATATGTTTTCAGTTTCTATAAAGCAACTGTGAACCCCAGAAAAATGAAAGACACAGCCACTCTTTACCAAAATATGTTTTCAGTTTCTATAAAGCAACCAATCAGCCTGGGATTTTTTAATGCAGTTGATGGATCATTCATGACATGGAAATAAAATATCTGAATCTCACACTGGATGGCTGGAAGTAGGTTGAGCTCTCACATATTATTTACTATACAATCCAAACAAAATTTGTTGGGGACACAGCAGATCTGATCAAAAAGCCACTAATTCAGGTGGTCTTTCCTCATCAGGCAGGTGTCCGTCTGTCAATTCCATTGTTGAATAATCTTCACTATTCCTCAGTAATTGTTAGCAGTCCTATGAAGAAGTGCATTGTGAAAAATCTAGAAGCTCTGACAAGGAATAAGAGGTATAGGCTCACTTGCATGTGTTCCTGTGATGACAGTTTCTTTTTTCTGTTGTTTGTTTGCAGTAAGAAGAACAGATTCTGTCTGTGTAGAAGCTTTGAGGTGCTGGTGAAGGTTCTGGAGCAGAAGTCTTATGGGGAGCGACTGACAGAACTGGGATTGTTCAGTCTGGAGAAGACGAAGCTCAGGGGAGACTTTATTGCTCTCTACAATCACCTGAAAGGAGGTTGTGGCAAGCTGAGGGTCATCCTCTTCTCCCAGGTAACTGACAGGGCGATAGGGAGTGACCTTGATTATTGTTATTCTCTGGCTTCAGCCAAACACCTTGTGGCAATGAGTTGCTCTGCCCTATGCTCAATATTAAACTAATTTTATTGGCGTTTCTTTTTGGGGTAGCACGTGGAATGTTTCTCAACTTCCACAATAATAAAATAAATGAAATACCAAGTTGTAGGATATTTTGTCCCAGATAGCTTTTCCAGATAGAGAGTACAAGGAAAGCTTTCCTCAAAAGTCCTTTGCAGCCATCCCTGCAGCAGCAATACCATACTGAGTGCTCACTCTGCCATAACTCAATGGATTTTCGCCAGTTTGAGCTCTCTGTTTTACTTCAGGTGAAACATTTTGTATGTCTTACCCCTTCAGCTGAAGTTCTTGGCACACAATAACACAGCACAATCAATAGTGGAGCTTAACACTCATTAACTGGCTGACTGGGGGAAATGTTTTGCATATTCCTGATGATTATAAATTACAGCAAAACTGAAAGCAGAAGAATTGAAACAACTAATATGTGAGAGCTGTGCAAAGCTGTGAAAGGTAAAAGGGGTTTTTAAGGCCTAATTTATTTTGAGAGGTCTACGCTGCTTTGGAAAAATCCTCTGCCAGTGATTCAATGGGGTTAGCTGAGGGAAATGCCCATTCCAAGGAGAGGTGTCTTGTTTGAGGTGTTACAGCTCATTTCCTGCCTGTCTCCGCTCTTCACTTTAATCCAGGTAAACACATAGAAAAAGGAGAGATGAAGATATTAACCAAATGCTTTTAAAGGACCCTGTTGTAGCCAGAAGACAGAAGAGGTCTGACCATGTGAATATTCCCTTGGCTTTCTTCCTGAGTGGGAGCATGCATGCAGAGGCCTAACGTTCTTTCAGTGGGATCAGAATTCAAACTGGGATGTTTCACTTTTGCCTACAGCCTAACCCCATCCCTCAGGCACTATCCAATATGGAGAAAAGGCACCACTAGTGTCAGACAAAGCACAACCAACAATTTTCACATTTTACTGTTTTTACCATTGCCACTGTTATCTCCTCTTTGGCTGCAGGCCTTGGTGCACTTCTGTTTGGCATGGAGATATTCTCCACAGAGGAGCTCACTGCAGAGCTGTCCCTACTCACACTGTGTGTGGCCTGGCAGAAATACCAGCCTATGCCCAAGGAGCCAGGAGCTGTGGAGCTGCAGGTACGACTGTGCCAAATGAAGGGGTTTGGTGATGTTACAGAAGGGCTTGTAGAAAGTCTTCTCACCTCGCACCTGGAACCTGAGACCAAAGATCTTGTGCTGGATTTCATCTGTGAAATTTGGGGTTTAAAGAGGGATTTATGCCTACAGATGTGCTCTATGGAGGAACCATCTGTATCAGGTGCTAAATCACAGCAAAGAGGTAGAAAAGTTCAGCTGAACTGAAGAGAGCTGTCTCTCTCACACATGCTTTGACCAGACAGAATCATATAATCATTGAGGTTGGAAAAGATGAGTTCAACCCTCAGCCCGTGTCCTAGTTTCAGGTAGGATGGAATTGTTTTTTTCAGTGTCTGGTATGGTGCTCTGTTTTGGTTCTAGGAGAAAAACAGTGGTGATGAACCACTGTTTATAGTTGCTGCTCAGCAGTGTTTTACAGAGCCCAGGTCATTCTCAACAAAGGGCCCAAGGAGTTGAGAGGGAACAGAATTAGGACAGCTGACTTACACAGGCTAACGGGATATTCCGTACCATATGGCATCAAGTGGAAGGCATTTTAAAGGGGGTGGGAGTTCATCTGGCTCTCTTCTGCTGCTCATGAGGGCTAGTCAGATTTCGGTGGGGGAGTGGTGAGCATAAAACCATGACAGTACATCACTTGTTATACACATTCATACATATATAGAGAGAGGGAGTCATAATTATTATCATTTTCTTTTTCTCTATCTCAGTAAATAGTTTTATCTGAACCCATAAGTTCTACTTTTTCTTTTTTTTTTCTTCTGATTCTCTCTCCCATCCCATTGGGAAGTGGGGGGAGTGATTGCATGACTGTGTGGTGCTCAGCCACCTGCTGGTTAAACTACAACAACCCATCACCACCATGCACACTAAACCATGTCAATCAATGCCACATCTGCACATTTCTTGAACACCTCCAGAGACGGTGACTCCACCACCTCCATGGGCAGCCTGTGCCAATGCCTCAGTGCTCTTTCTGAGAAGAAGTTTTTCCTGCTATCCAACCTGAACCTTCCCTGGCATAACTTAAGGCCATCTGTCCTGTTGCTGTTACCTGGGAGAAGAAGCTGACCCTCACTTCGCCACAAACACCTTTCAGGTAGTTGAAAGAATAATAAGGTCTTCCTTAGTAAGTTGACTTTTGTGAATCACGTTAATTAAATGGGCTGTCACAGAGAGGCAGGTAACTTCTGGCATGCTTTTATGGCAGGTAGGGTGTAGTGCCAGGACAAAGACAATTCTATCAGGGTGAGCAGGCCATGGGACACCAGGGCCAAATGGTGTAACAAGATGGGGTGAGCAATCTGCAGGTGAGAGGTTAATGTCAGCTCTGTCTGTCCTTAGGAGAGGCTGGCCTTTAAAATCTGAATGTACACACTTCTCAAGCTGCAGAAATCTGCCAGTCCTGTTGCCAAGCGGCTTTAGGTTGTAGACGCTGCAGTGCTGGTTCCTGGGTGCTCCCACAGGATGATCTGCACCATACACAGTTCCAAATCCCAGACAGCATCTTTATCTTCAAACTGCAGTGTGTGCCAAGCCACTCACTTCCAGGAGGCTGATTGGGTCCTTTTCCACACAAGGAAAAAATCTGTGTGTGTGTTTCTAGAGGCATATACAGTGGTGTATGTACGTGCACTCACATTCCTTACATCTCTGCAGGACAATTTGATACTGTCTGAAAGTGCAGTCGAAGGTATTAAGAAGCAAAGAGCATAACGTATGGAGAGGAATGCAGTACCCTGCTAAAAATGTTATATGTCTGATCTGGGAATACTTATGGTTTAAGTGGGCTATAAATGAACACTTAACTGCTTTAGAGCTGTGAAGTGATGACCCTCAGGTGGCCTTGGGACATGCCACATGGTCTCCTCTGGCTGCCACTCTTTTGGACATAATGGGGCTGAGCACAGCAGCAGCAGCCTGGAGCGCAGGGCTGCCTCTAGGAGCATCCAGCCTGTCTTCCGCCTGGCTAAATGCTCTGATGTTTCCAAAATAACATCATTCTGCTATTCTAAATGCTACTTATGAATGCCAAATCAAAAACACATGGAGGCTGCGCCCCACATTTAAGTACCTGGAATTGCATGGTTGTTGTGCTACAAATCATAAATCATTCTCATGAGAAAGAGATAAGCACTGATCGCTTAGTACATAAGCCATTTGAGGATATTAAGGTTGCATGGCAGAAGAAATATTTAATACAGATTTTTAACAAATAAAAGAGCAGGATTCAGCCTATTCCAATTCATGATATTTCTTATGGGAAACTATTTGAACAATTGCTGCACATTTGTTATGTCCTTCTGAGTATTGCTAATTTTAGCATGAGTGATCATTCATCTAAGAACTCATGCCTGAGATGAAATGCTTCTCTGTTTATTATTCTCTTCTCATAAATGTTTGCTGCCCAGTCATGAGAGGAAAGCATGGAGCGACAGCTTAGCTCCTGCACAACACAAATAGTGAGCTGTAGAAAGAAGCATTCGGCTAGTTTTGGAGGCCAACTGTGTCAATCCAAGGTAATATTAGACATAAAGCCCTCTTCATTCCTTTCATGCTCCACCAGGGGAACAATGCCATCCCAAACCAGCACTGCTCTGCTCTTCCCAGACAGCCCTGCAGCTCTGTCACTGAGATCACTGGGACTGGTGACTGGGGCAGACAAGGCGGGGTGTCTGCCCATGGGCTATGGGGCAGCAGAGCCTGGAAGGAGGGTGCCAGGGTGAATTGAAACAGAACACTGTAGTCAGGTTTCTGTGCTCTATCGCAGTATCCACACTCACATGCACCTATGCTTCAGCATCATTTTCTGTCATAGTGCAGCCCTGGGAATAGCACCTGGACTGACACTTGTCTGCCTATTATTTTCCCTTCAGCAAATCTGACACCAACTGCAGCCCTTTATCACGAGAAGATATGGAAATTTGGTTTCTCAGCAGAATGCATGATGTATTATATTGCTGAACAACCTCACCAGTACAAGAACAAGTGCAAAGTAGTGGTTGGTCTGCAGTCATCAAACAGGAGCAGTTGGGAAAATGTTTTTTAATAAAACGTGCTCAATTGAACTCATAAGCATAAGTGTAACCAGCATAATGCAACTAATTTCTATAGATGATCTTAAGAATGCCTGTGATTTCCCCCCCTATATTTCATAACAGTTTAATTCCACTTCCTGATGCATCCTTTCCTCATCTTCTAGTATTTATTTTTAGTCCTTGTGATGTCCTCTTTCATCTAATGGGGTTTCTGTTATTAATGAAGCTGAAACAGTGCCTGCTCGTAATCTTTCTGCTGCTGAGCTCAGAACTCTGATTCCTACAACGTTTGGTATGAAGGACATTTTGTTTATCTGATGGACTGAGGCAGCCTTTTTCTACTCCAGCATAAAATAATCCAGCTGCATCTTGCTGAGCCAATTTTCCTGTGTATATCTAGACTATCACCTGGCTTAATATATTCATAAAAAGCCAAAGCAAAGGTCTTTTAAAAAAGGTCTTTTTTTTCAGGGAAAAAAAGTCCTGCATTTCAAAGTCCCTGTTTTGAGAAAAGGCATATCCGTCTGCTGAATGAGAAATAAACAACTATAGGAATGAATGATTCAGGATTTAACTGCAGTCTTGGAATTATTGGTAATTCTGCTACCCAAGAGATAAACCTGTAATTACAGGTGAATGCAAATCACTGCCATCATTTTCCATGCCAAGCAATTGGGAATGAAGGAATTTCAGAGATGTGGTTGAAGTTGTGGCAGCCCAATCGTCCGGTCTTGGCAGGAACCTCCCATGCAGTGTAAATAATAATATACTTGAGCAGGCTTTGTGACTGGAGCTTTAAAGGTGCCTGTGGTAACTGGAGTTATTTTCAAAGTGGCTAGTTCTGTTCCTCCACAGCAGTCATGGGAGTGACTGCTGACCTTCATGTTCCTCTGCCGCCATGCAGTGCCATGTGAGTGTTCCCTCATGGTGCTGCTGCCAAGCAAGGAAGTGATGCTCAGATTGCACATTCCTGGTTCCTCTCATTGCTGGTGCTTCCTGTACCACTATGATGTTTTCCATTTCCCTTTCCATTACCTGCATGAAAAAGAAGAAGAAAAACAGGCTAATAAACTAGCAGAAAAACAATCAGCAATCTGTTTCATATTAATGTGAAATAAATGTCCCATAATTGGCCTTTAAAGCAGCTTGCAAAAGGCAGAAAGCACCCAAAGACTGCCAACCAAGTTCCAGTAGTTTTGGGCTTTGCTTTGTTAGTGATTTCCTGGACTTGTGCATCCCATAAGCAGATCAGTTCTGCTCAGTCAGTTTCTCTCCTTGGTACCTCCAGCTCAGTTCATTGGCTCATGACTTACACTTGCATTGATTCCTCTGTGGGCTCATCACAGAGGAACCACCTTCTCTTTTTAACACTGCACTTCCAATTACATCTCCTGCCAAAGGTGGCATAGATCTGTGTGCCACACAGGACCATCTTGGAGAGAACAGCTGAGTGTGCAGTGGATCATCCTACGTGACATGCACTGCCTGATGTTTCAATCACTGCATTAGTTCTGTTACTTCATAATTGTACATTTGAAAACAGTAAGATTTTCTTTCTAAAGTGCCTTCCACCTTAGTGGGAACAATGGGAACAACCTCATTTCAAAACAAAGACAGCAAGTAACAGGCTTAATCGTTTGGAAACAGCAATTCATTAAGCAGAGCAGAGCACTTGCATTGTTTTTTGGTCCATCTTTATTGCTTCCAGAAGGCAGCGCTCTCAGGAAAGCTTGCATGGCCAGATGTTCAGCTTTTACAGCTGCTGAAATATTTTTGGAAGGACCATCAGTCAAGATAAAATTACAGGTCACTGGGGACAGGCTCTGACCTCTGCAGGATGATGGTTGTTGGCTCCCAGACTGGACTTCCCGGCCAGGAGTCTGCTGGGAGGTGGGTGCTGTGACACCTCTAATTGAGCACATTATTCAAGATAATGATTCTGCTCAAGTCAGGGAGTGCAGGACAGTAGGACTGGCCCAATAAGGCCTGGTGTTTTTAACCACAGGAAAGAAGCAACTGATTTATGAGCTGACCACTAGTGTGTGATTAGCATCACCTACTTATAATCATTTCCTAATAAATGGATTGAAGTGCACTGCCTTGCACCAGGAAGCATCTCACACCACAGATGCCATGGGAGGGGTCACTGAATACAGGCCATAATGACAAAGTCCAGCCCAGGATGCTAGTGTTCTGTGAGCAGAGGGCATACCAGCAAACTCTTAGGAGTCTCAGGAGGCTCTCGAATGGCACCAGGTACCTATGGTGTGGGCAGCTGAACCAAGCACCTTGTGGCAAAAGCAAGTTTCTTCATCTGGAGACAAATCTCAGCCCCAGTTTTCCAGAGGCAAGATGCAGTCAGTTTTTCCCATCATAAGGGCTTTTATCTCCTTCTCATATTGAGCCAAATTATCATGGGACTCAATAAGTACTGCTAAGGACCTGTGACTTTAGATAGCTGCACATTTAGTTATCCATTGTTAAGCGTATCAGGACATGACAGAAAATTGCAACCCTATGGGGACAACGTACAAAATTCTACATGCCTGATTATAAAATCATTAACTATTTTATTGTTCTTTGCCATTTTTCCCTAGTTAGGCATTTTTCCAGTTGGAAGAAATCACAAATTATATTTATGTTGAAACAGCACATTTGGTAATTGATTAAAATTGTCCCTGTTCTTAGCAACTCTTTCATTCACATGTAATGCTAAGGTGAAGAAAGCATCCAGCACAGCGAGATTACGATCTCATTATCAGTGTAAACTGGCCTAAGTGGAGGCTCACCCCAAAAGACCTGATTCCAGCTGCTTGTTCCCTCTTGTTCCAGCAGCACTGTCACTGTAGAATGAGCCGAGTCAGGGAATTATCAGCTGAGAAGGAGTTTTGTGGGTCTTTATACCTGGCTGGTACTCAGCCAGATGTGGCTCAGCCAGGGACTTCATGTCCCTAACACTGGCACATGCAAGGCATGGCAACAAGGGAACGTTGGTTGGCTTAAGCCTATTAGGAACTCTCAATCTTGAAAAATATCCATCAAACTCTGAATTTACGGCTTGGGGTAAAAAACACATTCTGCAAGACTTGAACTACGCAAAAATTATTGATAGCTAAAATGCTAAAGCCTTTGTTTTTTCTGCAAAAGAGCTTTGGAGCAGTCACCTTTGTGAGCTGATCTTGGTCTTTTCCTCACTGCCGAGTGAGCCCCAGATGGCTCACACATCTATGTCTCCTACATGCTCATAAGGAGCCGTATCTGGAGAGCTGACTTGTGCAGCAAAAGATTTTCCAATCCGGCATAGTTCCTCTCGGTTCTCAGTGCAGTAATATTCAGGTGTATGCATAACATTCTAATCTACAGTTTTATATGTTTGTTTTTTATTGTGGAGTTGCTCCTGTGAAAAAGCCTGTGGGGGAAAAAAAAAAAGAAGAGTAACTTGAATGCCGTGACCAGAATACTGTGAGGATTGAGGTCATTTGCTGCTGCAGGGCCAGAAATGTTGCAGCTGAGATTGTCATACACACAGCACCTGCCCGACTGTTGGCTGTTCATGTCGCAACGTTAAACTCATCTAAAAGGCAGGTTGCAGGCCTGATGACGGCGAGGCAGCGTGAGAGAGGCCGCAGGAAAAGATCTTGCTTGAGCTGAGGAAAAAGTAGCGCTTTCTATTCCGTACTTCTTCCTCAAGCAGTGCTGCAGCCCCTCCAGGAGCGGCGGGCGGATCGGCGGCTGTGCCCAGGGCTCACCCTGCTCCCCACATCGAACCCGCGGGCGCAGCGCCACCTGGCGGTCGCACAGCGCCGCACCGCGCAGCCGCAGCTGCGGGTCGGGGCCGCCATGACGGGTGTGGGGGTTACGCTGCCTGCAGGGCTGCTGCGGGCTGGGGATGGCAAGGCCGGGGATGTGACAGTATCCTACGGAAGAATGGTTCGGATACGTGTGAAAGCAGCTATTCAGCTTCCTGCTGCGACCGGCCCACACGTCTGGCTTAGCTGGAGAGGGTTGCAAGTGTGTCTACAAGCAGCGCATCCATAGACTGCCATATGTCGTATTGCTGTCCAGTGTGTGTGTAGCACCTGCAGCAAAGCAATAGCACAAAATGTAGTTATCAACCTCCGTGGAGGATAAATGAGCAAGATGGCACTGCTGAAATATGGCTGCTTGCCATGCTGCACTGCACTGTGCAGAGCTGTTCTCACCTTGGCACAGGGGTGCTCAGCTGTTGTTTGGAAATACAGCACCACTGTTTTTCACTGCCTGAATCACAGAAGCCCACGCGACCCTATGCAGATGTTTAGAAGTAGGCACCGTGACCCCTCTACAAGGCCTTAACTCATGGGCACACCCGGCATGGCCATAATACATGGGCAAGAACACTGTAAGGAGAAGACATCACCTCAGCAGGTGCCACAGAGACTTAGCAGCGGGTTTTTCTCTGCCTTATCAGAGTATTTCACTGTCTGCTGAACTTTATGCTGGCTCTCAGAGTACTGGCAGGCTTTCTGGCTTGGCATGCCTTTGGATTATACAGGAATTCTGAACTCCCTCTCAAATCCATTTAAATCTCCTATTAGCATGGTGCTTCTACTTAGACCAGTTAAAAAAAAACCAAAAAACACAGAAACACAGAGGCATCAATGAATGTTGAAAATTTGCTTTGCCGCAGACCCAGCAGCTACACAGTCACATGGCACCTGCCTTCATAAATCAGCTTACAGTCTAGCCCAGATGAGCTTCTTTAAAATACCCTTTTATTGCTTCACAAGGTATTAGCTTTTTGCCATTGCGGACTCAAAAAAGCCTGTGCTCCCCGGAACTTGTTGGACTGAGTCCCCTCTTCTACTTCCAAAACAGAGACTTGTTTACAAAAACATGTGCTGGTTCAGACTGCGCCACTATCAGGTGTGGGCAGGTGATAGAGGAAAAAAGGCATGGAGCAGCTGAGCGAGAATAAAGGTGACAAAGGTACTTAGTCTAATTTCCAAGAAGGAAGAACAGCAGAATGTCCACAGATCCTAGGCTGAGGGGAGGAAGTAGTCCTCCAGAGAATACCTTGATGGTTGCCAGTAATTGCTCATTTTGGTAAAAAAAAGAAAAGAAAAGAAAAAGAAAACGGGGCTGCTACTACAGAAATTCCAGCAAGATTGGTTGTGTTGGTGTGCACAGAACATACATAGAACAAAATGTGCTTCTAGCAACAAGGTGCTGAGACAGTCCCAGACTGGCTGTGCTTCCTTAGCATCAGAACCAGGGATTAAGAGCAGTACAGAGCCCCTCTGTAATACACTCAGATTGCTGGCTGGGCCTGGGCCGTGTTGGAAGAGAACTGCAGAATCTTTTACCCAACTCCTCTTGCAAAGCTTTGTGCATACCAGAAAAAAAGCTGGGTCAGCGAGTACTGTGGGATCTAGGTTAAGGAGACCACCCAAATAAAATATTTGTGGATGTCTTTTAAAGAATAAGTTATTTTTGCTGGATTTATTCCCTTGATTTGATTTAGTAAGAATCTGCCTATGAGAGACAACAGAGACAATAGCAGTGTTAGGGAACTTCAGGGAGCTTTTGGTCCTGCTGTCTTAGAAGTTGCTTCTGGCAGCAGCTTGACTCAAGCTGGCGGAGTACTTTTGGCATGCAGATATTTTGCTTTCTCACTTTTCATGATAATGCAAGGGCTAGAAGGCTAAAATATCTACATTTAGGCATTTATACATGAGGTGAGTGCTTAAGATCCCTGTAAATAGGGCCAGCAGCTGTCTGCTCCATTATAACATACTTCCAAACAAACCAGATTATTTTCTAGACTCCAGTGACTGTGTGGAGAAATTAAATACTCTCCATATGCTACAATGGGAGGTCCTGTGCTGCATATGCCAGCTACTTATCAATGCCTTGTGTTCCCTATAGCTTCTCAAGCAAGGTGAGAAGTCTTTGTGGAGACAGTTGTATCGCTCTCTGAGTTCATGTTTTAACATCTCTATGCCACCACCGCAATGTAGCTATTCCAGTGTAGAACTAAACTTACCTAATGCAGCAACTTGGTGTTCAACATCTCCCTGTACTAGTGTGCGACAGGACAGCCATGCTCAGCTTGCAGCTCAGGGTTTCCATCTATGTGTTCTTCCTGCTCAAGAGGAGTGTTTTCACTCTTTTGCTTTGTGCAAGGGACTTGTTCATGTACTTCTGAGCCTTCCTGGTGATCTAGGTAAGTGGGTTCTGCTTTAGGTTGTCCCAAACAAGCATTGCACATCAGGCTGATTTTGTCGCTACAGGTGTTCGTGTCAGTGACACCATTAACTGTTGAGACCTCTGGTAGGAAATGGAAATTTTTTTTCCTGTAGTTGACAATGGTCTTGCTGCTGATATTGCAACTCTATGAAGTGACTATTTTACCAAAAGTGCGCTGGGCCCCTACCACATTCCCCTGAGTCCCTCCCTCCTTCCTGCAGCTCTACAGGAGTGCTGACAGCGTTTTCTGAAAGTGTCTGCACCCAACATCCCTCCAAAAGGGGAATTTCCCAAGTCACAGGGGAAACCACAGTGAGAGGATATGCCGAGGGCTTGTCAGAAGTCAGTAAATATAATTCTTGGGATGTCCTCTTCCTAATCCTACTGATGGACACAGTTGAGTGCTGTTTCATTGAAATATTAGGAAAAATATGTCCCAATCATAATTTTTGATACAAAAAAAAGTGTGTAAGGGTATGACCCATTCTGAATAAGGAAGATGTTGAATGATAACATTCCTGAAAGATTTCAGCTGAGCGTTAGATGGAACTTCAGCAGATATAAAAATGAATCTGATCCTGAATGGAATTTGTGACTTCGAGTCAAGCTACCATTTTTAGCACTTTTATAGAAGTGAGGAGTTAATGGACAGCCATTGTATCTCCAGGTTTTTGCCAGCCACCACAACAGCTTTTTTTTTTTTTTCCTAGTTCAAGAAACATCATTGCAAGCCATGTTTAAACATATATATTGGGTTTACCTGGCAAGATTTTGGTAGCTGGAGCCTGCAGGGGTAGCCTCTGTGAGCAGAGCCCAACACTGCTCCATGTCAGATCAGAGCAGCTCCAGCTGCACCAGCTTGGCCTCACCGAGGCCAGAGCTGAGCCCTGAGCGGTGCTGGGAGAGCAGATTTATGGAAGGGGAAAAGTGCTGCACAGCAGTAGCTGGGAGAGAGGTGTGAGAGATGGGAGAGAAACACCTATGTGAGTCACATCACACTTATGCACTTGTACCCTCTGTGTTAAGCAACATGGACAGAAGCGCAGGAATGTCTCCTCCATTGACACACTCAAATGCCCCACATTAACAGCACCTCATTCCATTTCTTTTCCCCTGAGATTCTCAGAAAATTCTCTGTCTGGTTTTATTTCATCAGTATAAAGTTCAAAGAGAGGAAAGCAAAGTAGATTTTTGTTCCCCAACCTTTCAGATAAAGAAAAAAAAAAAAAAAAAAAAAGATAATTTAAATAACCAAGCTATGGCTTGTTGTTCAAAATGATAAACATATAAAATGTGTAATTACTGTCACATGCAACTGTTTTTCTTAACTTCATTAAAATGAAAGAGGAAATAAAATGCTTGCTTCATTGTTTCTTTCTGATTCACTGCCTACAAACCTGTAGTGCTTGAAGAGGATGTCAAAACAAGAGCTTAATGGGAACTTTTCAATTAAATGTTTTTCACCAGAAAATGCAGTTCCATTGAAACAAAAACGTTTCAAGGAAATCTATAATTGTAGTTGAAACTTTTGTTAGAAGGGTTTAGGGGTTCAGCATAATTTTTCCGATTAAGAGGAAAAAAAGACAAACAGGTAAATGATCCTAATGCACAAGACCAGGTGTTGCCAAAATTCGGTTTCCTTCACCAGGTGTGTGAATGAATCACTGCCCTATCAGATTTTTTCTGTTTTCAGCCATTTGGTTTTATGACAAACTTCCACAGCTTTTTTGATCACCAATCTTGCCAAAACTACTGATGAAACTCAAAAAATTCTGCAAGTTAGAACTCTCATTTCTAGGTAGTCCAACTAATAGCCAAATATACAAGTCTTCTTAGTACTTCTGTTCAACTTCAGGTCTGGAAGGCTTTAAACCTAAGAAAGATTAACAGAAAATAAAAACCAGAAATTTCCAAGAGTTCATTAGATGTAAGTCCCAACAACAGGTCTGCGTGAACCTAAGAGTCATTGAGCACTTTTGTCCTTCATTTTGGAAACATACAAAACTAACCTTTGTCAGTTATTTACCCAGCACTGATTTATGGGCAGGTAACATAATGCAATCTCTTAAAGGTGTTCAAGCATGAAGAATACCAGACTTTGGAACCAAAAACTAGCTATTGTAGCAAAAAAGTTGCTGGGAAGCAAACTCATGGGAATCTTCCAGAACCCAGGAAGAAAGCATCTCTGATGGGAATCTGTTATTGCACATCTCTAGCAGTGAAAACCATCCCACCACCTCTTCATTCATTTTGTAAGTACTTGGGCTTGCACTTGTCTGCACACCTTGCTTGGTGAGTTTTGCAGATTGTGCTTCCTGTATTCTCTTTTCCTAAAAATAAAGAACGCAGGACAAAGGCTTCCACACACAACAAAAGCAAGACTTTTAAGACACCAAAGACCTGTGTAAGATTTAAGCCTGTTATCTGTAGTTTCATTACCTGGCAAATCTCTTTTCTCATACTGGGACTGGGAACCTAGCTTAGTTAATGCTGTGACTGTAGCAATACAGATGTTGAAAAGCACTGGAGAACAAGTGTGAACTTTACATACACTGATATTTTCAGGAAATTCAGCAGCTTTGCCCATTGTCAAAAGTACAAGAGTTTTCCTAAGCTGTAGCTGAGTTTCTCCAATTGCATTTGCAAGGGAGTTGCATTTTCCACAGTGAGTGTGATGAAACTTGACCCAACATGCCTATATTGCCTCACAGTCTTCCTTGCCTTTTGCCAGCTCTCACATAGGACAAACAGAGTGATGTACCTCTGCAGGCTTCCTCTGATGAAGGGTCTACTCCAGCAAATGAACAATTTAATGCAAGCCAAGCCCTTTACCATTTTCCAGTGGCAGTGGGCAGGTAAATGGAATATCATGATCTGTGGCTGCAAAGGCTGGTGAGAGACTGGGAAGACCTAACATTGACATCTGACATCAGGCCATTATCCATCATGGCTCCAGTGGCCGTCTTCTGCTCACAAGGGGTCTGAATTATTGAGCGGACCTAATTCATGGCAAGCTGCCACTTGCGTTTCTGGGAAGGACAAATGTAATAAGAAACAAATGCTGCTAGAATTTTGTATTATCTCCAAGTCTCTCCCATTGTACTTCCCTGCTGGGTGAAAAAGATGAGGGGAAGACGCTGGGGGAAGGTTTACAGTATGCTGAATGGCTTTGCTTGCGGTGAGAGGTATTCAGAGGCAGTTAGACTGTCTGTCTCCAAAAAGCCAGCTCCAAAAAATGTTAAGCCAGTGGGAATGCAGCACCTTTGAAAAGGAGAAAGCTCACTTAAAATTCTGGCAGGATCAAACTGTTGATTAAAATCTTCTCTTTCCCCAAAATACCCTCAGACAAAGAACATAAATTTCTGAGACTGTAAGTGAATGTAAAATATTCACCAAAAGCATGTTTGTGTTGCTTAGTTTATTTGGTTGACTTCAGTTCTAGAAGCTGGTACTTGCCTTGTATACAACCATAGTCCAACTCCTTTGCCACAGAGGGTCAGTGTCTGTGATTTTCAGTTCAAGTGCATTTCTGACATGTCAGCATTCATTGTCACTGCAAAACGAAAAAGAGAAGTTCAGGTTTTCAAGGCTTCTCCCCTACAGGAGCACTGCACGATGGATACAGAGTGGACACGTTGGTACTGCAGTGGGACTGCTCTGGGGGAGCCACCACTACCTCCAGCTAAAGGCCACGATGCAAGTGCTGCCACCATACTGGGGATCATGCAGCAGGAGTGACTGCAAATTCAGTGACAGGGACGCATGTTCCAGGACTGCACAGCCCTGCTGCACCCTTCCACAGCCAGGTCTTTCACCTTATGGGGTCTTTTTCAGTTCAGTGGATTGAGTGATCAGGTGTAAATGTGTTCAAATAACTGTAGCATTAAATGTTCACGTGATCATTCAGAAAGAGTGAAGTCAAACTCTGTCTATCATATTCACGTAAGTTAACCTCCAGTGAGGAAACACCATCTCTGAGGCAGCACCAAAAGAAACAATTATCTCCGTTATTTCTTCCTATAATAGACTACATTCTTGTTTCTCTTTATGAAAAGTGCCTATAAATTTGCTTAGCGTAAAAAAGAAAGCAATAAGAAAATCAACTGCATGCTATTGAGTAATATTTTATATAATGATAGAAAAATTCCTAATGGAAAATCCTTTGTCCTTCTATTCTGAGATGTTTTCAATTATCTTCAAAAATGAGATCTCTGAATGGCACACAACTTTGCCCTCAGCGATGCTGATACAGTGCCATTAAAGTCAATGAGATTAGCTGTGTTTGAATGATGGTAGAATACAGTCCTGCATGTTTATTGCAACTGCATTTATAAAATGTATTCCAAAGGATTAAAGTGCATAAATAAATGCAGCCTCTACAAATACTCTTAGTGAATGCTTGTATGTATTTTTAAAAATAAATTCATGCAAACAGAAGTGGGTTTCTGGACCTTCAGGTCCAAGTGACCTTCAGTGCTTTGTGGATTTGCCTGGACAGGCGTTATCTCCCAGTCCCACTTCAAAAAATAGGTGAAGAATACTCCTGCAAAATGTCAGTAAAACCCACCACCAAATTAAATGTGTATACACTTCTATTTTGAGAAGAAAAAGCTTTTTGTATGTTGATTAATTGTCTTTGACAGACTAATCTAAGAGCATGAATAGGTTGCATTATAGATTATTAACTCCCCGACAGTCCCAGTGCTGGGAACATTTCTGGGGAGGCAGGTCTCTATTTGATCGTACCAGACCTTAATGATACTGTTCATATGCATATTAACAATGGCATTTAAAAAAATTCATTATTAATTGAATCCTGATTTTTTCATTATTTGCCACATATTGTGCTTTTCCACGAGAACCACAACTTATGCCAACAAATGCCTAGAGAAATATCTTCATCTTGTAAGCCACAGAACACATTCTACCCTCCAGTTAATTTATGGCATCAATTTGGAATTTTGCTGAGCTGGACACAGCTGGCTGGCAATGAGTACATTGCTATTAAATATGTGATATTAATCTTAAATTAATTTTTGTAAGAAAATGCATGCTATTTGCTTTGCAACTACATATCATAAAGAGGTAAAAGAAAACAGTGCAATGTGTTTTTACAAAAGTTCTATTCTGTTTATGCACATTAAGTGGTTATTGAGGGAAAGAAAACAAAAAAACCTGTAGAGACCTGGCTTTTGGATGTACTGGGGCTGAGGTCTTGGCCTGATAAGGTGGGGGCATTTGGCCAACTGCAGAACAGCATTGAAGCAGCTGAGGCAGTTTGTTGAAATCGCAGGTGTCATGTTATGGAACGGCTGCTCATGCGAAAACAACAGTCAGGTCTGCTCAACAGCTTTACCTTGAATCATCTCATGGAAAGAGTGTGCCCCTGTGGAGCCCAGGCTGGCATTTCCTAATGTGTTCACCTGAGTGGGGAATACTGAGATCATGCTGGATTGGAAAGTGAGAGTTTCTGCAGAAGGTTTTGGCAGTAAAATGAATGTTGTTTTCGTTAGAATTTTCCATAGGAAACATTGCCTTTTCATGAAAAATTCCCTCAATTTAAAATGCTTACAAACAATTTGTTTTTCAGCAGCTGCTGAAAATCTGGGGAATTTCTAGCGTTACTGTTTCAATGAAAAGCAAAATTGTTCCATGAACAGACATATTTTTTTGAAAGATTTCGCTTCACAGAATGGCCAGGGTTTGAAGGGACCTCAAGGATCATGAATTTCCAACCTCCCTGCCACAGGCAGGGCCACCAACCTCCCTATTTCATACTAGACCAGGCTGCCCAGGGCCCCATCCAACCTGGCCTTGAACGCCTCCAGGGACGGGGCATCCACAACCTCTCTGGGCAGCCTGTTCCAGCACCTCACCACTCTCTCTGTAAAGAACTTCCCCCTGACATCCAACCTAAATCTCCCCTCCCTCAACTTAAAACCATTTCCCCTCGTCCTGCTGTTATCAACCCTTTCAAAGAATTGATTCCCCCTCCTGTTTGTAGGCTCCCTTTAGGTACTGAAAGGCTGCAATGAGGTCACCCTGCAGCCTTCTTTTCTCCAGGCTGAACAAGCCCAGCTCCCTCAGCCTGTCTTCATAGGGGAGGTGCTCCAGTCCCCTGATCATGTTTGTGGCTCTTCTCTGGACCCTCTCCAACAGCTCCCTGTCTTTTTTGTACTGAGGGCTCCAGACCTGGACGCAGTATTCCAGATGGGGTCTCACAAGAGCAGAGTAGAGGGGGACAATCACCTCCCTGTCCCTGCTGGCCACCCCTCTTCTGACAGAGCCCAGGATACCATCACTAAAATCACTGCAAGACAGCATCTAAGTATTTGTAAGGTTTTTTGCATGACATCTTTTTGCAAACCCTGACCAGCACACATCAGCATTTTAAAGGAGGCACATACCTGACAGATGAAGCCTTAGCAGCCAGAAACATGAAGATGCACTTTAAAACTTGTCTATATGAGAAGCCATGAGGATGGGCTGTAGGATGAAGTTTCCTCAGATGCTGGCTGTAGAAGACTGAGTGGTCTGCAAGGGAGATGATGTTTGATTTACAGAAATTCATAGCATATCTGAATAGGAGAGATTTCTGAAAATGTGCTAAACAATCATGGATAAAGAAAAGGACAAGAAAACTCAGCTTGCTCCATCTGGTTGGTTGAGAAACTGCTCTGGTTGCCTAAGATGTGCCAGTACATAGGTCCATAGAGAAGACTTTGCTTGTGGAATTAATAACAAAAAATTATTTATCATTACCATTACTTATTGACTGAATACAATGTGACCATCTCTGTAGGCTGGTCTTCAGCTATACATACCCCACCCACCCTGATCAGAGGCATGGGTAAGTCACATTGCCTGAGTGTCACCTGAGTACATTTTGCCTAAGAAGTTTCTCCCTGATTCTTCACTCCTGATCAGCCCTTACTTTGCCAGGAGCTAACTTCCTCCTGATCTGCATACAATAGCAAGTGATGACCTTTTCACACAAAACCTGACTGCATCCACCCCTTCTTTGCCCCACACCTTGCTCTGATGAGATGCCATCAAGAATAATTTAAGGAGAAACAAAGCACAGAACAAAGTGCTGGCATATCTTGTTTCCAGATGAGGAAATATGAGTTACAGAGTGCCGTATTTTTGTCACTCTTGTCATTTTAAAATTAAAAATTGCCTGCCATCATTACATGTGGCAGAGTCCTAATGAAACAGTGAGGGCTTGAAAGGGAGGAAAAACCCAATCAGACCCACACCAAGACAGGACTTCCACTGCTCTGTGTTCAATACCAGACAGAAGGAAGTTAGACACCAGGCTTTGTGAGCATCACTGCTGCTGGATGGCTCAGGGCATTTTTTATCTGACATCCAGTTTGGCAGTCAGGTATCCATCCAGCATCTGAACAGGGAGCTCCAGGCTTCTCCCAGAACACATCACAGTGAGACAGGAAGAAGTTTCTGTTTCATCTTCTTCAGTAGATTCCTTTTGGTGGTGGTGGTGGTTGTAGATCAAAGCCAACTCTGCAATATGCAATGGATAATGAATCATCCTTTGAAATACACTTGCTCAAGGTGAGTGCGGTTGGACACGTGGCCATTTGATTCCTTTCAGATGCTTTAGAAACTCTGTATTAATAACAGTGATAATGTCTTCCTAGACTTTACTACAGTTGCCTCCCAAAATGAGGGACTGGGGAGGAAAAAAGCAACGAGGCAGCCCACAGCACTCCAGCTGTGCCCTGAAACCACAGAGCGGGGTCTTTGCACACATCTTCTGCTCTTGGCACTTGCTTTTCACCAATCTCTTGCAGTCCTGCTATGGAGATGCCACAAGCCAGCAACCATTTGTTCTTTCCCAATCCCTGAATGGTAGGTCTTGCTACTTGGAGGCTGTAGCACATAAATGCCAGAGCGACACAGCAAGCAGGTTGTGGTTTTGCCCAGTTTATTCTATCTGTATGATTTTCTCAGTAATTCAGAAATCTTTCTTGCACGAACACAGGCTCAGAGAGAATAAAATCCATATGGATAGGAGGACAAAGCTGCCTGAAAGAAAAAAAACCTCTCAGCTCTAACCTGAGAGTTTGGCACTAAGAAGAGCTGGGCATTCATGACCTCCTGGCTACTGCAGCAACTGCCAGAGTTCAGCCCCAGTGCGGCATCACTTGTTCCTTTTCAGCACCCACAATAAACCCAGCTGGTTGTCAGGGCATTGCTTCTCCACATCTTGAGACACCCACCAGCCTCAGGATGCACCAAAACACAGCTGTGAGCCTCTCCTACCTTCTGCTCTTCACACCTTTTCCCCCTCCTCTACCACACTTCCTGATCTTTTTTCAACCTTGCACTTTTCAATAGCAGTGCTGCTTTCACTTGCTTGGCCTTATAAACTTTTATATATACTTTAGTTATAAAACCCACTTCTACATATTATTACTTGTAAATGATATAATAGTAATTATATAGTATATGATATGCATGGCATATGTGATATATATATTAATATATATCAATATGGTCTTTATTTACCATATTCTAGATGTGCATACATATATAAACACACACACACATATATATATATCTTAAGGTCCACAACTTTACCACTTCTCCTTCCAAAGCCTAACAAGCACTTAATATTTTTTGTCACTGGTTTAACTGGAATCTATTAACAATTATTACTGCCAGTAAAATAAACAAGAAATTGACTTAACCAGGGCAGGGCTCCCATTAGCTTTACACTTGCATTTACTCCCCTGTTAAGCACTGCAGCTGCAGTTAAATCAATTGATATAATCTGTCCAGATGCCTTTTTTTAGTAGCCTGTTGGTACAACCTCATCTCAGTCAATGTTTCAGCTCCTACTTTCGCTTCTTGTCAAGTAGCTGAAGACAGCATTTCTATCTCCTTGTTGCAAAGGAGCATAAAGGAAAACACGATCAGAGGTCTCTAGAGATGGTGGTTTTTCTCCCTGAAGGAAAGGGCAGCACCAAAGCAGCCTTGCACCCTGTGCAAGTGCTCTGCCCTCCCTGAGGAAATGGACACAATAAGGGCTGTCCACATGCTTGTTGAGACATTGAGCTCTTGTCTTGGAATACAGTGCACAGAGGGACAGAGAACAGGAGTGAAATGGTCCTCATTCTGAAGTAAAGGAATATTTGACATTACCTGTGAGGCAGTTGAAATTCTATGCTCATCTTGGTCTATCAGGGATATCACGTGCTGAATCAGGGGATGTAACAGCACCGAGAACCTCAGCAAATGAGGCCCAGAGAGCATCATTACAGAGAAAGCATCTGTGCACACACTGAAAGGGAATATAAACTGTAGTGAGGTTATCACTCAGTACCAAACATCCTTCAGCCCCACACACAAGAGCCACTGGCATTTATCCCAAGGTACCCAAGAAGGGATGCTTCACATAAAGCCAGCACCAATCCACGTGGCTCTTACAGCCTTGATGATGCGGTGCTACTCATGCCCCCAGTCTCCTGTTTTCATTGCTGGCACCCATAGGGAGGACATAGCCCTCCAGGTGTACCAACATCATATTAAATCAGCAGGAGATCCCCATTTTTTTGGCATTCTTCTATCCACGAGGGCACCTCTGCTTTACACTGTGCTGGAAGAATGGCCACCTGCTGGAGCAAGATTGAGGATGCTGCTGGGGCAGCATGGGCATCTCTTGCCATCTGGCACCTTTCCCTCTCACATCTCCTCTCCTACAGACCCCAGAGCACAGAACAACTGCTTCTGTCCTTAAACAGCACTCAGCATGGGGGACCAGTGCAATCCTAGGACTTCTCTGGCAGTTGCCATCATGCAAATAATGTTTGTAAAACATGCACTTATAATTTAACTGATTCAAGAAAACAAATTGGGCATAAATTATTATGCAACATCTTGCTGATCATCAGTGCCTCACTCAGTTGTGAGGATCTGGTGAGATGAGCAACTGCAGAGCAGCAGCTTAAAGGCATTTCCTGTTTTTTATACAGGCTTCCCACCACGTTTTGCAGAGCAAGTCTGCTCTGCACAGAATGAGAGGCAAGCAGGTGTTACTAACTCAAAGTGCAAGTCTTCATTTTTACGGGGATCTTCCTCAGCAACAGGCCAGAACTTAATCAAAAAGAAAAAAAAAATCAACAAAACTCTGAAACTTCTCCCTGTCTCTGAGAACTGGGAATAAAGATCACCAGTCCGTGCCAGAAGGTAAGCAAAATTGATTTGCACCCAGAAGAAACCGCTTATCTGTGCACAAAAGGTCTGAACCTGCAGTGCTGACTCAGGCAAAGCTGTTGCTTCAACATTCAGCTCGGCACTTCAAATTAGTTATTTTTCTAATGCTCGAGCTCTGTGTTCAAAAACAGAGCAACATCTCTGCACCTTGCATTTACCAGTGCATGTGTGTGCACCTCTGTGCACATCTCCATGGCTGGAGCAAAAGTGGGCTTCTCCTGGCCTCAGGTTGGCTGCATGTCCTGGAATCATAAAATCACAGAACAGCTTAGGTTGGAGGGGACCTTAAAGATCATCTCATCCCAGACCCCCTTCCACGGGCAGTGCTGCCAACCACCAGATCATGTCACTCAGGCCCCCCTCCAACCTGGCCTTGAATACCTCCAGAGATGAGGCATCCACAACCTCTCAAGGCAACCTCTTCCAGCACCTCAACACCCTCTAAGTACAAAATTTCTTCCTAGCATCTAACCTAAATCTCTCCTGTTTTAGTTTAAAGCCATTCCTCTATTTTCTATCACTATCAGACCATGTGAAAATTCAGTCCCCATCCTGGTTGTAAGCTCCCTCCAAATACTGGAAGGCTGCAGTGAGGTCTCCCCAGATTCTTCTCTTTTTCAAGGTAAACAAGCCTAGCTCCTCAACCTTCCTTCATAGGAGAGGTGGTCCAGCCCTTTGATCGCACTGTTTATGGAATGCAGAATGATCTGGAAGTAGTGAGGGAATAGTGAGTGGCAAAAGTTGCAGGTGACACCAAATCACTCGGGATACTCAGCCTGGAAGCTCATTTTGGAGACGTGCAAAAATATCACAGAATCATAGAATAATAGAATATGGGTGGAAGGCACCCATAAGGATCAAGTCCAACTCATGGATCCACACAACACCTCCCAAAAATCAGACCTCATGTCTATGAGCACTGTCCAAACTATCCTTGAAGTGTCGGCTTGGGGCTGTGCCCATTGCCCTGGGGAGCCTGTTCCATGCCCACCGCCCTCTGGTGAAGAACCAACCTGCCCTTCCCCTGACACAGCTCCATGCTGTTCCCTAAGGCACTGTCACAGAGAGCAGAGCTCAGCGCTCCCCCTCCGCTCCCTGTGAGGAGCTGCAGCCGCCATCAAGCCTCCCTTCAGCTCCTCTGCTCTGTGCTAAGCACACACAGGGACCTCGGCTGCTCCTCATACCTCTCACCCTCCAGACTCTTCACCATCTTCATAGCCTTCCTTTGGACACTTTCTAGTCGTTTTATGTCCTTTCTGTACTCTGGTGCCCAACGTATCTCATGGTGCTGAGTGACAGGGCAATAAGCAAAAGAGATGATAAGCTGATAAGCAACAAGAAAAGCTGATAAGCACTGAGAAATGCACTTATAGGACAAAAACCATATACAAGATGACCTTAAACACTGCTGCTCATGAAAGTGGTTTAGACATCGTTGTGGAAAATTCTCTGAAAAATTCTGTTGAAGCTGTTAAGAGCTGTTAAGAGTCAAATTGAATTCTGAGATTTCTAAAGAAAAGTGTGGGGCACAAAATGGCATACCCCAAATTGCCAGCGCATGAATGCACAACAAGCATGCATCTTGAATACTTCATGCAGCTCTAGTAACACACCTCAAAATAAATTTAAACAAATGACAAGATGATGGCTGAAGCATTATACAGGGGTGCAGGGTTGCCTGGGTGGAAGCTACCAGTATGTCTTCAATCTGGAAAAGCAGCAGTGACAGCAAAGCCTATGAACACGAGCCATATGCAGCAATGAATGGGGTTGAGTGCAGTTATTCTGTGTGTTCTCCGTTTCTGTAACCCGGGGCAGGTTTGTGCCAATGGCCACTTCCACAAGCATAACACTCACCAGGCAGACCCTTCTAGGTGACCTCAGCTGCCTATTCCTCTACCGTCCTTTCTTGTGCAAAGTGTGTTTGGACAGGGAAAGTTATCAAGATTTAAAGAGGTAACTTAATACATTCTAAGCAAACTAGGGACAAATCCTGCTTTTAGTCTCCTAACCTAAATGTATCCACTGAAGATAATCCTGTTTCCTTAGGGATTCATCATGCATCTCACAGATCCGTAGTGATTTATTGGCCATGGTTTATTCATGACCCAGAAAGTGCTTGATCTAGTCACTGTTTGCAAAACCATTAGAGAAGCCTCACTCTGATATCTTCTTTCTGGACAAAATTCAAGTTAAAATTGAATATAAATTATTATATTGTGCTCCAAAGACTTTCTATTCTGATTTTTTTTTCTTTTTCCTTTCACAGTCTGCAGAGACTACAAGACTGCAGGACTGTGTGAGTGAGTGGTTCAGTCTTTGATGACTTACATATGTAGTCTCAGCAGAACACTTCCAGCCATTTTCACTAAAATTGCAGCTGTTACTACACTGTCTTATTTAAAAGTTCGTGGAGACCTACTTTTACTCCTCCAGCCTATGGTAGCGGGTGTCTTTATCGAGAACTGAAGAAGCATGGGACAATGACCCAACACTGGAAGTACTTCACTTCAGCACATAGGGCAGATTTTGCCCCAATTCACGGCAATGCAAAAGCCAGGTTGTCAGCTTTAGCTGACATTGTACTCTGTGGATTAGCTGTTTGTCTCTGGGTAATCTGTTGGCAGGTAAAACTGTTGTCTACTTATTTAGCTAGCCTGTTGGGTTTTTTTTTGTTTGTTTTTCTTGTTTGGTTTGGGTTTTTTTTTGTCTGCTTGTTTGAAATTTATTAGGCTTATCTGAAATAACATCATGGACGCCTGTAAGATCACTTCTCTTTTGTGTTTGAAAAGTACATCATTTTTTATTTTTCCCCTAATGCATCAGGGCAACATTTTTAATGCTGCAGCTTTCAATAAAATGTAATCTAGCTGACAACTAAACAGCTCTGTTTATTCCAGTTTTTATTAACAGTGCCAATTTATCCCTATGGATTAGAGGCAGGGCTGCTCATCATTCTTACACAACAGTATAGAGTGAAAAAACAAGTCTGGGGAAACACCACTGTCCTCCATGCACAATCCCCATAGCACCCACAAAATCAGTATCAGGGTTGATTTTACTCCCTAAGCACATCTGCAGAGGAAAACATAATGACCCTCTGTGTTTTAGCACATACTCCTACCTACTACAAGTACTGTCACCTTAACAGAATTTGTTTTTCAAGTTCTGCAGCCCATATCTCTCTGTTTCCCCTGGGTGGTGTTGCACTGAGTTGCATCAACAAAGCAAACAGCAGAGTTGAGCACAGTAGAAGCTCCCCCGTGTGAAAACTGTGCTTTTGGGACAACATAATGTGTAAAAACCATGCCACATTGAAAGTGATTAATGAGTAGAAGAGTTGGAGGGATTGGGTAAACTCAACTCATAATTGGAGATGTGGGTTTATGCTAATGGAGCAGCAAGTGTGGGGTAGGATTCCTGCGAGCAGGCCAGGACTGAGGCTGCCAGAGGTTTCTCGCCTTAACCCCATGCTTTGGATATATGAAGTACCTGCATGCTCAGCCACTACAACTTTTAGAAACTCTCTCTCACACCTTTCCACCACCGTACCCACTGGTTACCAAAAGCCTCAACGCCCCTTTCCTGCTCTGGGCCCAAGCCTTGAGCAGAAAACATGTCGGGTCTGTGCGGTCACAGCTTAGTCATAGGAAAATGCTGACAAGCCCAGGAAACTCATACAATGTTTAAAGAACAGAAAGGTGCCCAGAGAGACATGAACAAAGCCCCACGTCACTCCACCCCTTCTTACCAGGGGAGGAGGAAAATGCTGTGGAGAGGGTTATTGCTTCCAGAAGGCTTGCTTGCAAAGAATAGGCTGCTCCAGAAAATCTCATCCACCCTGTGTAGTGGGGACAGCAGAGCCTGGGGAAATGCTGCTGCAGTGCCATGATGCTGATACCCCACAGGGCTACCATGTGCGCTCAGTCCTTGCTCACAAATCCCAAGGCGGGGGTCAGGCAGAAAATCCCCAGTGGCTGTGAAAGTCATCATCCCCCCAACCACACAAAACTTTTGCCAGAAACTCCTACTGTGACTCATCCTACACACGCATATTGCCCTGGGGCACTTATCTGCATGCTGGTGGGTGTAAGGGAGCTCATGATGGTTGTACAGAAACACTTGTTCATCCTGACAGAAGGGTGGGCTGGGATGGCCGATGAAGATGGGAGCAAGCTTAGGAGAGAACCAGCTTGTGCAGACACTGGGAGGAAGATGACCATCCACACCTTGAGCATCTGAGCTGGCACCAGGGGTCCCCAGGCTTGTGCAGCTCATTGCCTGGCCAGCAAAAGTGCCCAGTAGCCACACCGAGCCACCAGCCCCATCAGCTCCCAGTGACTCCTCCCCAAGCTTGTCACAGCGGTGCTGCTGGAAACCAAAGATTGAAACAGCATTGAAGCCAGGATGTTGTTATTTCACCCTCCCCTGACACAGCTCCATGCCGTTCCCTCGGGCCCTGTCGCTGTCACACAGAGCAGAGCTCAGCGCTGCCTCTCCTCCCCCTGTGAGGAGCTGCAGCCGCCATCAGGCCTCCCCTCAGCTCCTCTGCTCTGCGCTGAGCACGCACAGGGCCCTCCGCTGTTCCTCATATATCTTGCCCTCCAGACTGCCCTCCATCTTTGTAGACCTTCTTTGAACAGTCTCTAATGAATATTCTAACTTACTCAAAAAAACTACCATGCTTCTTCAACCATGGTTTGTGAGTTGTAACATGTGAGCCACAGAATGACAAAAGAGGTGAGAACAGTGGCCAGCTCAGTGAATGCATGCCCTCAATAGGGCCATGACCACTGCGTAGTTCTTACAGGGTGACACCTGCACCAGCAAGTAGGGCATATCTATGCTCTGCACCAGGTTGCTCTGCCTTGCTGCAAGTTTGCTCCAGATAGCAAACCCGGATAGGATGCTAGGAAGGACATGCTTTCATACCAAGTCATCAAGTATCAGTGGAAAGGAAATCTGTGTTTCCTAGCCAACAATATAGAAAGAAATGGAATTTTACCAATTTACATGGTCAGCCATGCCATGGGCTGTGGATTCACCCACTAACAAATACGAAATGCGACTGGGTGACTGACAAATCCACAGTTGAGAGGGAAACCGCCAGAACTTTTTCATTCCCAGGATGCCTTTACACCAGCAGCAGCCTCTAATGGGGCTGGTCAGGAATTTTTTGTTGGAATGACTTCTCTCCAAACATGCAGCTTTGTTTTATGAGCTGTCAGAGGAACTGTAACTGAAGTACTAGCTGCACACACTGGGAGCTGCTGCTGGGCTGGCATGGGTGACCTCTCCCAAGCTTTCTTCCCCAAATCGGCATGTGGGGTCCCTTGGCTTTGGGACTGGGGCAGCTCCCTGCCTGCAGGCAGGCTGGGGGGATCTACAAGCACCCCGGTGCCTGTGAGAAAGGCAGCCCTGTTACTCAACTCCCTGCACAGAGACTTGGCTGCCTGCTGGCTCTGCCCTCCCTGCGAGGAGATGGGAGGCGATGCTGAATCCCACTGCAGCAGAAAGTTGAGCAGAGACGGAAAGGGACAGCTGCCTCTTCCTATCGCTACACCAGAGCATGGGTTTGTGCAATGCCAACAAAATGCCAAGGCTGAAGTTGGGATTCTTTAGAGACTTACAAGCCATATTTTTCTCAGATTCTACTTCATTTATTTCTTTTCCATCACTTACCCCAAACAAACAAAAAGCCATTACTCTCTAATTTTATTGGCCAGGGAAGTCTGGAGTGCAAGTTATAGTGGTACGGACTTGCTGAGTTCTGTATACATCTGTAACTTGCACAGGGTTTATCTTGATTGCCAGTAGTGGCCAAACCTACTTTATGCAATAGCATACTCTCATTTTAACTTAGATCTGTGTTCCCATTTACAAGCATATCTAGCCCCAGAAAATCAGAGACTTGAGGGGCCAGGTCTTCAAGGTTCATCTTAAGTATGCTCCTCAGGAGAATGAGGATGCTCTGGTCCTGAATAATCTCTATGTTAGCAGCTAGTAGGAAGGACAGAAAGATGTAGGCCAGGCATGTCCAACCCGCAGTCCATGAGCAGCCTGACACAGTTGGCAGTGTGGCCTGCTCCCTGCCCCACACTATAAAGGCTGTGGCTCTTCACTGTGGAGTGATCCCTGGCACGCTCAGCAACAACCAGTTTGCTGTTAACACTGTCGACTGAAACCAGGGCATAGGGAGGGCAGTGCTGTGCAGTACTGACTCAAATGATGGCAAATAATTGCTTTCCATTTTGAAAAAGGAATATGCAGCCTTGCTTTCTGTTTTGATAAAGGAATTTGAGAATACATTTCAAGATTGCAAAAAAATAATCAATTTTCAAATGGAATTTATAAAGTTGCAATCAGATATTCATCTCAAAAATCTGATCATGTCTCTTTGCCAGACTTTCATAATCCCTATCTTAGCAGAAAAAAATTTAATTCTTCGCTTCACTGTCACACCTTATTTATGCCATCATTTTTTGGCAGTATGCACATTTGTGAACAGTTGTCAAGGATAGAGAACAGGAACAGTAACATTTCATCAAAAATCTCTGATGAACACCTTGAGACCTCATTAAGAACTGCAGCCACTGCCATTGAACTGGACTGATGCATTAGTGAACGTGAACAGGGTCAAATATCCCATTAATTTCATAATTTTGTTGCCCGCTTTCTTTAAAATAAAAAATATAAATGAATAAAATAACTTTTGTTACTTATATGCATTAACTATATTATAGATTTTATGAGGGCTGCTCTGAAAGTAATGCCTCCTATTTTATTATGTTGACCCACAACATCAGAGATGAATGTTGGTGGTACAGCACTAGAGGCTGAATCATTGCATCAATATTCCATTACATGTTTTTGCTGTGTGACAGATGGCAGCAGAGGGGCAATTTGACAGGATGATGTCTGACATGGAAGTGCATATGAAGGAAGGATGTGGTGCTGAATTCCCCCATGAAGAAAAAATGGCATCCACTGACATTCACTGACGCTTGCTGATTGCTTACGGAGACCAAATATTGAATGTGAGCACAGTGAAGCAGTGCGTGGAACATTTCAGCAGTGATGATTGTGGGTCACCTCTGCTGGTGCAGATTTTGACAAATGCAGCATGAAAGCTCTTGTTCTTTGCTGTTGAAAATGTACAGCCAGTAGTGGTGACTATTTTGAGAAATAGTGTTCTGTAGCTGAGAATTCACTCTATCGAATAGCATTATTGCGCTCTCTGTATCTGTTGTAGTTTCCATGGAAATAAATAGGAGGCATTACTTTCAGAGCAACTTATGCGGCCCAAGACAATTTCTCTTTATTCATTGCAGCCTAAGCAAGCTAAAACACTGGACACCAGTAATTTAGGCTGTAGGTTTTGACATGCTTGAGTCCTGGCTGTGTAGGTCTTCTCCCAGTTTTCCTTACTTTTTTTGACCAGGAGCTTCCAAGTGCACACACAAATGACTCTTGTCAAGGGGCTCTTACCCTAGAAACAGCGGAGAGGAGGAAGGAGATATATCTCAATGAAAAGGAAGCCTTCTGAAGTACTCCACAAGCTGAAGAGCAGTTCAGTGCTATGCATAGCCATTTTCCTAACAGTTCGTGTTCCCTTGCCCAGTCCTGAGCCCAGCAGGCTGATTGCAAGGGCACATCTGGACAGATGGTACCCAGGTGCTGTAGGTTTCTACTTCCTTTACTTTCTATGCTCCCTGGCACTAACTGTCTATTCTGAGCCATGAGACATCTAGAGGAATGAGCAGCACAATAACATTCATTTGGCTTTGGAGAGGTTGGGTTAAACTAAGCATTCAAATGGATCCCCTCTAAGCATGGCCACATGCAGGTTATCACTGAATGCTTTGCTTATTCTTCATGATAGACAGCTGGACCTCCATTTGTGACAGCCTGACACTTCTCCATGGAGAATCACCATTTCAGTTTCTAACAGTTTTGCCACGTGGGATGCTTGCTTTGAGAATCTATGTTTTTGGATGATTTGGCTAATGCAATTTATTCATATGAAAAAATAGGTCAGGAAAAATAATCCCTAATTTGCTGTTAGAAAATAAAAAATCAGTTCTCCTCTGATGAGTTCTGTTGTTCTGTGATTTGGAATGGAGACAGCAAATCAGACTTGTGACTTAAGCTTTCAAAATCTCAACCTAGGGAAGTCAATACAGTTTCTATTTATTAGTTTTTCTTATATATAGGGTGGCATTGCAATAATATATCTCAACAAACAAACAAACAAAACAAAAACAAAACCCAGAAAGGTTGTAAAATCCAACAGTCAGAAGACAGAGAAGACCAAGACCAAGTTTCTGTCAGCTTTATGGTTTTGTGTTTTTTTTTAATTCTCTATTCAGCACATCAGGAATACTGTGGCCTTTAATTAAAAGCTCACATACTATTTTTCATGGAAAAAAATGAAGCAAATACTGCAAAAGCTTTGATTCTGAAATTCTTGGCATCCAACTCTGTACCGTCAGTCATAAAACTTCAGTTGAAAATTGTCTCAGAGAAAATTGTCTCAGAAAATTGTCCCCAGAGCTCAGAAGCATGGTAGGCTGTTTAAAAGATGCTCAGTCCTTCAGTGGCGGCCACGACATTGATCAGTTAAATATGAAAAACACAAAGAAATGGAAATACTAGAGCAAAGCAAACCAAACTCCTCCCTAACTGGATGATGTTTATAGAGCCATCCATGTTAGAAAAGTAATTAGTTATGCAACTGATTGCAGGAATTAGAATCCACAAATTCATTTCTGTCTGTGTAGCTAAGACAACACAGTCAGAAGGGAGAAATACTCTATGCATTGTTTCCATTCAGAGGACAAGCAGACTATGGTGAGATATATCTGATGCACACTGCCCAGAACACGAAAGAAGATGATCCTTTTCCAGACAGCGCTTAAGATAAAAGGTCCCTCTGTCTTTCCTCCATGTCCCCATCTCTTCTGCTGGGTTGGTGTGTCACCCTGCCTGGATTTCTCTTCTTCCTCTCCATCTCAGGAGTGATGACTTTCCACCCATCATATTCCAGCAAGGAGAGACTTTGCCTGGCTATGCCCAGCTTTTAGTGGTGACTTCTGTCCATGTTTATCACAACAATAATAAGCAGCTTTCTGTTGCAGTAGCCTGGAGATTTGGACTTGTTTTCTGAGCTGTTTTGATGGTGATTACGCAGATAAGCACTTTGCTGCATACTGATCCTCCAGAGTGATATTTTTCCTCAAACATTGCCTTTTCAACAAGCCAATAAGTATTATTGGCTCAGTACTATCCTCATCCTTTAAAGTCCACATTTTATTCTGGAGTAATTGCTGTCTACATATCTGATTCCTATACAATCAGCAAAACAATCTGAGAAGCAATTTAAAAGAGTGTAGCTGTGTAAAAGAGTGAAATATTCAATAAGAACATCTTGATCACACTTTTTTTGTGCCTTTCTTTCATCCTTTTAATTGTAAAAAGAACCATTTCTGCCTTAGGAAAAAAAGCCTTAACACAAGGCAGGAGGTAGGCAGATGAACCCAAACCAGGAACCCAGGAAAATATAGAAAGGAAAAACAGAAAGGGAACTTCTAGAGTGTACTGAAAACTCATTTTATCACAAGAGGGCAGTGCATATTAACAAGTCAAGCAATAATCCATGTTTCACAGAGAGTCTAATAACTTTCTTTTCAAAAATTTTCAATGAGTTTTGCTTACAGAGATTCAAGAATATAAGGAAGAAAAGCATTTGCCCATGATAACCCTGCAACATATAAGCTTCAAGGGGACTGCTGGAGTCTGTGACTTGTACAAGGTGTTATGATTCTGTAAGAGAAGTCAGAAAGCTCTCAGTAGCACAGGAGCTGCTGGTTATCCTTGTTTTATTGTTTTGCTGATAGGCAGCAGTGCCACCTGGTGAATAGTCATTTTGCTTGTTCTGCCTAGTGTAGCTTATCCTATTGTATCATATCTCAGCCACAATAACCTCTCCCACACTAGACATATTTATCCTGGCAGTGAAGAAGGAAATGTAATTCCCCTGTCAGAAAGAGGGATTTCAAGCACAGGTATACAGTAGCAAGGTGCCTCTTTCTCAGGTGGCCATGCTGTGTTTTAATTCCACATAGTTGTTTTCTATAAGGGAAAATGAAGCTGTTTTTTTTACCCCTGAAAGATGACAGAACACCTGCCATGAAGGTTATGATGTCAGGAGGCTGGGACTTCTACTGCTAGCAAGTTTTTTTCCAAGACACTCCAGCCACCATGGACACAAGCCATTAACCCTGAAAACCGAAAATTTGACTGAGAGAAGAAAGTGCCCAAATTTCTTCCCCACCAGATGTGGGGACAAGACATCTCCAGCCAAAAGACAGATCCCATCTCCACCATGGGATGAGGAGATTTAGGAAGTATTTTTGGCCTCCCACACTTCAGGAAGGACGCACTGCAAATGCTATAATGTGGGGCTATGCTACAATGGGCTCCACAGGTCAGCAGAGAGAATAGCTGAAGCTATGTCTTTCCCTGGTTTCTCCTATGGGTCTGCACTCATTCCAACACACAGACGGCCCCTAGAAGCTAGCAGCAGTCCATCCAACACAGAGCCTGCACGAGTGTTTGCATTCCACCAGGCAAAACCCTGCCTCCCTGATGTAGTATGCTTTGAGGAGAAAGTCATGCTCTCCCCAGAGCTCATAATGGTAAGCCTCCCACAGATGAATTGTTGGAGACAAACCAGAGGAAACATCCGAGTCTTACAGTCCTGACTGTAAGTTGGGACTCAGTGTTATGCCTGCCCAACACAGGTGGAGATGGTGTAATATAACAACTAGGGCAAGTTAAACTTGCACTTCAGTTTCTCAGAGCTCTCTTGTCACACACTCAGTATGTAATGTAAAGAATTATCTAGATCCTCCTAGAGATATGGGGCTTCTTCTTTGCCAGACTGTGTCTCTGTGTAAGCAAGCCAAGTGGTCCTGGCTCTGAAGTCCTCTTTTTAAGTTTGAGAGAACTCGTACACCATATGTGGGGAGATAAGAAGACATTTCAAGGAACTATAGAAAAGCTCACCACTCTGATGCTCCACAGATAGTTGCAGAAACAGCAAAATTTCATAGTGACAAATGCAGTGTTTGGGAATGGGTTTACCGTAAAAACTGCCATTTTCTCCTACCTGTGCAGGTGGCATCCATCATGCATAGACATGCACCCAGCACTGTGATCTGAGGGCCTGGAGCTCTGGGGAACACAAGATGCCCCTTAAGCCCTTCCATTCTTGTATGTTGAATCCTTTATTTGGTTGTGAAATGAGCTGGGTGTAATGTGTATGCTTAGGCCAGTGTGGAAAAGACACACAGACACTGATTTGCCTCAAGCAAATTGTTGAAACTTGATTTGTTTCCTGATCTGTTCCCTGACAACAAAGACAGATTTAAAGCTTAAAAAGCTTTCTTAAGAGAACTACAGTGTCTCCATTAAAGAAAACTGTGAGTGAAATCTCAGGTGCAAAAGAGTGTATATCCATACATTTGGAGGCTTGTGATGGTGTATTTCCCTTCACCTCAGCTTCTTCCTGCAGTCTGGCCATGGCATTGCTCAGACAGATAATGAGCATAGTACAGGCTATACTAAAGGCCTTGCTAAGACAGGTAGTGACCACAAATCCATCTCAAACTGGGTGCTGAAAGAACTGATGGCAGACAGCTGGTTCAACAGCTGAGGGCCAGTTGAGCATGCACCCGAAAACAACCTATGACGATGAGTCGCTCTTGAATAGTGAGAAGCTCAAGGGCCCTCCAAGCTCTCTTGTATGGCAATGGGCTACATGACAGAACGTCCATGAGAAGGCTGTTCTCTTACTGGGATGCAATGAATTGCAGCACTAAGACCTTAAGATGTCTGTGGGACATGGGATTGTGTAGTGCTGCCAACCTCTGCCTGATGATGCAGTGTTTTCCTCTTCTGGAGAACAAATGCATGCATCAGCTCTTGCCGCCAGATGAAATGTCCTAATGGTTTCTGATTCACTTAAAGAGTTTTTACTGTTCTTTCATTGAGAAGTGACATTCATGAAAATGTCGTTTATGTCAAAATCATGCCTCAAAACATTTTCAAATATTTATGGGTTTATTGTTGTAGTGATGTACCTGTAAGGAGCAATTACATATGTATATATATATATATACTTGCCAAGCAGGGAAAGGAAGGATACCAGACAGTAATCTGTACAGATTAAGGCCATTACAATTTAAAGAATAAGGAAGCAGGAAGTCTAACAGACTCCATGCAGCAAAGGATATAATTATTAACATGAAAGCAAGTAACTTAATTGGTGGAGATAGTAAAATATTTAGGAATGGTGCAGAAAAATGTTTCTGTCATGTTTCCTCAGGGAGGGGATAGCGCACTTGTCTGCATGAGGATAATGAAGCATTTTCCAACCTATAAATATCTAAGGAAGCAAAAAGGAGATGTCTGAACAAACCTCTGTGCCACAGATAATTTTTGAGAAATAATATAATAGTCCTGTGAATTACAGTGAGACGCTATCTGATAAATTGTCAATACTGGACTTATACTGAAAAGATACAAAGAAGGATGTCAGAAGCTAAACCTGTTCCTGGTCCAAATGAAAAGTTCAGAAGAGAGTCAAGAACAAAGAATTTAAATAAAAGAATGCAAATAATTCCAGTCAGTTTATGAAAAATGGAGCCTACTGAGCAAACCTGAGTGTTTGACTTTAATATAATTTGATATCTTAGATAAAACAAAGATCTATAAAATGCTAGTAGTTTGCACTGAATGGAAAGAGAACTGGCTTAAAGTAGGAGCGTCCACCAGGGAATTATCTTCTAATGCTGAACTCATTCTATGCCCATAATCTAAATCAGGCTAAATAACCTAGATGACCACATAGAAATCTGGCTTAATGGAGGTATACTTAAGTTAAATGCATTATAATACAACCAGTGTAAATCTATATGTGTAATCTAAGAAATTCAGACCTACAGAAAAATGACTGCATCTTGGAAAGTGATGACTAAATCCAATTAGCAGAGTGAGTGTATATTTTCAGTGAGCTAATACGATGGTCCTCAGATTTTCTAAGTCAAAAATTATCAAGAAAAGAAAGGGAAGTGGTTTAACTTCCACAATAAATGTTGATAAGAATGAATATTTTGCCTACGCTTCTTTAGGGTATTAATAAGCTGAAAATAACCATGACGGAGAATAGCTTCGAGAGAATCAGTAGAAATCTTCTTAGTTTATCAAAATGAAATTGAGAAGTGACTCTGTTAAGATAACTAAGAACCTTATCTGAGGGAAGAATGGGCAATTGAGATTTTTCTCACATAGAAGCACGTCAAAAGAGATCATCTGGTCCAACGGCTCATCTGGCTTTACTGGCTTTTAACATATAATTTTCCAAATTTGGTGGGTCTGTTTATGTTATTGTGTCTATTGTTTGTTGTTTAAGAATTATGCATCTAGTTCAAATTCTTTAAATTGCTGTACAATTAGTGGAAAGAGATGAATATCCTTAAATAATACTAATTTATCCACTTAGACATTTGTTGTCTAAGTGAATCACCACTGTAGATTCCTGTACAGCGTGGAAGACTGCACTCTTTGTAGATTCATTACAGATGAAGATTTTGATGTATATTTATCTACACTGCGAAAAGCAACACCACACGCAACTGTGAATCATGGTTTCATGCACCATTAGTGGCACTTCAGGACAGCCAATGCACAGAGCAGGACAGTTTCTTAAAGATGACACAGGGTTTGAAGTATTCCTCTAAAGAATCTAAAGAGTCACAACCAAAGAGACCAACCAGCCCCTAAAGGCAGAGCATCCAGATAAAACCTGTGAACCACAGAAGCATTTTGGCCCCTCTGAGATGATTATCCTGAGGACATCTGAGAGTAAAAGCAGGAAGGGCATGATTAAAAGTATGGATAAAATATGGTGAGAACAAACCACTTAGATGTCACAGGCAGCATCTCTGAAAACTACTGTGATTCCAGATGTCTTGGCCTTAAGGTCAAATCATAGAATCATAGACTGGTTTGGGTTGGATGGGACCTTTAAGATCATCTAGCTTCAACCCCTTGCTACCCTGCCTACTTTGGGAACCAAGAAATACCTATTGATATTTGGTTCTGGTTCTTTTTCAACATTAATTCAAGTAAAGGAAGGATTGTTTTCCTGATTATTGCCTTAATGATTAGAGTATATCAGCTATCTGGATTTGATAGTTTGCTTATGCTGTAGATGTCAATAATTCTAATCCTGGCATCAGAAAAAGTCTTCAGTCCACAAACTGTTCTATGTTGTATTTTCACATAAAACAAGTGTTTGTTTTAGAAAACCCTGCTCTTTCTATGTGTGCATGCTCAGTGTTCCCTCTAGCAATCTGTTCATAGGCAGAAAAAAGTTCTTTCTGTAGGCTTTCTAGTATTGGTTGTAGACTTATTACTACAAAAGCTCTTTCCAAGTTAATGGTGGAAAAGGAAACAGGCTTTCTGCATCTCTCAGCATTAAAGGTTGCTGCATTTCAAATACTGAGCTTACTTAGCTGCTTCTTCTCCTCAAAGATCTGAAAGGAATTACTAACAATTGTTTGATCACTTTATGGGGAGAAACTGATTTCTTTTTAAAATAAGATGAGAGGTACTTAACATTTACACAAGATCTAACATAAAGCAATTGGAAGAAATTTGAATAATATTATGGATTTTGAAGCACACTCATCTGTTCAAATCATTCATCTTTATCTCCTGAGTAATCAGTGTATATGTTTAGCTGATTAATCCTTTCTTTCTAGGAACATACTGCAAGTCCAAAACTGTTGCTCTTAGGTTCTTTTTCTGCCCGAGGAAAGATCTCAAACTATATTATTAAGCATTCAGCCCTTGCAGACTGGCACCTGACTGGGATAAAGATAGACTAAATGTTAAAAGGGTTTGTTGTTTATTTGAAATTCAAGACAGAACAAAAGTCCAGGGATAAGTGCCCAAAAGCTGTAGAAGAAGTATTTTTTAATCAAAACTTACAGAGATAATAGGATGAAATACATCTATACACATGTGAAAGAATAGTTTTGGCATCATTTATAAACAAATTACTGAGGAAAACAAAACAAGTACTTTAAAATGCGTGGGGTGTGGGAGGATAGGGCAATGCAAGAAAAGATTAAAATATGCAGATATCCTTTCACACACACAAGCATACATGCATGCATACATATGAACACATATATCTCCTAAACTGAACTTTCCCTATAAGAAGCTGCAGGGCATCCAGGAGACCTCTCCATGCAGTACTTGTCCAGGAGTTTGCTATTGCTGCTACGTGGTTTTGCTCTGAAGGTGTTTAGATACCATCATGACTGATTGAACGATAAAACCCTGAGAGATGAGAGAAATACTGTACTTACACAGGACATGGTTTGCTGAAGTGAAGCGTGGTTATTTGCCACTTCGTTTGTAGTCTAAAAAAAATGATACTTGACCCAGTTTAATTAACTGTGGGTTGTGGTTCAACATTTGAAAATGGTTACTAAGAAATAATATAGCTTTAAAAAACCACTATAAACCAATCCTTTTTGTGGTCTGTTCTCAAAGCAGCTGCATAGATTAAGCCACTCAAATGCGTGTACTGTATTTCCTTAAAGGTATCAGTGCTGAATATGCAGGTAGTTTGATTCTACAGTTTTAACTAGAAGGTGTTAAAAGTGTCACGCCAATAAAGTAAACGTGTCTCTGAAGCAAGCAGCATTTGAGCACAGTTTGTTTATACTTCATGGGTAGATTCTCCTTTTATGTCTATATGAGTGCCTACTGTAGCTGGTGAAAGAAAGACTACCCAGGTCTGTATTTTATGAAGCTCAACTTCGAACTTATGCTTAAATATAACATTCATTAGCTGACAGCTTTAGATAACAAAGTGTTTTATGAATACATCCTTATAAATACAAGTGACTCCACAATGAGGTCTGTGTGTGTCTGGCCACAGGACACAACTATGAAAAAGAAGCAACAGCTTCTGATTCTTACTGGTGTGGGTCAGGTGTTAATGTTAACTAATGACAGTTTTACAGCTGTGAGTCACACTGATGATGTTCAGAAGCTGTATCAGCAAAGGATTGTTTTGGTGGTTTTTGTCAAGGACGGTAAAGAGGGAATCACTTCAAATGTAACTTCAAAATCCTTTCTTGTAAGAGGTCACAGGAGCTGCCAGTTTAGCCCTGAGGAGTGGGTAGCTATGGAAGGGGCCTTGGAACAGCTCCTCTGTTTCTGTGACATTTATAGTCACGCTGGTTGACTACAAGTTAGCTGTTTTTTTTTTTTTCTTTGCACCAATTATCAGATAAAGGCTGTGTTTCATAGCGTCGGCTCCATTTCTTAGTCTCTAAGTCACAGAATCCTCATTCCACACACTGTTCATCACAGACTTAAGACCACAGTGCAGACAAGGAATCCATTTGGGAAAAATAAATGAGGCTAACTGGGTAAGAGAAGAACAACTGTATCCAAAGCCTGACAGCAAAGTTATCAGCACTGAGGTCTATTTTGCCTGAAGGGATTTCTATTCTTAAATAACAAAAAAGATGTGTTTGTACAACTAAGGCTGGCCCTGACAACTTCTCTGAATATTAGTTTAGTGCATTTTTAAAATGTCACAGCACCCCAAGTCCATTTACCTGTGGACTCTGACTCAAGAATTCATTATTCATGTGAAGGCAGCAAGTTCTGCTGACGTATCTATGGAGTTTAGAGTTTTGATTTCTTTTCAGAGCAAACTTGTATTGACAATACTCCCTAAATACACCCTGTTCTGATTACCTGAATGGATTGTCTGGGTGGTAAATTAAGTATTCCCTGTGTAGCTGTAATTTCTACCACGACTTGGCACTGAGTTTTAAAATCAGAGTTGCTAAACAGGTTTTTTCTTTTTTTCCAAATGCTTGGAAAGTACTAAGTGGCAAATGTGTTTACAGAACCTTGTGTTGATGCTAAACACTCACATAAGGAATAGAAGGTGGGAGGCAAATGGATGAGGCCAGGCTCTCCTCAGTGGTGTGCAGTGATAGGACAAAGAGTAAATGCCTATAAGTTGAACATAGGAAGTTCCATACAAACATGCGGAAGAACTTCTTTACGGTAAGGGTGACGGAGCACTGGAGCAGGTTGCCCAGAGAGGCTATGGAGTCTCCTTCTCTGGAGATATTCAACACCTGGCTGGATGCCTACCTGAGTGACCTTCAGCAGGGGGGTTGGGCTCAATGGTCTGTTGAGGCCCCTTCCAACCCCTGCAATTCTGTGATTCTGTGAAAAGCATCTGAATCAGACTTGAAGAAAAGAGCTATTGATGGGGCACTCTGCCACACACCGAGATGGAAAACTGCTTAGCTTACAGACAATTAAAATCACTGAAATAGTTTGGATATATATCACAGAATTGCCAGGGTTGGAAGGGACCTCAAGGATCATGAATCTCCAACCCCCCTGCCACACGCAGGGCCACCAACCATTCCACCTAATGCTAGACCAGGCTGCCCAGGGCCCCATCCAGCCTGGCCTTGAACACCCCCAGGGATGGGGCATCCACAACCTCCCTGGGCAGCCTGTTCCAGTACCTCACCACTCTCTCCGTAAAGAATTTCCCCCGATGTCCAACCTAAATCTCCCTTCCCTCAGCTTAAAACCATTTCCCCTTGTCCTGCTGTCACTCACCCTTTCAAAGGGTTGATTCCCCTCCTGTTTGTAGGCTCCCTTTAGGTACTGAAAGGCTGCAATGAGGTCACCTCACAGCCTTCTTTTCTCCAGGCTGAACAAGCCCAGCTCCCTCAGCCTGTCTTCATAGGGGAGGTGCTCCGGTCCCCTGATCATCTTCGTGGCCCTCCTCTGGACCCTCTCCAACAGCTCCCTGTCTTTCTTTTACTGGGGGCTCCAAACCTGGACACAGTATTCCAGATGGGGCCTCACAAGAGCAGAGTTGAGGGGAACAATCACTTCTCTGTCACTGCTGGCCACCCCTCTTTTGGTGGAGCCCAGGATACCATTTGCCTTCCGAGCCGCAAGGGCACACTGCTGGCTCATATTAAGTTTTTCATCTATCAAGACCCCCAGGTCCTTCTCCACAAGGCTTCTCTCAAGGACCGCTCCTTCCAGTCTGTAGGGATGCCTGGGATTCCTCCGGCCCAAGTGCAAAACTCTGCACTTTGCCGCGTTGAACCTCATCAGGTTCACCTGGGCCCACCTTTCTAGCCTCTCAAGGTCCCTCTGAAAATATATAGTGGTAATATATAATGGTAAACTTGAGAAGTAAATATTTTAAATACCTTTTAGAACTCATATACGGTTTTTAACAGGAACACCTAAACATATCTTATAAAAAATAATGGAGTCCTAAAGGTATATAGTATTTATTGTAATGTAGCCATTGCCAAAACATCAAAGCCTAGCTCATCATTCTCACGATGGTCTGATGGAACTTTGTGAGGTAGTTCTTATGAACTAGACTTGCTCTGAGAATTTAGCTCCATCATTGTGGAGTTCTTGTCCCAACTTTAATTATAAACTCACCTAAGAAAATTCAGTAAGGAATCTCAGAGGATCTACTTTGAGGATGAGATTTACTTCCCCAGAGCATAAAACTCTCTTCGTATTGTGTCCCCTTCAGATCTTCTCCTGAAATCTTTAAGGAAGAGTTTGTGAAAGAAATAGGGCCTGCTTGTTGATCACAACCATAATCATATATGAAAGTAGCAGAAAGACCCTTTTGAACACATCAAACACCTCTAGAAAAATAAAACAGTTACTACCTTATACTCATCACTTTTTCTAGATAGTGTTATGTGTCACTTAACTCTGAACCTTTATATTTAGAAGAGTTGGATAGTTACTGCCACGGTGTTATTGTTTTACAATCATAGATTAACCCTGTACCCTCTATTTAATCCACAAGCCTTCTTAGCTCCAGCTGTATTTTCTTTCTACAGCTATTATCATTACGAGCAAGAATGTCTCTTATCTACCACTGCAAATACAATTTGAAAACCTACTTTAAATGTGGCTGGAATGAGTTATTTTGCAAGCCTGCAGTAGACTAATGAAGCTTAGGGAAAAAGCTTGTTTAAGATAAGATCCAAATGTGTTGCAAGATATGAATCTCCTAAGTGAGATAAGACTGCAACCAAATACATACTGGCACTAGATCAAAAGTAATTGCTCACTCATTTCTAAAAGCTTGATTCTAATCAGAGATGCATAAGCCACTTTCCTATGTCTCTCAACTGAAACAAAAAAGGTTGAAGTGTGTTTGTAATCAGCAGGTTTTGGAAGATGTAGAGTGATATACATTGCTGAATCATCTGATGTGAATAATTATTTTTGGTCATGTTACATACACTCTAATTCATAATAACTTGGTTTCATGACAACACTTTAATGTCCTCTCCATTTTCATGGTATGTTAGCAAAGCTATTTTAGCATGAAGCTCTCTGTATTTGTATTTGTTTCTATCTCTATGCCTGTTCTGTTTTTTTTTAATTTTTATCTCTACTAGGTGCATTTAACTATGATGCTATTTCGAAACTTTCATATGGTTTAGGATCCCAAAATAGAAGTGATCTTTCTTATCGCATAAGAGCAATGCTTTGCAAAATGCAAAGATGGTAACTCTGCAATTGTGGCTTTGTTGTGCAGGGCTTCTGGATATGTAACTCATCTTCAAAGGGGACCAGTCTTAAGATACTGAGAAGAGTTTCTATTAAACTTCTGGGGGCCCATCCAGAAAATACAGCACCTCAAGGTTCTTTAATGATAAGGGTTCAGAGGGATCATTCACTGGCCTTTTACTGGGAGACTCCACTGACATTCCTGCACAGGTTCATGTCTTCTCCATATCCTCACTACTACCTCTTTCTCCTCCCCATGTCTCTGCCATGTCATTCCCCAGGTTTAGCCTCCTCTCAGACCAGCTTATCTGTGCTACTCATAGGAAAAAAGCAGACATCTTCCAGCCCTCAACTTCATTGAGTCCCTCACATATGCTACAGCCACACAGTGGACACCAGTTGAGTGTCTAGTGTCATCATGAACGGGATTGTCAGTCCGATGCAAGCCCTGGTGACCAAAGGAGTAGATAGGATGAGAGTATGAGGGAGGCAACTTGGCCTTGCTAAGAAGCAGAGAAATAGAAGGACTATTGTGTTAAATGGATTTCTTGTTAAATTTCTTTTCAAAATATGCTTCAAATGCTGTGTGGTTCTTACGGCAGGTGTGTATGCATATGTATATATATGTATATGCATGTATACATACTCATGTGTCTATAACAACTTTATTGCCAACTGTTCTAATTTGATTTTGTTAATAACATCGAGGTTTGCCTTTTTATAAAGGCTTCATCTTCTGGCAGCTGCTTACAAAGACAAGGTGGGCACTGAGCAGGAGTTGTGGGCTTAGTTCTTTCCAGCTGGTTCTAGGACTGTCAGAGGGCAAAAGACTGAAATATTCCACATTGCCCAAAGAATTTATGTCAAGAAGAAAAAGAATTTCTCATCACCTTCTCTTGATCTTATGTGAATTTAGCTTGAAAAGCATCAAGCACAACACAGCGTATTTTTCACTATTTTTTTTCTCTCCTTTTCCCTAGGTCTTTCACTCAGCCCACATTTCTTTTGGTACCATAGCTCCATAGCAATGACATTTCACTTCTGACAGTCTTGGCCAGTGTTGTCACACTTTCATTTACCAATATAATCACAGCAAATGACTGAACACTTCTGCTAGCTAATCCTAAAACCAAAACATCTGTGTGCCATAAATGGCTTAACCTGGACAATTTCTACCTGACTGACTGAATCTTTCATTGGAAGAAGAATTTTAACCATTTTCGCCCCTTCTCACTCCAAATACCTCTTGTGGGATCTTCTGCCCTCCCAAGAAGGCTGCAGATAGCTGATTCACTTTTGTCTGCCAAAATACCAGGTAATGAACACCTGGTTCTTTCACACTTCAGCTCTGTTTAGCTCAAGGGCCTCTCCTTTGGGGATGCCATAGTGCCAGAGGGAAAGCCTTCCACACCCCGCCAGAGCAATGATCAGTCTTGTTTCTCCCCAAGAACATCTTGCTGAGTTTGTGCTTTGGTGCTCTTCATCAGGACAGTAGATGTCAGTCCCTGCGTCATGGGGCTGCAACATATGCTGCGTGGGATGGGGCTGACCCTCAGAGAAATAGGGATAAACCTAATGGAAGCACAGTGGAACAAATCAGTCAGGCAGCTCAATTCAGTATCAGAGTAGAGCAATTATTAGGGCTACTGGCTTGGGCACCACTGTGCTGCGCCTAGAGAAAGCCTGAGTTCTGGGGAAGAAACTTCCTCACAACAGAGGATGCATGTCCTTAGTCCCTAGTATGATTTTCGTTGGCAGAAATGGCAAGAAACTCTTGAACTCTGAATGAATTAATCGTTTTTTCATTAACTTTAATAATATTAATTACTTATAATGCATTATAACAAATTCTAAGAGTTTGTCTGAGCCAGTGTCTGAAAATCCCATTCTCTATAGCTGAACAGAAAATCAACAATAAGATTTTAGTTAACTAAATCTTGGGACCATTTGCTGTGACAAGAGGGCACCTCTGAAAAATGTTTTATATCATAGACAGAAGAACCTCATCAGTTCCTTCAAAATAGAATTGTTGTAAAAAATTGGCTCAATAGCAAAGCAAAGGCTTTGCTTTCATACTTTCTTGTGACTTCTACATTTCATTCAGCAGCAATCACAGCTCTGACCAATATTTCAGCCAGGGGGCAACAGCCACAAATTTTTAATCAGATGAAACTGCTCCAGAGTAGGTGGCATTTGGGTTTTATTGAGGCATTTTTATTTTCCAAGTATTATACATTAACTCCCCCAGCACTTTAGATAACTGATTGCACATCTTGACTCATCAAAAATTTTTGCATTACTGTTCTTGATGGCAAGTATATCCTGTGACATAGTGAAGTTCTGAAGAATATGCAAACTGTTAAGCACTGAACTTTAAATTTTGACCAAATAATTTTGATTATTTGTATTCTGTTTAAAACAAGCTGAAATTTTGGGAAGAATGAGTTAGGATTAAAATATGTAGCCACCTTCTGCATATACCCTCCAGATATTTCATAGTGGCCAAGAAGATGACTGAAACACACGCTAAGAAGAAAGCTGTGTTTACACCTTGTTGGTATGTAGTAAACATCACTCAGTGTTTCTTAAAAGTTTTCCATCGAAGTATGATAGAGTAAAAATTTTTAAGGCAACTAATCTCTGGTTTTATTTGGAGCAGGAATGTTTGACTTGAAGAAACATCTGTTCACAAAGCATTTGGAGACATATGTAGCCATGGTTCTTCCAGCTGACAGATCATTTCTCACACCACACTGACTTCTAGACACTTTTTAATATTAGTAATAAACTTCTGGATTGTTTTCCTCCTTTTATTTCAGTAATTCTGGCACTCTTCTGCCAACTGCCCCACCGGATAAAAGCCATCACAAAACTTGACATCAAGTTGGGAAGCCACATGGCTTGTATTTCTAGTCTGATACGGTTTTTTATTTTTATTGCAATATTTTTATTTTATCATTTGTTATTTAGCCATCAACATTACTTCTCAGCCATGTTGCAATGGAATTGAAGCATTTTAAACTATGGATTACTTCATCAATTACTTTAAACTTGAGTTACTCTTCTAGTCTTGGGCAACCTGCTCTAGGTGTTTCTTTTCAAGCAGGGAGGTTGGAGCAGAAAACCTCAAGAGATGCCCTCCAACCTATAACATTCTGTAATACCTTTTCCTTTCTTATTTTATTTCCTCTGGAAGTATTTCAATGTGCTATTTATTATTCCTCTCATGTGAGTGGTTACAAAATGGTTAAATCATTGATAAAAGTTTGGTTGCAGGGCATAAAAAAGTCTGGTTTCCATTCCTTAGCCAAGGCAAAGCTGATTTCCCATCATCTGTCCCATCATCAGGTTTTTGTGAAAAGGAATTGGGGTCTCCTGGAAACAATGAGCATTGATTCATGTGGCAAACGTGTGTGTAATGATCCAAAGACTGTAATTCTGCTTAGCCTCATTCTTTAGAACTTTTGAGACTTTGTAAGAACTACTCTTGGCTTTAGGATTTCTTTAAGTAAATTTCATTTCTTAAAAACATAGGAAATTGAAAATACCAAACTAAAAAATAATGTTAACTTTTAATAAAGCCAAGCTTCCACAAGTAGGAAATGCTACTGCTCAGGATAACCGCAAAGCAGTCAGTGTCTCTTCTGCATATATATCTGTTCTGCAATAATCTTTAAATAGACCATGGCACACTTTAATCTTCTCACCTAGAGCCTTTCAGGTCATGTAAGATGATGTGCAGAGGAAGGCTGAGTTGCATAGTGGAGAGTCCTGCTTGTAAGAGTTCTCCTTCCTTTGTAATTAAAGCTGGGAAAAGTGAAATAAACAGAGAAAAAGGATTTCAGAAAGAGAAAGAGCCTCTTTTAGGCCGTTGTACGTTACTCTTAGGAAATTCCCCTACTAGAGAGGTCCATTTAGATGGCAGGAAAGAAGCAGAGAGCTCAACAGATAGCAGTGAGCTCCAGGCTGTTCCTTTTGCAGATCTTTCTGTTTTACTGTCCATAAAGAGCATTCACAAACAACAGTGCAGTGAAGGAACAGAGATTTGAGCGATTCATAGAAGATAAAGCTTTGTAGGCTCCAAGTAACATAGAAACACCAAGAAAGCCACAACTTACTATTAAAAAGATAGTAGGAGGTAAATTACAAATAATAGCTGTAACCACAGATATTAGATAATTACACTGAAACAAAGGTATTCTAGAATGTGTGTCAGATGTACCAAGTAAAATCAATTTCATTTTCTGTTTTGATTGAAACATAATATGAATTAGAAAATCATGAATCAATGGAGTTCTACTTTCCCAAATTATTTTTTAGGTTGTAAAGCTCATAACAGCAATAAGAATTTTCCCTGTAATACTTTTAACTCATCTCCATACTCATTTGCCATCAGCACCATTAATAATAATTGTTTGCTTTTTCCTGCACGGATATAGGTTCATGCAATATATAATCCACACAATCTGTGTAATCTGTGTGTAAACTGTATAGTTTAATCTGTATATTAATCTAAAACAAATAAGGACATTTTTCAAATTAAAGAAAAATCAGCACATTTCCTTCTCACAGTGTTCTCTGTTCAGTCCAATGATTGTGTTATTTCATTGTTTTGGGGACAATAAATCTTTCCTCCCAAAGGGTAAGGTGTTTTCCATGTAATATACAGTTTATATCATAGGGAGGTGGTAGATTCACCGTCCTTGGAGGATCTCTAGTTAAGTTGGAAGGTCAGGCATCTTTTTGATGCCTAGGGAATTGGTAGCATTAACCTTGCCTGCGTAAACCAATCATGCAGAATAGTCAATATAGTGTAGTTAATGATCGTGGTTGTGTACCACTTGCCCCATTTATGTTGCTGGAGTCGTGGTGCTCATTGAAAAGTACTCAATAGTCTGTTTGGTGTTTAAAATAACCTTAAGCATTTGTTTGGCACAGTGCTCAACTCTTGCTCTGAAAACACCATTCCTAACTTCTTTGTGGTATTTTACTTCCCCACAGAAAAGGAGATTATATTAACCTGATATTAAAATGCTGATAATGAAATGAAGAAATTTTACCTCCAGCAGTAATAGACCTCTACCTTTGCATTGGGCACAAAGCAGACATCTTGTTCACAGGTTTCACAACTAGATCCGTTCTGTTCACTGAATGAAATCTAACAAGATGTGAAAGACTACAAGCCAAAAAGTGTTATGGCAGAGTGTTGTGGGGTCGTCCTTGTAACGTAAGCATCATGAATTGTATTGCATAATGTGTGAATACAATCAAATTGCCGTGCACGATGGAATGGTAAAAAAGCCACAGTACCTAGAGGCCAGGCCTTTTATCTCTGCAAAGGATGCTGACTTTCAATGATATCTGTATGCCAGCTGCTTAACTTAGACCTGCTTCCAAAGTGTTTCTCCCATGGAAGCCAAGCTTTTGGAAGCTGCAGGAACAGGGACTGGCATTTAGCGGTGCTTTCTCATGGCTGTAGTGGTCAGGATATTAATATCTGACTAAGCGCAGTATATGAAGATAGCTGCCTGATACCATATCTTATATTCATAAAGCTAATATTTTATGAGGGAAACTGTTCCAGGAAATGTTTTGCTTTGGTTTTATCTTGCTGCCTTTGAAAGCATATTAGTATTACGTCAAGGTTATTTTGATTTCCTTGGAACACAGAAATGAGAGGAGGAAGTCATACTTTTTCCACATCTCATGTAATCATTGAGTGCTGTACTCCATCACCTATGATGAGCAAGGAAGAAATGCAAGACCTTGACTTCCACCTAGGTCAAGGGATCTGCAGGTATGAAAGCCAGCACCTACCCCTGGCCCCATCCGGTTCATGGAGCTCAACATAACCAGCAGAATTAGACAGTGCTGAAGAGTTCAAGATATTTAGGCAGATCACTTAGATGTTTTTCTCCAAGTGAGAGACATTCTGTCTTCCCACTGAGAAAACAGCAGATGTGACTCACACTTTTAATGTCTCTCTTAGGCAGATTCAGCTTGTGGATGCAACCCCTGCAATGAGAGGCTGCGCAGGTGAGTGTGGTACCGGCTCCTGCTGGCCTGGATCACATTAAGAACTGACTCCAGGTAAGCCCAAGTCAGGTAACAGGAATGTTCCTCCAGAGGAAATGTTTGTGAATGACCCTTATCAGCACGGTGGAGTCTATTTGTTAGACCAGCAACGTGATAGGTAATTTTGGCTCATTACATCTCCGTTTGTTTGCCCCAGAAAAAAAGTGCCCTTCTCGCTGGTGATACAAGTTTCCTGGTCTTTGAATGAACCGGAATCAGATAGCGATACAAGCCATCTCGACATAGGCAGGAACAGGCCACAGTCATTTTCTGCCGGGGGTTTCCATGAGTTGTGTATTGCTTATAAACCATTTGAACAGAAAATAAATAGAAGCTTCTTTTTAAGATATTAAATGCAATACAAGTTGCCTAAGCACTGTGATATTCATGATTTATTTCTAATTTGAGAAAGAGAGATATTTTTTCACTGTTCCGTTCAAAGGGTACTACAGTGTTTTTGGAGATTTATGTGGTGTATAGCTGCAAACAATGTCTAGCACTTAGAAAAACTTTGTAATTGGCCAACAAACTGCCAGGAAGAAAAACATCATAAAAGAGGGATGTACTGAAAATGACAGCGCAGGGAAAGACCATACACGCAAAATGGAAAATGAAAATGAGTGTTGGGAAATAGCGTGCTATGCTTCATAACAATTATCATCTCAGGATCTAATATTTCCCATTTAAGTAGTCATTTTCTTCCTAAGTTTTCTGCCAAACCTGTGGAATTTACGTTTTAGAGGGCTTCAACAAAGCATGTATCTACCAACTGACAAAGCTTGACTTTAACGTGGTATTTTTTAATCTGAGATAGTTTATTTCAAATTTTTAAATGAATTTCACAACTTTTACATCAACATCGTCATATTGTTTTTCACTTATATACGCACAAATACCGATAGCAACTGAGTATTCAAAAATCCCCAGCTTTAAGAAACTGCACATGAAGCAGAACACAGGCAAAGGGCTAGAAATCTTTATTTCTTCAAAAATCAAGAACAGCCATTGCTATCTAGGCTTGTACTTCGTTTCTCACTTGTACATGTAAATGTAATGATGACAGCTTCTGGATGATTATTTTTTATTTCAACAAAAAAATTCAGTTTGTTGCCAAGTAAGTTCATTGCTGTGAAGTTCTAATTCCCAGTGAAATAATATTATTAAATCCTTTTTGCAATTTTCCATTTGAAAGTGCAGGAATCACTTGTGTGACAAAAGTGCTACCCTTGGGGCAGAGTAGGTCATGCTATCTAACATCTACACTGCTGAACTCTTCCCTGTGGAAGAATTTTTAATGGTTTATAGCCCTGTTAGGCACAAAGAGCCACTACAGAGTACTTTGTAACCCAGAAGACAAGGTCAGTGTTAACTGGGCATAACAAATCATCACAATATATTTTGACCTTGGATTCCAGTGTGTAAAAATGATGAGGGAGGGGGTAGAAATCACATTTATCTACATTGCAGAGCAGCTGTGAGGATTTATTAGCTTCTTACTGTGTTTGTATGATAAGACCTCGGTGATGCAGCAGCAAACAACAATTGAAAGCAGTACACTGGCTCCCTCTCTCCTTCCTAGGACCTTGCATTTGCATAGCACAGGATAATGCCTTCTAAATCACTTTCTCCTAACCTGTGTACCCTTGTCTTGGCAACTTTAAAAATATTCTTTACAAATCATGGATGGATAATTTGACTCACTCCATGAGTGAACAAAGCCTGCTGGGACTGTCCTTGCCCCAGAGGCTGTTTTGTTTGACTGATCTTTATTACTGCCAGAGAGATACAATCTGTGCAAAAACATGCTTAAAATAGGCCTTATGGGAACTGTGTAGTGCCAAGAAGCTCCCGTTCATTCCTATCCAGTAAGAAGCCCGGCTTAAGCAGATTTTATCTTGGGCTTCCTGCAAAGGAGGATTCCTCTGCAGGAAAGCAGAGGCTCAGGGCACACCTGATAACCAAGACTTTGGTAGCAGGCATTGCAGAACCAGCAGTGCCTCCTGCCCGATTCACTCTGCCCCAGTCCTGTCCTGAGATGTAGGAGGAGAGGAGAGCTGCACCTCTGGACCCATGCCTCAGCAAGGGGGTTTTGATGAAAAACTGAAAACCAGCAACTAAACTCTTCTTTTCCTCTTATTCAGAAGCAGATAATAATGATTTGAGTCATATGTTCCAGATATGGGAAAGCACATCTGCATCTCACTTCTAGCAGCTCAAAGTTGAGTTTGCAATGCTTTTGCTATCTTCGCCTTTAAAATAACTGGCGTGGTGCTTGCGAGTTCATTTAAAAATTCAAAGTTGATCAGAAAGGCACTCTGCACTGAAAAGTGGCTTCTGTTTGCTAACATTAGCTTTTTTCTAAGTTCATGCTGGAATGAATATCAGCAAAATTTACTTTGCTGAAGTCACTACCTAATCACTATCTGCTATCAGTCAACATTTCTGTCTCTTACAGAATCATAGAACCATAGAATGGTTTAGGTTGGAAGGGACCTCAAGCATCATCTGCTTTCAATCCCCCAACAAAAGAGAGTTACTACCCACCAGTTCAGGCTGCCAAGGTCCCCATCCAACCTGGTCTTGAACACCTCCAGGAATGGGGCATCCATTACCTCTCCAGGCAGCCTGTGCCAGTGCCTTACCACTCTCTCAGTGAAAATTTTTCCTCAACATCTTATCTAAATCTCCCGTCTTTTCATTTAAAAATCATTCCCCCTTGTCCTATCACTATCTACCCATGTAAAAAGTTGATTTCCTTCTGCTTGTAAGCTCCCTTTGAGTACTGAAAGGCCACAATGTGGTCTTCCTGTAACCGTCTATTTTCCAAGCTAAATAAGCCCATCTATTTCAGCCTGTCTTCATGGGAAAGGTGCTTCAACCCTCTGATCATCCTCGTGGCCCTGCTCAAGACCTATTCCAAGAGCTCCATGTGTTTGTTGTGCTGGGGTCCCCAGGCCTGGGCACAGTACTCCATATGGGATTTTACAAGAGCAGAGTAGAGAGGGACAATCACCTCCCTCTCCCTATCGGCCGCCCCTCTTCTGATGCAGCCCTGGTTATTGTTGGCCTTCTGGGCTGCAAGTGCACACTGTTGGTACATGTTAATTTTTTTCATCTACGAGGACAGCTAAGTCTTCTCAGCAGGGCTGCTCTCAATCAGTTCTTCTCCTGGTTTGCAGATAAACTCAGGATTGCTCTGAACCAAGTGCAACGCCTTGGACTTGGCTTCACTGAACCTCACTAGGTTCACATTAGCCCACTTTTCAAGACAGTCCAAGTACCTTTGGATGGCATCCCTTCCTTCTGCCGTATCAGTTGCACCACTCAACTTGGTGTCACCTGCAGACCATTAATCACCAGCCTTCACAGGTGCATAGAGCCATTGACCGCAAACCCTCTGGCAGTTACCTTCCAAGCAATTCCTTATTCACTGAATAGACCACCCTTGGAACTCATATTCCTCCAATAGGAGATAAGAATGTGATGTGGGACCATGTCAAAGGCCTTGCATAAGTCCAGGTAGATGACTGTCCTCACACCAATTTTTCTAGCAAGTACAATGAAGGATTAACAACTCTCTCCCTTCTTGTCCAAACTTATTTTCCATAGGTCTGCTTATACCTTATCCTGCACCACACAGCAGTCCATTATTTCTTGAAGATGTAAGGACTCTTACACTAAATGGGAATATTTAAGAAATATTTCTTGATCTGCATTTTTTTGTGACAGACAGCTTTAGTACATCAAATCATGTTGCTTCTAGATTAGGTTCAAACTAGGACTTCCCCAAGCTGATACAGCAAGGAATTAGTGCAGTCTCCAGAATCAGCACTCCCACAGCTGTGGTCCCATTACCCTGAAATCCTTGTTATGGGAAAACAGAAAATACACTTGATGTATAAAGATAAGAATTTATTCTAAGTGGAAAGACTCTTTCTCTTGGAAAGAATCTAGCGGAGGGCCACAAAGATGGCGAAGGGCCTGGAGCATCTCCCCTGTGAAGAAAGGCTAAGTGAATTGGGTCTGTTTAGTCTTGGGAAAAGAAGACTGAGAGGGACCTGATCCAGGTCTATAAATATCTAAGGTCTGGGGGGCAGAGTGGCGAGGCCAGACTGTTTTCAGCAGTGTGTGGAGACAGGACAAGGGGAAACGGCCAGAAACTGGAGCACAGGAAGTTCCGCACAAATGTGCGCAAGAACTTCTTTACGGTGAGGTGACGGAGCACTGGAACAGGCTGCCCAGGGAGGTTGTGGAGTCTCCTCTACAGATATTCAAGACCTGACTGGGCACCTACTTGTGCGACCTGGTGCAGGGAACCTGCTTTGGCAGGGGGGTTGGACTCGATGATCTCTGGAGGTCCCTTCCAACCCCTACGATTCTGTGATTCTGTGATTCTGTGATTCTGTAATTGAAACCTTAAGAGTGCATTCAAAGAATGGATATTAACACTGATCTAATTATAGAAAAGGAGGAAAAAAAAAAGTCAGTGAGGAGAAGAATGCTGTACAGAGGAAATATTTCATTAATTACTACACATTTAAAATTGCTATATATGCACCTTCCAGCTTTACCCCTTTATTTGGTGTTGTGCTCAGCTTTCCACTCCCTTCAGGGTCCTGATGTCGATGGCTTCAGTCTGGGACTGGGTGGGTATTTCAAGACACTCAGAGTCAAATCCTGCCAAATCTCCACAGGGAGAAATGTGGCATGGGGGTCAATGGCTTATTCTTCTATGGAGTCACATGAAATATGGGGTCACTTTCATATGCTGCATGTTATTCTTTCTTCACTAATCCACAAATCCACTTTAAATTTTATTTACTACACATGGTGTGTTTCGCATGTGTTAGATGCTTCTGTTGTGTCCTTGCTCTCCTGGTTGTCTCTAATGCCAGTGCAGCCCATGTCCAGGTATGCACTTCTTTACCTGGCCATTGGTGAGTTCACTGCAACTGTAGGGTGTCCAGTGCTCAGCCTGTGTCCTGTCCCTTATTGCCCCATCCTGAATGCCTAAGCATCGCATCCATGTCTCCACTTTCCAGTACCTTTGCTATCATAACTGATAATTAATTACTCTTCTATCATAACATAATCACAACTAGTGGTGTTCTCCAAGGGTTTGTACTAGGTCCCGTCTTGCTTAACTTCTGAATCAATTACCTGAGTGGAGGGACAGAGTGCACCATGAGCATGTTTTCTGATGATACAAAGCTAAGAAGAGTGGCTGACACACCAGGAGGCTGTGCTGTCATTCAGTGAGATCTGGACAAACTGGAAGGTTTGGGAATAACCTGTTGGGAAGTAGCTCTGCAGAGAAGGGCCTGGGTGTCCTGGTTTAACAACGGGTTGGCCACAAGCCAGCAGTGTGCCCTTGTGGCCAAGATGGCCAGCGGTATCCCAGGAAGCACTAAAAAGTGCATGGCCAGCAGGTTGAGGAAGGTGGTCTTTCACCTCTACTCTGTCCTGGTGAGGCCACATCTGGAGTTATGTGTCCAGTTCTGGGCTCCTCAGTTCAAGAAATACGGGGAACTTCTAGAGAGAGTTCAGCAGAGAATGACAAAGATGACTGGTGCATCTCCCTTATGAGGAAAGGCTGAGAGAGCTGAGACTGTTCAACCTGGAGAAGAGAAGACTGAGAGGGGATCTCAGCGCTGTTTGTCAATATCTGAAGTGTGGGAATCAAGCAGCTGGGGCCAGGCTCTTTTCAGTGATGTGTAGTGACAGAACAAGGGACAATAGGCAACAACTGGAACACAAGAAGTCCAATAAAACACAAGGAAGAACTTCTTTATTGTGTGAGTGTGACAGAGCATTGGAAAAGGCTGCCCAGAGAGGCTCCAGACTCGCCTTCTCTGGAGAAATTCAAAAACTTTCCTGTGCAATCTACCATAAGGAGCCTGTTTTAGCAGGGGATTGGACTTGGTGATCTCCAGAGTTCCCTTCCAATCTCTGTGATTCTATGATTCTATGATTTTATATCAGACTTGTATTTCTCCACAAGTCATGATGGTAAAGTCACAAATACTCAGTGCCTGTTTAAAGCTATTATCGTATCATCTGAAGACGAGCAAATTAAAACAAATTTAGGTATTGATACCTGGTCATTAGAAAAAAAATATATATTGTTAGGGCGAGAGCAGGTGAAAATGAAGCTTCCAGCATGTCATGGCATGTTCAGGTGAAGTAAGTTCTGAGGCTCTATAGCAGTACAGAGCCTGTGGCCTGTCCCCAGGGGTGATAGTGCTGCACTGACATGGCGGCAGAGCTACTCTGAGATAACGGTCAAACCAATATTATTTCCCTATGCAACCACAGATACCCAGAAATCCTTTTTCCTGTGGCTGCATTTCCTGAGAAGATCCAATTGTAACCCGCTCACAAGGCCACTGAGCTCAGTAGGAAAACAGCCATTAATTTCAGCTGGCTTTGTACAGCTTTTGGTGCAGTAAAGCCAATTGAGTGAAAATGAATCTTTAGGGTACAAATGTACATCTGTGCTTCTCTGCATCTACAGATAAGAGGTTGTGCAATAGGTTGGAAAGCTGTGCTGCTCATAGGGCCCATCCTGCTCCATTAAATGCAAAGCAGGAGAATTCAGATCCAGTCATTTAAACATCAGTAACGGTGGTGGTGATGACAGCAGCAAGTACCACAGTATTTTCATTTTGCAGTAAACTGCTGTCTTTCTGCAAAGATGAATTCTGCAGTTGCTAACCTGTGGGTTGCTTTAGTCCAAAGCCTTTGAATTTATGGTGAGTAATTTTATTATGATGATGAGGCAGGAACTCGTTTTCAGTGAAACAGATGATGAGTAAGCTGAAACAAGTCAATTTTCAAGGAAACACCTCAGTCATACATGACCTGGTACAGCCACGAAGGTATAAATGACTGCTGGGCTTCTCAACAAAGAGGAATGTGTAACCACAGGAAGTGAGCGCCCCATTTCATGTTAAGAGTTTATTCTTGCTGTACCTGAGTTCTTCTACAAATAAGGGACACAGGATTAAACAGAGGTTGCCTTCTTCACAGGGGGTCTTGTTTTACAGTAAAGAAGGAAAAGAAGTCTCAGCTCAGCAGAATCCCTATGGAAAACACAAACCCTGTCTGTGAATTCAGCTGCTGTTAAAGTTACACCTCATGCATATTCCTCAGCTGTTGCTTCAGCAGAAGTGAAAGCATTTGACAATACTTGAAGTAGAAACTTGGGAAAGTTGCAGAAGTAAATTATGCTTTCACCTCCTCATTTTTGCTACAAATGTTGGTTTTTAAGAAAAAGAAGAATTATGTCTATTCAAAGCCTGCAATACAGATTTCTATTTGCATGCTTATAGCACAGAGATTCCGAAATAATTTCCTCAAATCAAGACATCTCAATTGCCATATAAAACCTTTAGGTTCCTTTCCCATGGTGTGGGAACATAATGTACCAGCAGAGGCCATTTCAGAGGGGTTGCTCCACATTCTGCTCAGATCACCCATCCACATTCCCATCCCGACCTGTCATCCATCCATCAATCCATCCACCTGGAACACCACTGGAACAGTGTGAGAAGCTGTGAAGTGCCTCATTTCTGGAGGCATTCAAGGCCAGGCTGGATGGGGCCCTGAGCATCCTGATCTGGTGGGTGGCAACCCTATCCATATCTGGGGGTTGGAATTGGGTGGACTCTAAGGTTCCTTCCAACCTAAACAAAACATATAGATAAATAAAATAATTGATTTAGAGAACTCTTTTAATCTATATTCTCCATTTCTAAGGAACCCTCTATAAAAATCATCCCAAGGGTTTTCACAAATTCTGCAGAGGGAAATAAATCACAACTGGCAACTGGAAGACTTCTTTTCACTCGTTTTCATTCCAGAGAGCTTGAAATGAAATTAAATGCTGCAGATAAGATACATTTCTAGCTTTCATTTTCTGTCCTAAAGAGGGAGCTAGAAAACTGTTTGGTTCAGTCTAATTGCTTTTTGGTGGTTTCCTTGCTGTTGTTGTTGTTGTTGTTTTCAGCTAACTTCATGACCTCTGCATTCCAGTCATTCTTCTATTCCTTTAAAATTATGAGGGAGGAAATAATTTTACTTGTGTTCATTGGCTCTGTTAATCATGTTCTAGGCTGTAAAAAAGAGAGACAAGTGGCAAAGTGTTAATGTAAGAAAATACTAATAGATTCATTGCTAAGCTGGAATTAAATGTGGTGTCTGTGCCTTATTGAACATATTTTTTGTGGTTTTTACATCTTAAAAATGGTAAGTATAAACAAGGGCCAAAATGGCCTAAGTGCCATGCTGAAATTTCCATACTGCCATTGAGGTCCATATGTACTTTCTCCAGTAATTTCCCTGCTCCCCAGTACCTCAATAACTCTCAGTCTACAGTGTCAACTTACTGCCAGAAGAATGAAAGTAGTGGTGCCTTGCTGTCTTTAACACATACATGGTTCAGATCATGAAGTTTCAAGGGAGTTTCAAGGCCTGGTCTGAATGCAACAGCCAATGGTGGTTACTGTTTTGAGAAATAGTGTTTTGTATCTGATAATTTGCTCTATCAAATAGGTAGTATTCTTGCGTAACTCTTCTAGTTTTCACAGAAATGAAGGCATTTCTTTCAGAGCAACCTACTTATCGTGAAATTGGAATATGTTAATGGCATATGAAATATGGAATATGTTCAGAGAATAGCAGTCTGTATACACTGCTCGTTGTATGTGAGCACAGAATCACAGAATCACAGAATCACCAAGGTTGGAAAAGACCTTCAATATCATCCAGTCCAACCATCCACCTATCACAAATAGTACTCACTAAACCATGTCTGTCAACACAAAATCCAAACATTCCTTGAACACCTCCAGGGTCGGTGGCTCCACCACCTCCCTGGGCAGCCCATTCCAGCACAGAGGAAGGAAAAGTATAATTTAAACCAAATAAACTCCTGATAGAAGTGCTAATGGATATCAGCTGTCTTTATATGTGGTTACATCTTTAGAGCAATCAGATTCTACATCAGTCTTCAGGTGATAAGAGACAGGAATGTCATCACTTACTAAATTGGAAAGATGGATTTGATGAGTGGACTGTTCGATGGACAAGGAAGTGGTTGCAAGATCTTACCCATAGAGTAGTGGTCAATGGCTCAGTGTCTGGTTGGAGATCAGTGACAAGTGGTATTCCTCACTGGACCAATGCTCGTTAATATCTTCATCAATTACATCGACAGTGGAATCAAGTACACTCAGCATGTTTATGGATGCCACTAAGCTGTGTGGTGCAGTTAACACTCTTAAGGGACAGAACACCATTCAGAGAGACAAGTTTGAGAAGTGAGTGCAGGTGACCTCATGAGGTTCAACAAAGCCAAGTGCAAGGTGTTATACCTGGGCTGTGGCATTCCCCACTATCAGTACTAGTTGGAGGATGTAAATATGGAGCACAGCCTTGCCAAAAGGACCTAGGGGTACTCACAGATGGCAAGCTGGACATGAGCCAGCAATGTGCCCTTGCAGCCCAGGAAGCCAATTGTACCTTGGGCTGCATCAAAAGAAGCATGGCAAGCAGGCCAAGGGAGGTGATCCTGCTCCTCTGCTGGTGAGACCTCACCTGGAGTACTGTATTCAGATGTGGAGTTATCAGTATGGAAAGGTGTGGACCTGTTGGAGTGTGTCCAGAGGAGGGCCACAAAAATGACCCAAGGGATGGAACACCTCCCCAGTGAGGACAGGCTGAGGGAGCTGGGGCTGTTCAGCCTGGGAGGAGAAGACTCCGGGAGACTTGAAAGCAGCCTTGCAGTATCTAAAGGGGGGCTATAAGAAGGAAGGGGACATACTCCTTAGCAGGGTCTGTTGTGGTAGGACAAGGGGAAATGGTTTCAAACTAACAGAGGGGAGATTTCGCTTGGACATAAGAATGAAGTTTTTTACAAAAAAACTTGGTGGTGAGGCACTGGAACAGGTTGCTCAGGGAGCTGGTGGAAGTCCCGTCCTTGGAGATACTCAAGCCCAGGCTGGACAGGGCTGTGAGCAACCTGACGTAGCTGTAGATGTCCCTATTCATTGTAAGGAGTCAGACTAGGTGACTTTTAAAGGTTCCTTCCAATTCAAACAAATCTATGATTCTTATTCTATAAAATCAAACATCACCATATGTGAACATTTAGGAAGAAAATGGGTGTAGTTTCCAGTAAAGCAAGCACTAGATGTAGTTACATCAGAAATACGTTTTAACTCTTATTGCTCAAAATAGAGGTTTTTAAAAAAGACTAACATTGGGATAAAGAAAGTATTTTTTCCAGGAGCTTTGACAATTGATATATTCAGATGCATTTTAACCCTTTATGCGGAAGACTGGTAATGACAGTACATGCCAAAGGTGAGCCCACCTTAACCTTTTGAGCTGGGCTGTTATTTCTGCATGGGAACTTTTTCCCTCAACTTGATATGAGTTTATTAAGAAAGAATATGAAGTCACTTTGTTTATCAGTTTTATATAACTATATCCTGGGTAATTGAAGTGCTGAATTTTCTTCTATGTCTTTTATCAGTTATTATTATACCCTTTTTTATTTCCACTTTTCTTTCTAAAACGGGAGCAATAATCCCTACCATATCCTGTAAGATGATGTAAAACCTGGCAAAGAAACCTGCTGAGTCTGAACGTCAAGTTTCTGTTTCCTAAAGCATGTCTGCTTAAAGAAAATCCCATCTCTAAGGTGTTGTAGATTTAGTATATAGATATAGTGATAAAGAATTGTCAAATGTATTTGGAATTTTAATGTGGTTCACCTTGAAGGAAATGAATTATTTGCAAAACCAACCACATTTTTGGGTTTCTTGAATAAGAAAGTCAAACACTTCCTCTTTCAGGAATGCATTACGAACTACTACTTCTCTCACTGAGAATCTTCACACCTTCATCTAAAGAAGGATATGTTAAATAAGAGTATCATGTTTATCTTTTTTATTGAAATTGCCTGGCTTACACAAGCATTGATCTAGCCTATAACCATCCACGATCACATGTAGATGATTTCTTATGGTCTGTGGTGGATTTTGCAAGCTGCAGAATCCGCTAGTGACTTTTAAAATAGCTTTGAAAGAAGGCTAAGGGTGTTGAATGCCTGAATGAATCACAGTGGGATATGGATACTTTATGCACTCCTCTGTAATTAAGGATTATGGAGTATTACTGAAAAATGATTACAAAACACTGGGAATAATCCAAGAAAAATACCTGAAGTCTTCCTACAACTATTTTAGCTTCTATAGTGATATGTCTGACAGGCTTTGTTCACTGTAAAACCATGGCTTGTCCTGTCGAATTTTCTTTAAGAAAAGCAATATCCTAACATGAAAACAGCACACTGCCAAAAAGAAATTGCTTCACTTGACTGGAGAGAATCAATTCATAAGCCTAGGCATGTAATTAATTATAACCCGATGCCTATGACACAAATAAAGCACCTTTAATTTTAAAAATAAGAAGACAAATACTTTTTCCTATTTTAATGTTTTAATGTCCCTGTTGCATCTTCATTCTGGGCCTGATTCAAAATTTACAGAAGTAAATGGGTTGCTTTCCAGTATAATCAGTTGATTTAACTGAGATACAAGGCTTTTTAATAACATTCAGCAAACGTAAGTTGCTACTACCATGTGTGCCCTTTTGCAGTTAGCTGGTACACACTCATGCTGCCACAAAGGTTGCTTGAGACAGTCTTATTTTTTCTCTTTGAGAAAAGATCTCTTGTATTGTAAACTGAAACTCTACTTGAAGACACTGGGTGAGAAGTCCCTGCTGCAGTTAATTAGTCCATCTAAAGCAGCCAAAGATCATAGGAACCTTCTTCCTCTGGTTGAGAAATTATCCCAAATTTGAATATGAACTTCCAATTAGGCATGAGTAACATTTACATAATACAAAGCACTACCTCTTATTAGTAGAGAGAGAAAAAAAAAAGTGATTAATAGCCAGTACAACTACTTGACTACTTGAAAGTTTAAATTAATCACATTTCAATACTTTTTCTATGCGTTGTTTCAAAAGGATTTTCTTTTTTCACAAATTTAGGAGGAATTTGGATATTTACATTTAGATATCTTCTTTTGTTGCAAGTGATGGGAAATTTGTACACGATGGAAGGAGATCCCCTAAAGCCATAACTGTCTTAAGTCATTCCTGGCATTTCTTATCCTATTTGGCTGGTGGAGCCTCTTTCTATGATCAGGTGGTATTTATCTGTGCTTCTTCTGATGTTCTCCTACAGAATATCTTGTAGTTGGTCAGCCTTATCCAGACAGAAAAGTTGCCACCAGCCTCTGCATGGTGTGCCCTTGCCTGGTGTGTTCTTACCTCCTACAGGCCCTATACATCTCAGTCTGTCATGTGTGCCATATGTTGGCTCAGTTAATCATTCCTTAGGTCCTTACAAGCATCAAGTCATTTATTTTGGTGTTTTGCTGAAGTCAGGTCTGCTGTTGTTTATCTGCTTATTAATGCTATGCTGTTTCCACAGGGCCAGTGGAAAAACACCTTCAGAAAAGATAGAAAGCAGGTAAGCTGGACTCCACCTGGAAGGGCAGTGTTATGATTGTCAGGAAATCCTACTTTCCACAGAGAGCAGTGTGATGGATTACCAGTACGTTATGAAAGACCAGAACAGACTACCGCTGTTGGGATTTTTTTCTGGAGGGGTTAGTTTTGTACAGTCTGCAGTGATTTCATGAGGCAGCTGCCAGCATCCTGAGGCTCCCTTCAGATGAAGACCTCGTGATTGTTCATCCCAAAATCTCCCAATACCACACTCAGTGGTGCCATACATTTAGGTGAGGAGTTCTGGCTGACCACAAGTCCAAGGTGAAACCTTCACAGCCCTTCCCTCTGCTAGGAGTCAGAAGTCATTTGGTGGGGGTCATATTCTGCACATCTGTCTCTAAATTCCTTGCTCTTCTCCTTTTGTTCATTGGCTCTCAAATTCTTGCCTTGTCAAGGACTAGAGTGGAAGGGGAGGGGTAGGCTGGGCCTTGAAGCAGGCTACCCACACTGGAAGGTGCTGGTAGGATGCAGGTATTTCATGCTGCCTGGAGCACATGCAGAGATCTGGCTCTGCTACTACTGTGGAGCAGAGTTAGAAGCAGTACCAGGATAGTATGGAGAAGACAAAAGGAAATGCTGCTTCTTAGGTCTGTCTTGCAATATCTAGTACAGCTTTTATCTGGGAGTACCTTAAGATAAGTTTTTCCCTAATATTTTTAATAGTTAATGGACTTTTTGTGTAACACTGGAAAAATCACATCAGAGCAGACACTAACAAAAGGAAAGTAGACTCACATGAACAACACACTGAGGAGCTCTGGGGATTATACAGGCTTTATCCTTGCTTGCATCTATGCATGTAGAGTGTTTTTGTCACGCTAAAGGTCCTTGACTTACCTGGGCTGATTTCCTATTAAAACAGTCTTACTGAGTTGCTTTCTCATAGCATCTGCAAGGTCCCAACAAGCACCTGGATGAGTATGCTGATGGGTTTTACTCACTGTGGGCTTACTACATGTGTGGGAGAGCAGCCTAAACAGGTTGTAAAACAAGTAATAGAAGGGTAAGAAAGGGTCAGGCATGGGTTGTGTAGAAGAGGGAGAAATGATCAGGCAGAAGTTGAATCAGTAGTCATGGAGTAATTACTAACCAGCCTGTAATGAAACATTTATTTCACCATGGGGCTGGGAACAGTCATGTCTGAAAAGAGGTCATTGATGAAAAACTGATGAAAAAAATTGATTTGAAGGTACCGAGTGCTTGGTTCATACGGAGACAAGCCACACTAGATGTAGCAGATGAAGTAAGAAGAAAGGGGCTGCACTAAGCCCAGCAGAATGGCCAACTGTGGTATAAATAGGCTGACGCAGGGCTCTGTGCAAGAAGAGTCACAATGGCTTGGCAGCACTGTTTGCCCACTGCTGCTGGAGAGTGGGAAGGGAAGTAGCACAGCTGCAGCCTGGGCTGAGTACTTTCATGGCGAGAGTGTGAACTAGGACTTCAGTGTGAAGGAAAAGGATCTGGGGGTGTTAGTTGACAACTGACTAAACATGAGCCACCAGTGTGCCCAGGCGGACAAGAAGGTCAATGGCATCCTGACTTGTATCAGAAACAGTGCAGTCAGCAGCACTGCAGAGATGATCGTTCCTCTGAACTTAGCACTGGTGAGGTGACATCTCATTTACTGTGTTCAGTTTTGGGCCTCTCAGTACAGAAAAGACATTGATGCCCTGGAACATGTCCAGAGAATGGCAATGAAGCTGGTGTGGGGTCTGGAGCACAAGTCTTATGGGGAGTAGCTGAGGGAGCTGGGATTGTTCAGTCTGGAGAAAAGAACACTTGGGGAAGACCTTATTGCTCCCCACAATTACCTGAAAGGAGGTAGTAGCAAGGTGGGGGTTGGCCTCTTCTCCCTTATGACAGTGAGGTAATGGTGTTAAGTTGTGCCAGAGGAGGTTTGGGTTGGATATCAGGAGAAATGTCTTCTCAGGAGTGGTGAAGCATTGGCACAGGCTGCCCAAGGAGGTGGTGGAGTCACCACCCCTGGAAGTATTGAAGAAACATGGAGATGTAGCACTGAGAGATATGGTTAATGATCATGGTGGTGGTGGGTTGATGGTCGGACTAGATGATCTTAGTGGTCTTTTCCAACCTTAATGATTCTATGATTCTGTGATTCAGGGACTGTCTGGGCTGCTCAAAGATTGCACTTTTTGCGGTGGCCAAGAGGAGCTCTGCATATTATAGGCTCCTAGGTGTAGGTTTATGCTTTGGTTCTGGGCCCAGCTCCAGAGCATGTGTTGCTTTCCAATGACATCATGTCTTTGGTTCTCCCAGGGGCAGAGAAGAGCACCTCCCCACCCTGACACAGGGGAATGGGTGTCCTAAGTTCAGCTTAACAGGTTGTCTCCTATGAGACCTCAGAGAGGTACAGGATAAGGTTACAAAACAAGCACACCACTTTCCCAAACAGTTTATCTTTCTCTATCATGTAACTTTTGCTTGTGAGTATTTCATTAGAATGCATGGTGTTCTTTTGGAGTATAGTTTTTTTTGTTTTTTTTCTGAGAGTCACAAGCTTAAAAAACAGTGGTGGCATCAGGAAGGTTTGTTTCCTGTCATTTATTGCCCTGCTAGTACGAACGCTTAGTTTTTCTAAAGCACTATCTTGTGGTCAGCTGCATCTGGTGCTAATACACGATTACGGTAAATTTACATTTTACCAGCTGAAATTTCCTGTAAACCTTCTGTGGGCTAGCAATACAAAATGAAACTAAGCAAGCCACTCACAGATGAGAAATATTGTTTGATTTGATTTATTTTTGGGTTTTTTTTTTTTTAATTGTTTTATTTTCATCACGGACTGGCTACTGTCTTAGTACAATTTGCACCAAGTGTGAAAAAAAGCATGTGGCAAATAATCATTTTTAAGACACTTACATTTTCCTCTGTTGCAAAAAGCGTTGCTACTCTGCAGGGTGTTATGGGTGGAGATGTTTAGTGATCAGTCAGCTCCAAAGGAGCTTGCAAGAAATTTGTTTTGCTCTGTGTATCCTTCTAAGCTACATACAAGAACAAGAACATGATAGGTAGCCAAGTAGGGTGGCTTCCTACTTGTTATCTCATTATAATGTGTGATGCTCCTGGAGGCATAGGCCCCGAGACCAATGGGAATTCCTCCACATGACTTAAATAGAAGTGACTGCACTTAGGTGTAGGTAGTATAAGATATGAATAAGTAATAGATAGTATATGCATCTTGATCTTTATTCTGTAGGGCTTCAAGTGGGCCCAGAAATTCCCTACCATTATGCGTATAATGAATAACACTGGTACAAAATGCATTTTTTTTCCTTCTTTCCAAGGGAGGTGATCAGAATTTGCAGCATTTGTATCAAGTGGCCATTCCTATGTAAAATGCTTCCGTACGTCCCTGTATTCACCATCCAGATGACAGGAAGATTCAGCTTGCTCAGTCCTTTCCTACAGGTTGACTGCAGAAGTCAGGAAATATGCAAAACCTTTTTTTTGTTGTTGTTCTCAGACAGCAATCTTTCCTCAAGTTGCTCTTTCGTAATCCAGCAGATAAAGTAAAGCAGTAATACCGAGCTCTGCAGCCTGGGACTAGAGGAGCACATCTCCTGCCTGAGGGCAGCATCCTAACAGCACTGCCCAGAGGCAGCTTGTGCTCAGGCTGGCTGGTATAAAGGGATATGAGGACCCACTACGTAACCATATGCAGCGCTTAGTGTGTGATATGTGCTGGTTTGATAACCACATGTTTGAGCTTCACCTTGGTGTTGCACAGATGTTGCACAGATATTATCTGTATGGTGCTATCAGCTATCTCTGCTGAGCAGTTTGCTTCTGCTCAGTTTTCACAATATAAAAGCATCTGGAAAACACATTTATTTAAATGGTGTTTTGTGACCTAAAATAGCAGAGAGCCATGGTAAAGGCCCTGATGACCTTTTTAAACTGGTTTACATAATGTAGAGAGCAAGTAAAATGTTCAAAGCCTGTTTTTCTTGGTTTTTTTTTTTTGTTGTGTTTTAGACATCTTTCCAACTCAACATTTCAAAACCCATCTGTTTACACATCCTCCACACAGCTAGAAAAGCAATGCAAGGCAGCAAGGGATGGGATGAGAAATACAGACCCTGGCAGGGTATAACCACCCCCTGTGCACTGTGCAGGCCATGTTTGCCCCTGCCCAATCTCCAGGGGCCATCCTGGGCCAAGGAGAGAACAGGGCTCCTCTCCTGCATGGGGCTAATAGAGAGGCTGTGGCTACGTTGGACAGTAGTCCAGTATTCTTCATATCCTAGAATTTCCCTGGGGAGCTATGTATAACAGCTGACGACTTGAGAATGTGGGTTTCCTTATTTGAGTGACACAGAGCAGATGCATTCAAGAGATCTTGCTTGTAGGAGCATTCTGTAGCTTTGCTATGTAGCAAAAATCCCAAGATGAAGTCATCCTTTGGTATGTATACATGCATGAGTATGTATGAGCAGCCCAGACTCATCCCAGACCTTGCAAGCAGTAAGATTTCTGGATGCAATTTCCAGATTCCTGACTGTGTTTAGTTCCAATAATAGCAGTGGTCTGCAGCCATTTAAAACTGTAACCTGGTGTGGATAAGGATGGAGTTGCCTCCAACGTTTTCCTGAGCTACAGACCCTTTGCTTTCCTTGTCATGAGATGCAATCCAGTGAAGACTGGTGCATGTAAGTGATTTGCATTGCATTTTATCAGATCTGAAAGGAACAAATCAATGGTTTCATACAACACTAGCAACCTCCTCTGAACACAATTTGGTGGTTAGAGATAAAACAGAAAACATACCTCCATAGTTTGGATGTAGAGCTACCAAAAAGAATGTGGTCTAAGTTCTAGCAGTGTCCTTGTGCCACAGGCTAAATGTGTAATATAAGACTGACCCTCAATTGAAATGAACAAATAATGAATCTGATTTAATCAGTTTTGAATTTCAATGGCTTTATCCTTCCCTATTTAGCTTTCATTTTCACTCACCTCAGCTGATAGTCATCATCCATTCTTAGATGTCTTTATTTGGTATTTGTTTAGTCATACTCTTCACATTGTTTCATGCCACATCAGTTAAATTCATTCAAGAACTAATAAACTTGGCTTAAGATTTTTTCAGAATGACATTTGAAGAGATTTTACAGTGTGTATATATGTCCACTGACTTCCTTTGTAAGTGTCTACCTTTTCAAATGATAGATCCGTCTTCTGCTTCCCACACTCCATTAGAGTAGCTATTCCCTGTTTTTCCTGACCTCTCTGATCAGACTTATAGCCACTATCCTAAAGTCATTTAAAAGTTAGCTGCCGTTTTTTGTCTTGACTTTTGTGTTGTTCCCCATCCCTCTGTGTAGCTGTATCTGTGTAAAACTGGAAATCTTCCCTATCACTTGCCCCATCTTTTTGCAGGGGGTTCTTAAGCCATGTTGTAGACTCCTGTTCTTTATTCCTTGTCTGTTTAGCTCTCTCACTTTTGTTTCTTCTTGATCTCATTCCCAGGTAGACATTCAACCACTGTTTCTTCTGAGGACTACCCGCTCCACTCCTTGAACTCGTCTTTTTTTATCCAAACTTAAATCTCTTCATGAATGACCAACATTTAGTGTGGTCAAATGAAATCATAATTTTCTACCCCTCAACCACTTTTAGATGCAGGCTAGCAACTTTTCCTCAGGCCTGCAAGTCACGTGTCTCCTTCAGATCAACATCCTTTGGGTCTTCACATCCTTATTGTCTTGCAAGTTCTACAGAGTCTACAAATATAACGCACCAAATACAGCACTTCTTCCATCCACACGGGTAAATTTAACAGCCAAGTTTTTATTTCCGTCATATTCAGTGCCCTTTTCCTGGGCTGGAGCAATGCAGTCTTGCCTTGACTATGCTGATTCATGATGATTTAATCTTACTTTTTGCACTGTGTCATATTAGCCACATGGCCATCACCACTGTGCCCTTCAACAAATTTCCCTTTTTCCTTCATGTCAAATCTACCTGTACGCACTTGCTTGGTTTTTTATCCTTCCTCTCATTTCTTGTGTGCTGCAGAGATGTATTCGGAGACCGTTTTTTTCTGGTATTTCACGCATTGAACTATATCAGGTTTTATATCATTTCTAAGAAAAGACTTGAGTGGTTTTAGAACCTGATGGCATCCAGTTTCCAATTATATGAGAATGTGGACAGTGGTTTCCTGCTGATTTGGTATAAATTATCAGCAAGTAGACTTTACTTTTGGGATAAAGGTCTTACAGAGCCATGTGTCAGCTTCATGTTGGTCTTTCAAACTCAGCGCTACCATGTTTCTGCCAAAAGATGCTCAGACAAACGGGTACACTCAAGCTGGTGAGACCTACCCCGGTCCTACTAACCCTACCATTTTCCATCTGCTTTCATGAAAATTTTGGTAGCTGTTCCCTTGATAAAGAGTGTGCTTTTTGAGGCAGTTGTGCTCACAATATGAAATCACCACTGATCTCTTGTATATGTCTTTGACTCCACAACCTACTTTATGCTCAAGACTCAAGAAGAATTGTAGAATTACAGAATGGCTTAGGTTGGAAGACACCTTAAAGATCTTGAGCTCCAACATCCCTGCCGAGGGATGTAGCCTTTGCTTTGGGAAATTGGTAAGCCTTGTGTGGCATATCCTGATCATATTTCCCAACAGCACAAGGCTAAGGCAAAAAACCAAAAGATTTAAGAGCTTCAATCTGGAACATCATGAGTCGAAAAGCTAAATTTCTCAGCATAAGTGGAGATGATGAGGTCTGCCTGTTTCTCTCAGGAATTCAAAAAATACTACAAAAAAAAGCTGAAATTTTCTTGCCAATTGAGATAACAAATTCATAGTAGACTCATTATATTTTCTGTGACTTTTTTCATCATGGGATGATTGGAGCATGAAATGCAAATCTCCCAGGGTTCCTTTTGTACCTATGTACTTCCCTTCTGGGTACTAGCCTCATTAACCTTTCCATTAGGATACGTACCTTGCTTTTTTGAGAGAAATATGAGTGTAATGTTAAATATTTAACCCTATTGTGTAAGCAACTTTTAATAAAGAAAAGTAGGAAAAACTCAGTTTTTATTTTTCTCCTTCTCATAAATGATACAATGAAATGCTGTTATTAAGGTCTCCATCTGGGAAACTTCAAATTCTAACTTAAACAAAGGCAAATCAGTCTTGCAGGATAAGCTTTTGCACAAAGTTTAGGCTTTACACAATGTAAATTGACAGAACTCAAAATTCTGCAAGACTAATGAAATTATTCTCATGGCTTCTGCAACCCAGCTTGTCACCTCTAGGGAATCTTGTTTGCTCAGCAAACAGGTATACTCTGGATGGAAACCCAACTCTGCGGTGATAACTGCTCAAGAACATGGAAATGAGTCATTTCCAGCTGAAGTCACATGAATAACTGCTGCTCTAGCTTAAGTCTGCACAAGTAATCCAGCTAAGAAAATACAAAAATCAATTAAATTACAGACATGAATTTCTTCACTACTATCAATTATTAAACATAGGTAAATCAACATAGATAGCTTTCCACTTACAAAAAATATTGTATTCCTTGGAAAACAAGTGCTGGCAAGAAAGGAAGGGCTGAAGGAGCTAGATAGATACATAAAATGAATTCAACCTCTTCCAAGGCAGCAGGAACTGAATGTACATGCTGCAGAGCTCAATGCACACACACACTGTCTGCCTTTGAAGCTGGGCTGGTTTGTGCTTCAGCTGTGGATCACTCAGTTGCAGGAATAAGCATAGCAGTCAGCCTGCATCAGTCTGCCATTCTGGAACTTTGGGCTGCTCTCCCTAGTTCCCCAGGGAGGGGACCCAACATTGTTCCCCCATGGATCCCTGCCCCGGGGTGGGCTCACTTAAGATGTGCTCCTGTTTTCTCACAGGTGCCAGGTGAATGTTTCCTTTGCAATTGCTTTGCACTTGCACCTCTGCGCAGTTCCTTCTCTTTGCCTTCCAGCTGTTAAACACATTTCTTTCCAGCCATATTTTCCTTATTCTTCAGGTGGAAGAGCCCACTCTGTAATTTTAATTTTCCTTGCCTTTCTGCATCTGCAATGCAGATGTGTCTGAGGTATGTGAGCAATTTGTAATTGCCACAGGAGATATCCATTTCAGTACAATTTTTTGAAATAGGATTTTTAGAGATTATAAACCTATACTTTTTTCTTGTAAAGCATTATCAATTGACAGGAGATACTGCCTTCAAATAATTTAAAATTCAAAATGAAATAATGAAATAATGTGCTGCCCCTTTGCTCTAATAATTATCCTTGCTTTGACATAGCAATTCATTTTCGCTGTTACTCTTTAACATTTGGAAAAGCAACCACAAACTTTTTTTGGTTCTTTAATTAATTAATTTCTCTTTTCCTATATGAGTCAGCAAGATGACTTGTTCAATAGCCCTGTGTTATTTTAGTACCTTTTTTATACAAATAGCTAAACCAAACAGCACATAAATAGGAAGGTTTTAGTACCACTTTAATGTGTTGCATTTGAACTCTTTGCTCCTTTGCTGCAGACTGTGCTCGCTGCTTAGCTTTGACCACATCTGACTAAGACTGGAGTGGGATTCATTTCTCTTCTTGATAAAAGTGCTTGCACCTCAAAACTGTTGCAGTTATCTCGATCACCTCTTCCTGCAAGTGGTCCAACAACAGCAGGTATGTTATGCAGTGCATTAGGGAGATGCAGGGAATCACTGGCTCCTTTGAGACATACATCTCTGCGAGCCATGGTAGTGGTTACCCTCCATTTCACAAAGTATATATTTAGCCTTTCTGTTGTTTTGCTGCTTGTGCAAGCTGGGGGCAGGAGGGGGTCAGAGCTGCACTGCATGCAGTGCTCCTGGAGGGGCCTTGGCTGCTCAGCCCAGCAGTGAATTTCTGTCCAGGCTGCTCAGCAGTTCTTAAAGTTCTGTGTCTAATGGAAAGAAAATGAGGCTTGTTTCTGGCACTCTGAAGCAGAAAAGATGATACTAAACCAGGCTGAACATCAGGTGGGATTTGGTGTTGGACTTCTAGCTTTGAATTTTTTCACAATTCTTCTTCTCACCACAGCCTTCTCAAACACATGAAAGCTTGTGTTTCCTTTGCAATAATTTGATCTATGATTAAAACTCAAATTTGTTGTCCAGATGCTTCGCATAAGTGAATTAATTCTTCCACTGCAAAGACATTATTTGGACAAGTTGTGTGTGTGCATCTCTTGTACTATCTTGTGCATCATCCATTTGGCAGTTCTTTGGGGTGGCAATGCAGGACTGCAGCAAAATGGAAATTCATCTTTTCTCTTGGGCTGACAGCATGTCAAACATTTATAAACACCAAGCCACCTCTCAGTCCTCATTGGAGGTGAAAAACTGGAACTGTGTCTGGCTGGTATCTTGGAATACAAAAAGCTACTTAGATGTTGAATTTATTATGTATGCTTTGCATATTCCTACAGGAGGGGAGGCACTGTACAGGAGGACTCGTCTAACTCAGAGACAAACTAAGAATAACTACCAGGGAGAAAAAAAATAATGGTAAAAAGCAGCAAAAACCACAGACTTTCCTATGAAGATAAAACCAATTAGTTACAGGGAAGGTGTAGCCAGACAAGAAGTAGAACTCCCACACTTAATTTTTAGACTCATTATTTCTTATGTGGGTGAGTAAGAGTCTCTTTGATTAGTGGATACCATGAAAGACGGAAGGGCCAAAGCAAAACAGTATCAACTCATTGAAATTGCTGATATTGTTCGTTAGGAGCTCACAACACCTTTGTCCCAACTAAAAGCTGCTATGCTGTGTTGCATAAATCCAGTGGAGAGGTGAATGCAATAAAAAGAGTAAAAAATAGGGTGAAATGAGCATGGACATAATATCAAGTATTTTTAAAAACTACCAAATGGTGTGGCTGAATCATGAACATCCTTCTTAAAGCATGGAGGTGGAGGGTTGAGAAAGAGTTGGCAGAGACATTTCTAAAAACTAACATGCGTGTATTAATACACACATGCAAACAACTGTGCAGTAGTCATCTGTTGATAGAGATTTCCTAGGTCCCCAGCCAACATTAGTGGAGTCACATCTCAGGGAAAGCGGAACAATAAACATGCAAATTTGTGGCTCTGAGGGACAAGGTTTAGTGAGTGTGGTGATGAGGGGTTGATGGTTGTACTTGATGATCTTAGTGGGTTTTTTCCAACCTTAACTATTCTATGATTATATAGGAAATGGTGGGTTTGGGCTCTATTCATCAGCTCCAGGAGGCTGAGCTCCAGAAGTGACCAAATGAGAAGAACAATCAGGGAACTTCCCTGGGAGTGAGAGAGAAAGAGAATCAGATGATCAGAGAAAAATGTCCCAGTGCAAAGCCATCACAAGGCAACTGGGGAAATTTTTAACAGAAACAAGAACTGAGGATGAAGGATAAAACTGAATCAAAACCTTCCTTGTTTTCCTGTCTGAACCAATAAGCTCAGCTGTAGCTCAGCTGTAGCTCGTTCACCCAGAGCGTGAGGCCAGAGGAGAGCGAAGACAGCAGCAGGAGCAGAGCTGTCTATGCAGCAAGAAGGCAGGGTGAATGCACTGCATATTTCATACTATCCAGAGATGAGCACTGATTCAGATGGAGATCCTGACTCGAAGCTTCCTAAGATCCCTGCCACTTTCAGAAGTGCCCTGCAGAGAAATGCACACAAGCCTCTTGACCTGGAAAAGATAGCTCATGCTGACAGAAAAGTCAGAAATATGCCTTTTCTGTAATGTCAGCCATTTGCTCACATGATTTCGGAAAGTTTATGAGAAAAGCCACTTCAGAGCAGAAAATGGCCTAGCAAAATTGAAAATACATGAATTGACGTCATACACAGTCTAACAAATTTCAGTACATGGGAAGAGACTGCCGTGTGGATGATAAGAGTGCCTACAGCTATTGACACTGGTAGAGGGAGCGTAGAGCTATTCCTCAGCTACTCCTACAAGGTCAAATGGACCATTCCACTCTCCCCCAGAGCACCTATGGTTTGAGGCAGGGCTTTTGATATATGTTACTTCTATAAAAAGTGAAAATGACAGTATATTTGGGCTTCCAAAGATTTTAAAGGTTTTCAATGCCTTGGTAAATATTTATTTGGAAGCAGCCTCAATCACTGGATAGAAATACTTCGCTACTTCTACGTATCCTTTCTGAGTATAACTTATTTTAGAGACAGAGACACAAATGCCTGAGTCTTAATTCTCCTAATTGTTCATGTAGCATTTGTGTGGTTGGTCTATACATCATTTTAGAATTCATAAGAACACTCTGAAAACAAAGAACTAGCTTGATAAGAAGATCAGTTAGAAGTTTTAAAATGAGTAATTATTTCCATTTATATCCATGTCATTAGCCACTTGTGAAAAATATCATCTCATAAATATACCAAGGTATTTTTCTGCAGTGTTCAAGAAGCAAACAATTTTTTGCAATGTTTATGGAAAGAAAAAAGAAAAAGAGAAAGAAACAGCAGCTAGGTAGATACCAGGAACTTCATCAGATGGATAGTATGCATGTATCTTCAGCATTGTTTGTTTCAAATACAAAACCACAGAAATCTGTTTATAGACCATATCTCATAAAGTAATTCCCTGCTAATCTACAAACTAAGACAACATTTATATGAACAACATAAAGCAGACGTATTTTATGTATTTTCAACAAATCTCTGTAAACTACTGTCCACATTTTTAATTGTTTTCTGGTCCTTTATGTATTTTTGAGAATACTGTCGTTTATCACTAAAAGAGAGCTCCTCCAGAAGTTCACAACCATTTTATTCCAAATGTTCATCCACTGTTTTACTGAGGGAAAGGAGTTTAACACATTCATTTGTAATCAAAACCAGAACAGCTTGGCTTTACAGTGAGTAAACAAACCTTTCCAGCATTAGACAAAAAGTGTTCCCTGGGTATCTGGAGTGTCCATAAGAGAAACTTGACTGAAGAATCAAACTGCAAGCCTTGACCATCCAAATTAAATGCAGCCCATGACAAATAGTTGTTTTCTGATGACGTGAAGCAGCTCTCACGTTCTTCCTGCTTCTGAGGTGTTTATGCCAGGTGTAAATTTGGGGAGTTTTGAGATTCTTTAGGAAACAGGAATATTCTCCTTTACATTAAGTCCTTTTCAATTTGTTTATGAAAGACTAACAAGAGTCTGGAAATATAAGCAGCAAATAAAGAAAACAGTGGTGGTCTTTCTGGTATAAAGTTACGAATGTTTAATATCTGTATTAAAGTCACAACCTCTTCCCTACTGGTTCCTTTATTTATTTATTCAATTATTTGGGCCCACTTCTTGAAAAAAATAAGAGCCTTATACAAAAAATCCAGAACACAATTTATGTAACTTTTAAATAAATTAAAAAAAAAATTCCATTGATTTTTGTGAACTTTGAAATCAACCAACCTATAACAGGAATCTTAAACAACAAACCTGCATGATGAACTATAGGTCAAGTGAACAATGTCGGGCTGGATTTTCACTAGAGACACTGAAGAACTGTACATTGACATTGCAACAAATTGGTTCAGACTGAGTTCTCTAGCATTTGTTTAGCCCTGTAGCCAAATTTTCAACTCTTGTTTGTATTTGTTATGTTAATTACACCACTGAACTTTGACTCAAGCTTTCTTGAGATAGTGTAGTCATCTAAATGTAGACCAACTTGGGAGGATGTTCAATAAAAAACTGAAAGTAGATTTTAGCATTCTGAAAAAGCACTATTTGCAGAGTATTTCTATTTAATGCTCCATCTAAAGATGAAAATAAAATGATGAGTCTTAACCTGCTCCTAGAAGAACATTAATCACCAACACCTATATGCAGACTTTGAGACAAGAAATCTATGAAGGGCAGCTCAGGGTGGTATTACAGGTCAGCAGCTAATGCAGGGAGATGAGAAAGCGAATGGAGGAGAGAGCTGTACATAGCATACAGAAAGATGTCAGTGGGGAACGTCTGTCTTTTAACGTTCAGGGACCTATAAGAAGAATGCATCTGGGGGAATTTCCTTAGAGCCAGTGATGTTAACAGCGTGAGGATAATGTAAAATTGTGACTTATGGAATGACTTTCCTTCCAACTGCCATCGACTGGGGCTCATGACACGTGAACCTATGGGAGAGAGATGCATATTTTCAGGAATATTTTCCTATGGGAATAATTACATAAAAGCTCTCAAACAATGTTTATCTGTAGTGCAGCATGGAGAGGCGCTGGAGTTACTTTGTGCAACAGGAAACTGAAACCTTTTTTATTTCGAGCTCTCTCAGGTATGGTATGGCCATGGTGCACCTGCAGCCATTTCTGCCATGGATCAAGGAATTACCCGGCTTAGACCTACAGTTAAATTTCCAGCACAAGCCTTCATTATGCCTTCCCAGGAAGAATATGCTCACTGTGAGAGAGCACCTCAGAAAGAAAAGAAGAAAAGAGGAAGCTGGAAAATTGGGAGTCATATTTCCCTATGCTGCTTTAGGACAAGCTGCACACAGAAGTCGTCGTTGCTGCTGTTGCTCAACCATTATGCTGTTCCTCACCTACTTCAGCAGCCTACGTACATCCTATGCATTGCAGAAGTTGCTGTTATCACTCCTCTGTCTCATACAAGGTAGCAGAGATGTGAGAGTTTTTGTATGAGTAGCTATTTTAGGCTGAAAACCCCACTACTCTCTGCCAGGTTTGGGTTGTTTTCAACTTGCAGCCCTTTTTTGGACATTCCCCTACCTTCCACTGGCCAAAACCAAAATAAAAGCATGGTCACTCCTGGAAGAGTCACTCAGGAGAAGGGGGTGAGTAGGACAGATCTGAAATGACAGCACTGACCCAGGAGTCCTGCAGGATTCTGGAGTGAAACGGCTGAACTACTGTAGGCACAAGGTTTGTACCTACACAAAGTGGTCCTATTGGATATCAGTTATCTAAAATGTCTCAGGGGAATCCCAGTGATCTGCAAGCCAGTAAAGGTGACATCCATACCGTGCAATTTCAAGACAGAGTGGGCTCGTGGATAAATGTGGTGCACAAGAAATTAATAAATATGACGTTTATGAAAGGAAGTCACACCTCACTGTTAAGCTAGTGTCAGGGCAGAGTCAAAACATCATCTCCTTGAATCTGCTAGAGTCTCCACTGACTCTCACAGTACAGCTGCCAGTGAAGCTGAGTTGTTATGTAAAACCAAAGCCCTCACATAAGAGCACAACTGGTTAAAAGACAAGAAATAAAGCGCAGGGCTCGGTGTATGGGTTTTGCAGTTGAGTGAGTTTAATCATGAGAAGGAATGCCTAGGCCTGTGCTTTTTAATTTGGCCATCTGAAATTTGCGTAATGCGGTGAACTGTGGAACAATACAGTTTGCTGATGTACTGAGGTATTCAGGATAGCAAAGAGGAGGTCCAGCTGCAGAGAACTGTTAAAGAACTTTAAAATACTGAGTGACAAGGCAATAAATTGGCAGATTGAAATCAGTGCTGATGATTACAAAATTATACACACGAGAAAAAGCAATCTTCATTTTACACACACAATGACAGGTGCTAAATAAGCTGGTGTGTTTGAGGAACAAGATTTTAGGATTTCGGCAGGCAGCTCTGTAGAAAAATTGATTTGTCTGAGTAGTAGTAAAAATGTCAAATAGAAAACTAGCAACCATTAGAAAGGAATTGTCAGAAAACAGAAATCATTATGGCACAGCATGACTGCAGCCTGTTGTATGGCCCTGGTTCCTTATCTCAAAGAGAATACGGGAAAACGTCTCCGAAACAATCAATAGAATCAATAGAAAGGAACAAAGCGATGGCATGGCTGCTGTGTGGGAGACAACTGTGTGCTGAGCACTGCTCAGCCTGCAACAGAGACAACTCAGTGGTGGAGTGAAATGTGAATGTCTAAATGCAGGAGTCACTTGGAGGGATTAGAGAGGCTCTCCTTGTCCCTTCCAGCCCCAAGGTGGGGTGAGGAGAGTGAATATCAGGCTCAAAATGGGGAGTGTGAAGAGCCATGTGGAGGAGAAGAGAGCAGGGACGGAATTAATGTACTGCAGAAGTGGTGCATCAAATACACAGGCTTTCTGAAACAATCAATTTTATCCATTTTTTAAAACCATTTATTTTCCTTTTCTAATTATAACTACCACAGAATAGATGATACCATCTCACTCCTGTGCACACACATCTTTTAGTTCTCCCAGGCTGCATCGCTGGATAAAATTGTACTAAACTGTACAAGTGTCCAGCATTTCCACTGTTTTTGTCTTTGAAAAGATTTAGGGCAGCCATGAAAATCCATTTTGCACTTAAATATAGTTTAGCTGGAAATGCTTTCCTTAGTTGGATATTATGAGGAACGATGCAGGAGATCCAGGACTCCCTTGGATGTGAAAGAAGATCTGACAAGCTTTCATGTTAAATGTGTTTCCCCTCATTTGTATGGTACACAACTGAGAGGAAAAACAAGCTCTTGTGAAGTTGTATTTTTATGGTGTTCTCATCTACCACATTTATCACATTAATGGAACAAAAGTGGGAACAGCTGGTTCAGAACTGGTCTTACAGACTCACACTGGCTATGGAAGGCTCAGAGGAGATCCAACACGATGTGCCTGAGCAACTACCTGCCCCCAAAACCACCAGCTATTTGAGCCAGATTTGTTGGGGTAGCAACAGGAATATTCTGATGACAGAGCAGAGAATGGCGTGTTGCATGGGTATGGGCAGCTGAGGGAGGATGGATGGGCAAATGTTATCTCTGTTGGATGTATAGCAGTTGCCTTTAGTTGTTTCTGGTGGAACCCTTTGGAAAGGAGTGGAAAGAGATAGAGATTTCAGTTTGTAGTCTAATAAAACAGGGAATTTCCCTTTGAGCTCCTAACCAGTTCTGGCTGTAAACTCCAAAAATTCATTTACGCAGGAGGGGCAAGGACACTCATTGTCTCACTGTTAGTGTCTAATGAAACTTTGGTTTGTTCCTTCCCCTTCCTTTGTACAGAAGCTGCTGCAGCTGGCTTTGCTTCCCTGGAGGACAGCTGTTTGTTCCCTTTTCAGTAACACCTCGTGTAACAGTACATACACAGAAAGATGCATTGCCTATGTTAAATGCATACTGAGGCTCCTCATGTGTAGTCCATAAACTGGAGAAATCCCACAGCATTATATCACTTGCATGTCACAAACATATGCATGGCTGTGATGAGTACAAACAAGAACAGCTGTTTCCTTCAAAATCAATTCAAGTCTCCAGGATTACTGAGTCACTTTGTTATGACTATAGAATGGGGTCATGTCTTACACCAGGGGAAACAACTGGGCCCGAGGAAGTAGAAGAGGCTGCAGCAATTGCAGAGAAACCCATTGGGTTTATTGCAATTAAACTTTGGGCACAGTGATGTGTTACAGCTTCAGCTTATAGATTCAGCCAAAGTTTGGGGTGGATTGGAAGTCTCATGTTGGCAGGAATCCCAAAGAAAACCTGCCCTGTTCCCAGTCAGCTCAACCAGTCTGCCGCTAGATCATTTATTTGGTAGCACCCTTGAGTCCTGGGAAAATTGGGAAGTCTCACAAACTCCCCTCCCCAGCCCCAAGCCTAAGCCTGTGGGACTATTCAAATCCATTCCCAGACTTTGGGCAGAGAGAAGGAACTGAAATATGTCTTCATCTACCTGTCTTTTGTGACAACATCAAGCAAAATTGGAATTCTACTTTTCACAGAGATTCTGGCGAATAAAAGCTCAAGAACATTTAATTATTTTTTTCCTTTCTTTATTTAATATCCAAATTTTAAGAAACTTCCATTATGAAATCCAAAATTTTAAACAATACTCAAGTACAAAAATACAGACCTTAAGATAAAATCTTCCATACTGCCACTTCCAAATAAATAAATTGATGTCAGACACACTTAGATGATTCAATACAAAAAAGTACAGAGACGTTCATATAAGTGAGTTGAAGTTAAGTCAGTGCAATAGAGTTTGTCACAATTCCTGTAGCTGCCAAGTAGCCTGGCCTCTCAGTTGCTTCAGTGCATAACAATAATTATCAACAATAAATCACCCAGATCCCAGTTCAGAAAAGTGCTTCAGCATTTTCTCACCTTAACACAAGTCTATTTCCTTGATTTGGATTTACAAATGCTTTGAGCTGAGCAGATATGAATGGGTTTTCCTGAGTGCAGTATCAACGGCAATTCAGTATTTCCACACAGAAACTTGGTAAACATTACCTCATTCAGTATTTTCAGGTCAACAAACATATAACAGAGAGACAGGATTTTAAGACAAAATTGTTTCTTACATTGCAGTAGGAGGTATAAATACTTTCATTGTTTGTTTTTTGTTTAAATATAAATAATTATTTAGAATACTTAAATATTAATAAATAAATGTATAAAAGCTCAGTAAAAAAAAATTAAAAAATAAAAATTGTGCATTGTAAAATTTAAAATAGTTGAGCACATAAGATGCCATTAGCAGCTGCATCTCCTCTGAGACTGGCTCCTTTTCCTTTTGGAACTCGGAGGATCCACCAGCTTCTGTAAGACGCTGAACAGCTCATTTGCAGCCTTGCGCTGGATTCTCAAGTCATTCATCTGTTTTGAGCAAGAAACAGACAAAACAAAGGTCACACCATGAGCTGTATTTATTTATTTTTGGATTGCATCCTTCAGACTAAACTGCTAATGACACAGAACAGAAACTGGAAGCTTTCAGTTATTCTACCGCCCGGTTCCTGAAACTAAGAACAGCTTTTTCACAGATTTCTGTTTTCTGCCTTCTCTGTTACTTTGCAGTGTAACAGACCAAGCACATGTTGTGCAGTGAAGGTACTCTGTGATCATTGCTGGTTTGTGATGTGTCTGCAGTACCCACCAGCAGCCAGCTCCTTCAGGGAGCAGAGGTTGGTGGCTCACACCACAAGCACTCATCCAACAAGCTGGGTGACCCAGAGCCCACAGAAATGTGCTGTAGCCAGATAGATATGACTTTTCCAACCCAATTTCTAATCACCAGGAGCAGCTGCCAGTGCCTCTATGCCAGGTTCTGGCAAGGCTCAGGGTGAGCAGCCCCAGTGCGATTCCCCACACGCAGTGGAAACATCACACTTTCCAGCCCAAGTGGAGCCAGCCGGGGGTTACCAGGTGCATTACCAAACCAACACTGTCCTGTGTTAGGACTTTAAACTGGAAAACAGGGTCACAAGTGCCTTGGAGGCAGACGAAGAGCCTTACCCGAAGCTTTGCCAGGTCCATGATATCTTTCACCTTCTTAACGCCATCAGGAAGGTTGTTTTTCAGAGTGTAGAGCTCCTCAGATATGTGTTTGATGTGCGGCTTTGACTTGTCAGTGTTTTCAAGCATTTCCAAGTACATTGAAACAATCTGGCTCAGTATGATCCTTTTTTCGTTCCTCTGTTGAAGAATGCGGTCAAAAAGAAAGGTCTTTGAGTGACCATCAAAAGGAAAACTAAAATCCAATGTTCTCTCTGCCTCTAGCGACATGACAAAGAAGATGCTGTAAGTCCTCTCTGGGGCTTGGCTGTACCTCAGGATCAGTTCATGGTGCAGCATAAAGCACACTGAACTTTAAGAGATGCGTTTTAAGGGAAGCTGCTTTCTCATTTTCGAGCTACTGGAGCAGCCTCTGCTTGTGTTCTCTCTGCCCAGGCTAAGTATACTGGCCTTGGAGCTGCTTTTTACCAAAAGTGCCCTTCAGAGCACATGAGATGTTTTCTGACTCACCTCTGTCCAGTTCTTCAGTTTCTCTACAATAATAGGTCCACCGTCAGCTACATCTGAATGGCTTGAGTTCTGCAACAGAGAACATAAGCATCTGTTATACAAACACTATTTATTGCAAGGCAAATAGTGCTCTCCATTCAAATGAACAGTAAAAAACACAGACACATGATTTTGGCACCACTAATGTGTAATTGTTGCAATGCTTTGGCTTCTGAGCTACTTTGCAAAGAGATTATCTAAGCACTAAATCACATTAGGTGACTATATAGTAACAAAAATCCCATTAGTCTTCTTCTAAATGTAATCTTCTGATACAGCTTATGAACAGAGCCTTTCGCCACCATATTTTACCGAATGTTCTCTGTCAGCTTTGTTATTGACAGCTGAGAATTAAACTTATTAAGCCCAGCAGCTGGCTAGGCATTGTCAGATGTGGTCGCACCTGCAGGCTCGAATTCACCCTGTCTCAGTAAAATCTTACGTGGAACAAAGAGGAACTAGCTATAAAACTGTACTATAAAACTACCATTTGCAAAACTGGAGAACAGCCCAGTAGCCCACAGTCAGATACAGGGATATGTAAGAGCTGTGGGCTACCAAGAGGTTGCAGGGTCAGAGTTTAACCATCAGGTGTTAGCCACACACTGTGACAGGCTCTAGGAAACAGAGAACAGTACAATTCTCCCACCAAGGAAGGGCAAACTTAATCATTTCCTTTTCTATGTTTTGTCTTTCTTTTTATATACAACAGCTGCTATTTCCTTTTTCGTCTGCTTGGTAATTTAAATACCGTGAGTGTAATGGGAAAGCTGCAGGCTGACGGTAACCCCGCAGGCTGATAGGCTGCTGGTGCTGAGCACTTCGCCGAAGCTGACTCTGCAGCATCTGCTGCCGACTGCAGCTTTTAATTTCTCTGCCAGAAGCTCATCACCACTTTGGATCTCTCAGACCGAGTTCTACATATTCTAGTATGAACGTCTCTTATCTGTACTAATGACAAATTTAGGATATAAGGCCGATTTTACAGCAGGTCTCCTGGCAGTTTGGAATAATAAAGTATTAAACCACATCTCTGAGGTGATTCATTGACTACTAAATCTCAATTTTCACATGCACAAAATCCTGAAAAATCAGAGCTGGAAATAGGAGCAGACTCTTGCTGTGATTTTCATGTGATTAAAGAAAAACAGAAACAAAACCAAAGGTATATTAAGATGAAAGATTAAGATGAAGTGCCGCTACTGTAGATCTCTTATCTCTATGACTAATCCCAGCTGAAGTCAGCTGTGGACTTCTTCAATGCCTCCTAGTTGAAGACAGGTGAATTACTATTACAGTCATTAAGTTATCAAAATTCTGTCTGAAAACAAGGTACTATCACTTAACACTTCCACACCAGACTATAGTCACAGACATGAAATCAGGGTGGCTGGAGGTTATTCAAGTGGCAGTAAAATGCATCTGAATAGAATTGACTCAAGATTCATTCATAATAAACTGTATTAAGATTTAATTGTAATAAAATATTTCATGAATTCAAAAGCGAATGGAGCTGGGAGATGCTCTTGTGAAAGGTGGAGTGTCCCTGAAATAAATACAAACTGCTGCATTAACAGTCACTGTATGAAAAACTGAAAGAAGAATTGAATCATACTAGTGAGAGAGCAAAAGCTGACAAAACCAAAGAAACTGACCATATTATTGTAAAAAAGAAAAAAAAAAAAAGTAACAGAAAAAATAATTCTATAATCACCCTATATTATATACTGATACATGGTGAGGTCTAGGACAAGCAGTTCTCTGCAGCACTACTGCATTTATATCTATAGCACAAGAAGCAGAAGTAGGAGAAAAATGCAGTAGAAGGCAATACTTACAAAGTCAGCTTTCAGTTTGTCTATATCATCTTGAAGTTGAACAAGATTTAGACTACTTGCAGTATGTCCATAATAGATCATAATGACAGACAGAACAAACAAGTTGTAAGTCTGGCAAGTCATCTTCTTGGTGATGGCTCAGTTCAAATGCTCAGATAACTTCTGAGATATAAGCTCAGTGATCTTCAGCTTCTAATAGTTATATCTTCTATTAGAAGAAAGTAGACGAATGAACTTCATCTGCCTGTTAGTGGTATTTATACCTTGTCTTGAAATTTTTTTATTTCGTCATCACAGGCTGTATATATTTAGCCAAGATAGTGTTAGATAAGATTTTGCTATGGGCTGGCTGAGAGAATCCCTCGAAAGTGTCTTAAAGCATGGTCCTGGAAAATGTTTCAGTGGTTCATCAGAGGGTAAAATTTACGTGGCAATTTCTGAAGTTTCTTTTACCCGTGGTGGGGAAGAAGAGGGAAATTATGATACTGATTGAGGAGTATTCCTTGTGGCTCAGGCATACTCTTACAAGCTATCTGAAAAATCATATCATGTGGTTAAGGGGTCAATATAACTGTCAACTATTTCTGGTATTCTTTTAAAGTAACCACTAAGACTGCTGTGGCATATATCAGAATCATTTTAAATTTTAAATCTCCTTAGTGCTGTCCTTTCATGAAACACTAATTTCATTCTTTCCATAGTCTAAAGTCTGTTCTAGCTCTTTCTCATTATTTACCCCTGAATTCAAACTAGACTTAAAGAAAAAGAGGTTCTAGCATTGATGCAATGGTATATTAAATATATCTATGATTCCCAACTATCTGCAAAAACAGGATATTTTCTACTCAAGGCACTCATCTGTGTCAAGTGCTGTAAGTGCACTTGGAGTATTGATGCTAGACAATATCCTTATTGGCTTTAACTTGGAAAATTAAAGCAAACTAAGAAATGACTTAATTGCCGAAAGTGTTGCCATGGATGATTGTAGTTCCTCACCTGCATATTAACTTGCATTTACATATGGGAAATATGCAAATAGAAGAATGTTGTTCAAAAAAGCCCAGTGGAAGCAGACAAACAGGATGATCTCCAACTGTATATAGACACTCAACATATCTGTTGAAGGTTGTTGGAGATGGGGTTCTTGTGTAGGCACTGAACTCTGCTTTGAGGAATATCATTAGGTTTAAAAAAGCTCACTGTGCAGTTTTATAATGAAGTCAGAGTAACTTCAGGCTGTAGTAAATGAATGCAGGATGGGTATTAGATTCATGAGAAAAAGAAAAAGAATCTCATAGGAAAAAAAGCAAAAGAGAGAGGATCAGGAAGGAGGAAGACGTGGGCTCAGTTCACACAGTCCTCAGCAGAGGATATCTGTAGCCCATGAGAAACAGAAAGGGACTCAAAGTGGCTACCAACAAGAGTGATCTGAGCTCCCCAGCACAGTCCTGGATGGGTCTTCAAATGTTCCTTACAATAAGTTGTCCCCTTCCTCTACAGCACTTCCAACCTCAAGAAATGGCCATTAATTCTATTAGTAGTTTTTTATCTGCAGGTTGAAAGAAGATCTCCATGTTCAGGGTAAGTCTAGGCTGCCATGACCACTGCAAACAGAGAATTGCCATTTTGCTGACAGAAGATGCAAATCCCATCAACACTGACAGGCCCAAAATCTACACACAAAACTCCCTGGGAACCTCATCATATCAAGATGGCATGCATCTCACAACAGAGACAGTACTGCACTGTTATGGCAGTAAGTGCACTTGGAGTATTGATGCTAGACAATATCCTTATTGACTTTAACTTGGAAAATTAAAACAATTTAAGAAATGACTTAATTGTCAGAAGTGTTGCTATGGAGGTGAGGTGATAATGCTGATCATGACTATTCAGTGACTCCACAAAGCGTAGCACAAAGATAAAGTCATCATGCTAGAAATACAAAGTGAACTCACGTGCAACACAATAGCAATACCAGACTATCAAGGCCAGGCTGGATCAGGCCCTGGGCAACCTGATCTAGCTGTGTGTGACTTTGTTCATTGCAGGAGAGTTGGACTAAATGATCTTAGAAGGTCTCTTCGAGCTCTAAGGGTTCTGTGATTCTATGATTTTTGATTGTATCGGTGATGTGAAAATATCTGGATTGTTTTGCAAACCAAGCAAGGACAAAATGCATGTTGTGGCACTGCTAAAGATAGGTATGGGTTTGTATGAATGGGAAAATTAAGAAAATTTTACAAGACAAGAGACACGTGCTGAAGGATATCAACTGGACATGAGCCACTGGAGAGATTCTTTGGCAAAATGTTGGAAAATAAATGTCAACGGCATATGGAAAGTGATTCCTGTTACATATGGTGCTCTTTAAACTGTCAGAAACATACAACTGCAAGAGGGACTGGGTCATCAAGTCCGATTCTTTTCCACATGTCCTAATTTGAATAATGGCATTCTGTTGAATTACATATGTGTAAAGAAGTGCTGCTAGGAGGGTAAACAGTTTGGAGCCATTTACTCAAACAAATTACAACATAACTGAATGCAATTAATTGCTGTAATGAACCAACCAGGCAAAAGGTATAATCCCAGGAGATGAAAGCTGAAGTCAGTAACACTGTCTTCCTCTGCAGATAACTACTTACACTGCACCAGGTTAGACTGCTGTGTTAAGCATACCAAACATGCATTTTTATCCACAGGAGAGTCCCTTCCCTTTGATCTCCCATTCCTGAACAGAACATTAAGTTGATTTTTTAAGAATAATAGGAGTAAGAAATACCAGAAAGGAAGGATTGTTCCAGTGCACATTTTGTAGATGCTGGTTGGAAGTTCTGGGGATTTATATAGCTGATTTCATCACTAGATCTCATCGCATTTCAGAGAAGACCGCAATCAAACAAATATCTAATTTTCCAGTTAAGAAAATGGAAGCAAAGAGCAATGGGATTTGGCATCTAGGAAATGCAAATCTAGGAACACAAACAATATCTTCCAGTTTCAGTCTGGTCCTTTGCCCACTAATTATCACCATTAGTATTATATCCTAAACTGAGACAATAAATTGAAAAACAATATCAAAGAAGAAGAAATTCATTACATATAGTTTTGACATGCTATCTTCTGAGTTCAGGTCTGACTTCCAGGTACCAGTCTTCCAACTATCAAAGTTATATTCCTATTTCAGAACTTCTATTCATCACCACATTTGAATGATCGGAGAAACATTTGAATATTCTGTGGTAAATGCATAATCTGGTCACAGGACAGAAAATGTATTCTAACATAAAAATTCTTTTACATTTGAATAAGTTGTGCCATGTTAACATTTACTTGCTTTTATCATAACTTTCTTTTCTATTAGCACATGCCATCACCTCTCCAAATCACCTTGAAATTAAACATTTTTTAAGCATTTTTCATTTTGCTGCTTGGAAATCTGATTCTTTGTGCAAAGTAGAGGCTTCATATCCTTTTGTTCAGGCGATGCCTTACATCTCTTACCCAATTATTTCCTTGCACAATCATGTCAGATTTCACTCTGACCACTGACTGAAGCTTTTCTCTTTTTATTTTATGTGAAATCTTCACTTTGCTTACTAAGTAGTTACAAAGGAACTACACTTACTAGGCCAGATCTCTGACAGACTTTCATTTCTCTAAAACTCAGTATCTCTTTCTATTACCACTGCACAAGGAAAGCAGCCCAGGGCTGGAAAACCCATTCTGACCTGGTATAACATTCCATTCTTTGTTTTACTTTCCTATAAGGTAGAAGTAATTCTTTCTGTTCGTCTTCTACAATGCTGGGGGCAGTAAGCAGTCTAAGTGACTGAAGTTTTACACGCTTTATACCAGCACTACATGATTTCTGAATATTATTATTCATTTTACAGCTATCTATCTGCAAAGAGGATGTCTTGGCAATCAGACTTCATGGCTTTGTAACTAGCCCTTGTGAACACACTGAGAGACTAACATTTATCTCTACCATCAAAAGAAAGAAAGAAAGAGAAATAAAGAGAGAAAGGCTTCGTAAGTTAATCTTTTTATTATTTTGGAGGGGGGAATAAATTCTGAAATTCTCAAAATTATCTGTTTTGGCATTTTCTAATCAAAATATTATATCCTACACATTCCAATTACTTTTTAGAAATGTTGTTTGAGAAAATTAAGGAAACCTGATTGTACCATCCTGGAATACATCACGGGGAAGATCCTTTAGCCTCACGCTCCTGCCTGCACACGGTTGGCTTCGAGAAAAAATATATCATAAGTGTTTTATTTCTTTCACAAAATTTCTCACACACATTAGCTGATTAGTCTTCTGAAGAAAGGGAAAGAGGAGAAAACTGACACCCAGCAGTGACAGATGTTCAGAAACAGAGATGTCCAGCTACATAATTAACTTGTGGTTACTATTTTAAGTGTTTAGAGCCTGAGGTAAAATAAATTAGAAACATGGTACCTTGAATAACACAAGACTTTTGCTTCATACTTCCCTTCAGAATTTCTATTTGGTAACCCCATGTGGGATGAAAAAAGTTTATGAGATGGGAAAGGCTTTCCCCATGAAATACCAGTGATGAAATAGTAAGAGGAAAGAACTGTCCCCTCATGGTCCCTAATTCACTCTGTAAGAAGAGGAAATCAAGTTTCTGCTTTGCTTGGGTTGTGCCTTGAGAATATATCCTCTTTTCCCTGGGCCAGCAATAGCAAAACTCAGAAACTGAATTAAAGCATTTTTCTAGAGAAATACAGAGATGACAATAAATATAAAACAAGCACAACATGCTGTCTCCCCTGCCTTTCTTTGAAAGACTGTTGAGCTGAGGTGTGTAAAGAATTCTGAGGTTAGAAAGTGGGACCTACAACAAAAGTTGTGACATTGCTGATTGCTCAAGGACACAAATATATAATGGGCACTGAATGGTCCTCCTTGTTCCTCGTGCTTTGGTAGAGGTTGATACAAACTACTTTTTAGCTCTCCAAAAAAACAGTCTGCATGTAGGCATGATTAAAACTTTCTGAGTGACCAGCAGGAAATAGCCATGAGAAAGGCAGATGCAGTCCTAAAACAAGTGTTTTTTCTTGTAATGAAGTATGGAAAATAATAATGGCAGTATAGAAGGCAATGACAGTGAAACAGTGCAGGTTTTTACTTCATACTAATACAGCCTGGAGTATTTTCACATATCCACCTCCTAATTAAAATCTGTTATCCATAAAATAGAAGAAAATTCCAAATCTTATTCATTTTTACTTTAAGGTTGCATCAATGGAAAAGCAGTTTAGCTGTTGGCCACTGTTACTTAAAATACTTCCTGTACTATAACCTCAGAGCATCTATCGGTTTTTCTGCATAAAACCTTCCATTTTCACCAAGTCATCTTCATTCTTCCAAGAAGAATACAACAGTCCTGAAAGTTTTCTGTTTTCAGCACCACGGTATCTTTTAGAGACTCAGCCTGTTCTAAGCATGAGATGATGAATCTTATGGTATTTTTTTCCTTTCTAAAGCCTCGATGTCTTATGTGATGTGATTTTTTGAATCTCGGAGCTTATGTTAGAGTTTCGGGGTTGGGAGTTTTCTCTAAGCACTTTTTAATTACCAAGATCACAGGGAAAATATTGAAAGCAAGAATTTTTAAACAGTAGGAAGGCAAATAGAAAAACTTAATATTTTAATGTAATTGTTTTCAGATTCCTCCTAAAGACTTTAAAATGCTTCCACCTAAGTTTTGTAAGCCGTAACGACACCTACAACATTAATATTGTTGATTTTTGATGTTAACCATGCAATGCTATCAATCCAATGCTATCAGTACAACCTCCTGACTTAAGTTAAAGCACTTTGTAACTTGCTGGATGTAAAGTTTTCTGTAAAATAAAGACGCATTTTATAAATACAGTTCTTCCCAAAATGATGTTGCAGGGTTCCCTAGTTCTTCCCTATAGCCACATTCTCTGTAAGACCACAAGTAGAGTATTTCCATTAGCTTTTTCACAGATATTTCTGTTTTAATACAACACTGTAATTCACTTAAAGAGAATTAATTAAGAAACAAATTCCATTGTAAGTTGGCTTGACTATATTATCTAACTATGACTTTCTGCTGTTTGCTTTCAATACATGTATACGTATGTGTCTTTGCTGTACATCAATATATACAAAACCATCATGATTTTCCCACAGTATCTTTCCCCACTTCCCAGTAAATGACAACTTGTTTTCTTCTATACACAATCTCCTCATCCAGAGAGATGTCTGGCATTTTCAGAGACTACTATTCAGATTCATTTTCTCAGAACCAGATCACATTCAAAAGAAGCCAAAAGATCATCTGAACTTCTGCATCCAGTGATCTGCCGTAGTACTTTACAATGCATATTTGAGAGGACCATGTTGTTTTTAAAGAGAGAAGTCTAAATGATGCTAGACTCTGATCAGCTGTCTGTTAGATGCTGTATGTGGTGGGTAAATACCAGCCAGGGCCTCAGGACAATCAATTTCATCAGGGTCCAGTTTGCAATACCTCCTGAAAATTCACTGTAGACTCATCTGGGGGTTATGATTTCCAATTCCATTATTAATCCATTATTTTCCACACATTCTCAATATGATATGCCTAAGGTGCTTTTCAGATCTTCCACATTTCAATGAGCCAGCTCCATTCATCTTCCTGCCATTTTAAGACAAGAGGTAATGACCTGAAGTTGCTCCAGGAGAAGTTCAGGCTGGATATTAGGGAAAACTTCTCAGAAGGAGTGGTGAGGCATTGGCACAGGCTGCCCAGGGAAGTGATGGAGTCACCATTCTTGGAGGAGTTCAAGAAACATGGAGATGTGGAACTGAGGGATGTGGTCAGTGGTTGTGGTGATGATAGGTTGACAGTTGGACTTGATGATCTTAGTGGTCTTTTCCAACCTTTATGATTCTGTGATTGTATGAGTACCAAATTTTCTTCACGTGTTGGTTTTTGTGATTTATTCCTTTTCCTTATGTTGGTTGTCTGAATTGTTGGTTTTTATTTGAGGTGGAGGCATTTGATTTAGTTTCCAATAAGAAATTCAAATGCCATTCAAGTTCGCGTTATACTTTCACATTTGTTTTCCTAACCTAAATATCTTTATCACACAGACACAGTCATGATTGAAAATTAATTTGTATATTCAAATTTGGAGGAAAGCACTAGAGATAGCAATTATGCAATGCTTTTGTTTCTTTCTGAAATACATTGAAAAATGAGCATTTTGGGGGAAAAATCTGGTCATTTTCACATTATTCCTTGCAATTTAAAAAATTATTAAGTATCATGTGCATATGTAAGCACAAATGTACAGATGTGGGCATATGGTAGAAGTTGATGGTCAGTTTCCAGAAATAAGAAAATATCCATGAAATACTTGGAATCCGCCTACGGAGCGGGCACATACTGTCATAACTTTTTAGAAAGGTCCACAAGATGTTTCCAGCAGAAACCTTCTGTATGATGTGATCCTTTCTTCTAAAACAATCCAGGAGGCAGTTTAACGGGGATTCCCCTTGCCCACTTTACTCTCTAGCGCTATTCAGAATTGCGTGACTGAGAAAACCAATCATCTCTACTCACAGGAAAAAGAAAGCAAATCAATATGATGATTTGGTGCTACCTGTTTCTGTTCTGCCTCCAGAACACTTGTGAGCAGACCAGAAATCCAAGCATACAAGCAATCCATCCACAGATGACTTTTTACTTACAACTGGACTTCTTGAGAGTTGCAATTTAGTTGCGAAGAGTTTCCAGTTAGATTCAGAATTTAATTTAAAAGGAGAAAGATGCAAGAGCTTTGCTCCTTGGAGCTAAAACTAAAGAAATGTTTCACACCCTGAGTGCACTTCCTCTTCATCTCCACAGGAAATAAGACTGCCTTGTAAAAGAGCTACTGTGGGTCGCATGCAGATGCACTTCATTTTAAAGTCACATATCTTTTTTTTTTTGCAAAGGCCTGAACTAGCAGCTATAAAGTGATTTGAATGGACACTCTCTAATCAGCCTCAGGAGATGTGAAGATTTAATTAGAAAGTATGTTAATAATAAGCATTAGAAATATAGAGAAATGAGAGACCTAAGTTTCTGTTGCTTTTTTGAAATTCCTAGCAAGTCCCAGGGGAAAAAAAGAAAAGAAAAGAAAAAAAAAGAATAAAAAATGAAAGATATTAAAACAAAGAGATGCTGGAAAAGAACAAAATGCAAGTTTGTTTGCTAATCTTTCTTTTCCTGAGGAAATGAAACTCATTTCTCTAGCAGTCAGTTCCTTCCCCCTCAGTAATTTTTGAACAGAATCAGCAATTTTATCCCAATTTGAGAAGGAGTCAGAAGATTCATACCTTTCATTACAATTGACAGTTAAGCAACAGCAAGATTTTCAGCTAATCACGGACCACAGATTGGTATTTTTAAATGTATGTATGAGTTGAGTACCATAAGGAGAAGAATTGCTTTCCTTACACAGGCATTGGTTGTTGTGAAATCACATTCATTGCATCAATTATTTAAGGATTTGTTAATATATTGGAAAGCCTACATGGTGTCTGTGACAATCTTCCAAAACCCATGAAGAATTACAAAAGGAGACTTAGTCTCCCATCCTAACTAATCCTATTTTTCCATATTAATCTGTACAGGGCTCTGGACTCTTACTTCATCCTTCTTTGCCTTTGCATCTGCCTCTTCTGTGCCACATCAGTCGAATCTACATCTACTTTAGAATAGTAGAATATTTTGAATTGGAAGGGACCCACAAGGATCACCAAGTTCAGATCCCAGCTTGGGATCTGGCTACCAGATCAACACAAGGCTATCAAAAAATTAAACCACATGTCTGTTTGTGTGGCAACATTAAAGAGATTTTATCACACGGTACCTAGAGTTGTTTTATTTTAATCTGCCTAGTGTGGATATGAGTAGCAGAAGAGCTATGGTACACCAGGCATTAGCTATGGTGTAGTATCACACCATGTACACAGGCATCATTTCAAAGTTTTGCAAAAGCATATATATACATTGAATTTCAATTTTTGAAGGGCTCAAATTTCAAACACATAAAGTCTCATTTTCATTAGCACACTTCAAATGCTCTCTCCTTTCCATGGGAGAATTTTCCTTTGGAAAATCACTAGTTCTGATGAGATAGTTGTTCCAAAAACATCCAAAGAACTTTCAGATTAGCTACTACTTTATTTCAGATAGAATAAAATGGGAAGTTATTATCAGAAACTCCTTAATAAATAATGGGAGTTCAGGCCATGGACCCAAACTAGAGCCGGATAAAAATAAACACAAAACAGATCAGTTGGGTTCTTAACATCAGGTTTCTGACTTACCAAATGGAGGGCAATTCTACTCCTTTTGCTTGTGCAGATGGAATTTCTCATGCAGCCATTTCTCATGTCTTATTTGAATTTTTTAAGCACCAGCAGAGAACTAAAATGGTCTGTGTAATAGACACTTAACCAGAACAATCTCAAGGAGATTTGTCTCAAGGGGACAAACAGGTATACAGAAAGGTATATATATATGGGGAAAGTAATTAAATATTTGAAAGTAAACATGAATTTTCTCATACATGAACACACATAGAAACCTATTTTTAAAATTTCATAATCTCTGTACTGAATTACACTCAAAAGAAACTATGGTCGGATGTTACTGCTTCCAAGAAAATCTAGGCAGGAATAGTATGTCAAAGACTCAGTGATAATGAAGTATTGATTAGCTGAAGAAAGAATTTATTTATGTTGGTTTTCTAGTCCTTCTGAATCACAGCATTCATTGTATCTGAGTAGGATTTGTATTTAGAAAGGCCTTGTGTAAGTCTTAGAGTATCTCCAGAAATAACAAAAATGGAATAGTGAAGTAGCAGTCCTGCCAAGAGCACAGACAACAAAGTTAGGGAGAAGTAGGAGTAAAAAAAAATGGGTGATGACAAAATGCTGTACGCTGATGAAGGACCTGACAGTTAAAATGTCTGAAAGAACATCATAGAAAACCTAAAATGGTGCTAGGTAAAATATCACTGTAAAGTGCATTCCTTTGCAGACCTGTAGGGTGTCCACTATACAGTGCCACAGATAAAATACAATCAAACAGAACATGAGTGAGAAGATAAATAGTATTGGGAAATGTATCATGAAAGGAGATCCTAATTCTCTGGAGGATGTTGTTAGATGAGCTATAACTTCATAGTTACGTAATGTATTTTCATTTTGAAAAGAAATGTTTTGAGAAGTTAATGAAATTTATTAGTGGGTTTAAAGGGAAGGAGAATATGAAGAAAAACTGGAATTTTTGCAAGCCAGAATTGCACAATTATTTGGAATTTACCTCAAAATAAAGAGGGCTCTATATAGCCTAATACATAACCTTGCTTTCAACAGAAGATGTGACTCTGTGTCTCCAGTACTCCTTTCCAATTTGGGTACTTTTATGATCCTATTTTTATGAGAGCAGGCAAGCCAGCCATCTCTTAAAGAACAGCAGTAATACAGAAGAGCCCTGACAGACAGAAGGACTGATGCAACTTAGAACTTTCTAAATTCACAGCAAATCAGCTCATGCAAAGGCAGACGTGGAAAAAAAGCACAACATGCCCTCACCTCCTATAAGCAACAGTGCTTCTACAGAAAGAAGTGAGGTTGGAATAGGGTGAAATTAAAGCTGTGATACATGATAGTATATAGCATAGCCTCAAAATTAAATAGACAATTTCAATTTTTAATACAAAATGAGTAGATGAGCAAGATAATTTGGACAGTAGCAAACACAAGAGTGTGGAAGCAAAGTTAGGATGACTGGCAGTGACTAGAATTATGCTGTCTTTTATAAAGAAAGCAGGAGCAAGAAGGTGGAGTTAAGGGTTCTTTCATCAGGGAAAAAAACTTGAATATATGAATGTGTAAAAGTGCAATTGCAGTAAAGAGAAAACTTTATAAACTTTCAAATGAGTGATAGTAGCTGTCAGATTGGAGTACAGCAAATGAAACAAATGTCATTAAGAAAGGGAGAAATAACAAGCAAGGCAGATACAGGCGTTTTATCTGACAACAGTGGTGTGCAAGGCTTTAGAACAAATTATGGAATAATCAGTCACTAAAGACAGGGAAGACTGAATTAAGAGGGGCTTAATAAACTTGTGAGTGGGATTAATAAAATAGGCAGAAATGTGATTGTACAACTGCCATGCCAAGTGTATGGATTCTAGTCCAGAGAAGCTGAGATGGTGCCCTTTGAAGGAGGAGAACATCACAAAATCAAGGGAATGCTGTAATGGATATGGATGCTGTGAGAGTTAATTGTACAAAGTATGGTACAGGAGAAGGAAGAAGGGAATAATGCCAATGTACAGTTGTGGATTTGTCCTGTGCTGTAATAAGTTAAAAGTAGAAATTGTCCAGAAAACAAGTAGTCATCCTCCGTATTATCCAAGCCTAGAAAAGCTTGCCTTGTTCAAATACAGAAAAGCAAATGATGAGAGAGGACATAATTGTTATCTAACTATCTTAGAGTAGGAAAATAGTGAATTCACAAAGTCATATAGGCTAAAAAAATAAATTGATACTAGAAAAAGTAGCTAAAAGCTGGCCATGAGCAAATTTAGAACAAAAAAATGGAAGATTTCTGGCATTCCAAGCATGACATTTTGGAACAGTCTTTCTAAAAGAACAGGGAAGGATTCATAGCTATAAAACTTTTTGAGTGTCTTATCTGCATTCTTCAAAACAACTTCTTCCAAGATTGAGCTCGGTGTCTCATGGATAAAGATTATTAAAAACGGTTTCCTGTTACAGCCTTAGAAGTGATAATTTACACCAGGTTGTATGGTGAGCAGTTGTCTTATTGCCAATTCCAGGCAAAATGGATTTCACAATTTTAGTGAAAAAGTAAATCTTTCTTGTGTTTTCTTCGGTTTGACTGGAGAATTCTATTGTTTCTTATAAGGTCACTTACGTAGATGAACTGCAGTCTAGCTGATTTTTATTTTCCCTTTCACAGACGAAATTTAATTTATGTCTTTATTTTCTTGTTTTTAACAGAATACACATTTACTTATAACTATTCTTCAGGTTCTTTGCAATATTTCAGGATTTCAAAGAAATGAAAATTTGGTTCAGACAGAAAAGTCAATAGTGAGACCACATGCAAAGTTAGAACAAACATATTTCTGCATCCTCTTAGTTGCCCTCACTCACTGAGGGCACCTGAATGCACTTTTTGCCATTGCACCACAAGGACAGTTTGTAGCAGTTTTGAAGTATTTTTACTGTCATCGATCTGGGAAATAGTCTTTTCAGATTGCAGGTCCCAGAAAATCAGTATGGCCTCTTCCCTTCTACCTGTTAAACCTCCCTCAAAGATTAACTTTGTTTTCCACTCTATAAAGGAATATGCACCAGCATCTTGTTTTTCATGGCCTGAAAGCAGATTGTGCTGAATGTATCCATTAGCTGAGCACGATTCATATCACTGATATATTCTCCTCAGTCATCTCCTAGTGTCAGCAGGGCTTTTTGAGAGTACAGGGAACGCAAATGCAGGCTGTAGGTCTCAGAGAGGCCAAGCTGCTGACATTATTTGCAGCCCCCTCTTTGTAACCATTTACAAACCAAACTTTGAACAACTTTGGCTTTGCTCATTCAAGCGAAATGAGAATCTTTTCTAAAATCCCCACATATTTCATAGAACAAGAAACCCTCTTCTATTTCAGTAGTTACAGAAAAGAAGCCCCAGAAGGCCAGAAATAGCTTAAAATTGATAAGCGGGGTAATGACCCATCATCTTCCATGCTGAAGTTCTCTCCTCACACTGGGAACCTCGCAACAGCAGGGGTGAGACTGGGTACCCGCCCAACAAACTCCAGATTTAACGTTGACGTGGGCTGCTCTTCTCCAGTCACCAACTGCGGTCATCCGCTGGCTTGGAGTTCACATCTGCCAGCCATCGTGCTGAGTTTTACGTGAAGCGCTCTTTCCTCTGCTGCGGGTAGAAAAAACAGGCTGCCTTTTCCACTGACAGCGTGTGGTTTCTCATTCACAAATTTTTTTTCCTCACATACAGGAGGCTTGAGTGCAAATGCTTTATCAAGTGACTAATTTACCACGCCTGTGGTTTATCTCGCTGAGCTCTCTTCATCACTTGGAAAGTGCTACTGTTATTCCCTGATTGCTGTACAGAAACGGAGAAAACATCTAAGCTGGCATGACGAAGTTTACCTAGGAGATGTCAGTGGCTTCTTTGCTCGTGGTTAGGGGCAACAGGCTGGGCTGGCACGTATCATTTCTTCTTTCTTGCAGAGTGGGAAAAAGCAGAAAGAATTGATGATGCTTGATTAACAATATGTGTGGGCTATTGAGCTTCATCTATGACAATCAACCCCCTGTAACAACCTACAACCAAATCATCAGCACAAATGAGCAGACAAACAAAACTGCCCCGCACAATGTTCTCCAAGGACATTGGTTCCTTGTCATCAATTCAGTGGAAAGCATGACTGCACCATAAGTACCAAAATGACTTAAAACAAGCAGCGTGGGGGGAAAATGGAAGGAAAAGTATTAATCAGTTAATGATAACAAGAGATGCGTACTAATAGGCCAAAACGGATGTATTAAATCACGTCTGAAAGTCTCAGAGGCCTTAGAGATAAAAAAAAAAAAAACCTATGATAATTGACTAGAAGACTGATTGAAAAGCAAAGACCAACCTGCATAACCCTCGAAGGCAATAAAGTTTTACGTACCAAGCCACCAGATCTCAGCTGTTTGTTGCGTAAGCTCCAGATGAAATTTCCATACCATTCAGATTCTGGTAAACCAGAAGATGGGTAAAAAAATGGTTGGATGTTCATGCTCAGGGAGTGGTGGTGAATATAGTTAAATCGAGCTGGTGACCGATCATAAGTGATGCTCCCCAGGGGTCAGTACTGGGTCCCCTTCTGTTTAATATCTTTATTGATCTGGATGAGGAGATTGAGTGCACCCTCAGTTAGTTTGCAGATGACACCATGATGGGGGGAAATGTCAATCTGCCCTAGGAAGGTCCTACAGAGGGATCAGGACAGATTGGATCAATGAGTTGTGCCAATCGTATGAGCTTGAAGAAGAAGACCAAGTGCCAGGTCCTGCACTTTGGTCACAACAATCCCATGCAGTGGTATATGCTTCAAGAAGAATGGTGGGAAAGCTGCAAGAAGAAAAAGGATCTGGGAGTATTAGACAATAGCCAGCTAAACATGAGCCAGCAATGTGCCTAGGTGGCCAAGAAGGTCAACTTGTATGAGAAAAACTATAGTCAGCAGGACCAGGGAGGTGGTTGTCCCCCTGTACTCAGTTGTAGTGAGGCCGCACCTTGAGTACTGTGTTCAGTTTTGGGCTCCTCACTGTGAAAGACAGAGGCTCTGGAGTACAAGTCTTATGGGGAGCAGCTGAAAGAGGGAACTGGGATTCTTCAGCCTGGAGAAGAGAAGGCTCAGGAAAGACCTTATCACTCTCTACAGTGACTTGAAAGGAGGTTCTGGCAAGCCTCTTCTTTCAGGTAGCAGTGATCAGATGAGAGGTGGTAGCCTTAAGTTGTTCCAGGGGAGGTCCTGGTTGGATGTTCGGAAAATCTTCTCAGAAACAGTGGTGAGGCTGGCCAGGTAGGTGGTGAAGTTACACTCTCTGGAGAAGTTCAAGAAATGTGGAAATGTGGCACTGAGGGACATCATTAGTAGGCGTTGTAGTTATGGGTTGATGGTCTTTTCCAACCTTAATGATGTTATAATGGCACTCCAATGCCATCTTCCCTCTGTATATCTTCTCCCAGTAAGATATGTTAAGTTCAGATTTGAGGTTTAACAAAAACAGTAAACATTTGAGGTGTAACAAAAGCAAGCATACTCTTGTGCCTGGAAAGGAATAGCTGCAAGTATCAGTACAGGTTGGGACATGACATGCTGGAGAGCTCTGCGGAGGAGGACCTGAGGGTCCTGGTGAACTACAGGTTGGCCATGAGCCAGCAGTGTGCCCTGGTGGCCAAGAAGCCCAGTGGGAACCCTAGGGTGCATTAAAAGGAATGTGACCAGAAGGTTAAAGGAGGTGATCCTCCCCCTCTACTCTGCCCTGGTCAAACCTCAGCTGAAGTACTGTATCCACTTCTGGGCTCCCAGTATAAAAAATACAGGGATCTCCTGGAAAGAGTCCTGTGGAGAGCCACAAAGATGAGAAAGAGCCTGGAGCACCTCTTATGAGGAAAGGCTGAGTGACCTGGGTCTGTTCAGCCTTAAGAAAAGAAGACCGAGAGGTGATCTTAATAATGTTTATAAGTATCTTAAGTGTGGGAGCCAAAGGGACATGGCCAACATCTTTTCAGCAGTCTGTGGGGACAGGACAAGGGGAAACAGCCATGAACTTTAGCATAGGAAGTTCCACACCAATATGCAAAGGAATTTCTTCACAGTGAGGGTGGCAGAGCACTGGAACAGGCTGTCCAGGGATGTTGTGGATTCTCCTTCTCTGGAGATATTCACAGAATCACAGAATCACAGAATGGCCAGGGTTGGAAGGGACCTCAAGGATCATGAATCTCCAACTCCCCTGCCACATGCAGGGCCACCAACCTCCTCATTTAATGCTAGACCAGGCTGCCCAGGACCCCATCCAATCTGGCCTTGAACACTTCCAGGGACGGGGCATTCACGACGTCTCTGGGCAGCCTGTTCCAGTACCTCACCACTCTGATTCTATATTCTGATTCTGATTCACTCTGATTCTGATTGACTCTATATTCAATACCCACCTAGATGCCTACCTGTGCAGTTTGCTGTGGGGGTCCTGCTTTGCAGGGAGGTTGGACTCGATGGTCTCTCAAGGTCCCTTCCAACCCCTACAATTCTGTGATTCTGTGATTTTTGTAGCTTAATGAGGCCCTATATCCCTAAAAAGATCACTAGGATCTGGATGAGGAGGAGAGGCACAACAGGGAGCAGGGCTGAAAGCTGACAGGAATGGGCTGGTGGTCACATCTGCATCAGTGACTATCAGCTCCAGTCAGAGGGGAGGTTAAGGCATTTTTCATAGCGTCTAACCTGTGCTACAAGAATGTCCATCCTGGTTGAGGGGTCACCAGAAATGGCTCCTGTGTGACATGCATGGTTCAGTGACAGAAGAGCATCCCTGTGGCTGCGTAGCCTCACTGCTTATGCTCACACAGAATCCAGCTCTGCAATATTTTAGCCTGTCCAGAAATGTCAGAAATATCAAAGCCAGATTTCTACAGCTTCTATCAGAGGTTTTTGAGGCTCAACTGTCTAATGCCCTGGGCAACCTGAGCCAATACTCTGGCTGAACGTGCTATGAGCAGGAGGTCAAACCAGGGGCCTCTGGAGGGCCCAGCCAGTCTGAATTACCATGGCTTTATGTTAATTAACTAATGTCCTTCAGAGCTGCAACCCCATCCACACGATTGAAAAGTCATTATCCAGAATGTTTTGCAACTTAGCATTCAAACTTACTCCTGACATATGTTGCCAGCATTTTTATTCCACAGTCATCTCCGGCTTTAGTCAGTGGTTGTATATTCCATTGCCTTCCTTTTCCATCTAGCAATGTTTCTTATACACCCACTGCTTGCCTTTGCATTTCGTAATCTCTCTTCCAGTGGAGCTAATAGAATAGAAATACTGAGCAAAGTATTGATTTTAAAATGAACTCTGAACTAAAGCGAAATCTGAACTAAGGTGAAACTGTTCTCTGAACATGTGCATGGAAACCCTCCAGCTCCTGTTGGTTTTCACAAGTGAATACCACAGTGGCAGTCGCTATTTACAATAAAAAGAAGCTTGGGTAGAGATTGGGGAACATTGTGAAGTGACCACAGACGTGCTGTGTGAGCACTGCTGTAACCTTTCCCTTCCAGTAACAGTAACAGAGATCCTCCCCCTTCTCAGCTCTCCCCTACCTAGTGCTGTGTAGGTGTTGGTGGGGAAGCTGACATGAGCTGTATCTGGGCTCAGGGTCTGCAGGAGGCTGTTTTGGGAAGCATCTTGCTAACCGTTAGAGCACGACTGCATCCGTTTCTCCTCTGGCCACATGTCTTTGCCATGAGGAGGCTACTATGGATGTTGATGTATGCTGTGGGCCTAGAGAAACAGTAATCAAATGGCGAAATTTGACACAAGTTACATCATTGTCCAAAGTCCATTCTTGTTCTGTGTTTCAGGAGCAGTTACATTCCTTCCAATGCCTTCTGAGGGAAGCCATCACAACTGAGGACGACTTCACAATACCACCTGAGGGCTCCAGCTGGGATAAGGAACATGCTGCATGTGGTTCTGGCTACAGCAGAAATTACTCATTAACAAATGGTCTTTGGCCTGAGATTTTGCACTTCAGAGAAGTAAACCCAGAAAAGTAGGGTAAATTTGTAACTGGTCTTATATGTGATAGATATTGTTGTCTTTGCTGACTATTTGCATGACACCAAAAGTGCAGATACAGCTGCCACTTTCCACTAGATCCATGTTTTTCAAGAAGCTACAAGCTAGTGAAAATTTTAATGCACAGCCACACATTTTTCATTTTCATAGCAGTCACAAAATATGATTTTTCCCCTAAATAAGAGTCGCTGCTCCCAAAAAACCTAAGTAGTGTATTGTACAAGCCATGCTATGCGACCTCGACAGTTAACACTATGCATACATTAATTTCCCTCTGAGGATTTCCATATACAAAGCAAAGAAAAAGTGACTTATGCAATTAATTTTTTTTATTATTATTACTTGCCACACAGGAATGGTGCCTTAATGAAGTGACGTATGATGCTGTCTTAAGAAGTCTGCAGGAAATTCATACCTAATTTATAAACCTAAATCTCTGGTTAGATGCCTTTCCTTCTGCCTCCGCATTTTTAATTTAATAAAAAGTTTTAAGATTGTGGTAATGGAATATTTTAAAAAATCTTATATGTATCCATCTCAGCTTTATGTACAAGGAAACAACTTTCGAAACACCATCTAACACTTTCTCCATTAACCAAAGAGTCAAAAGTAAACTGGGAGCAACACGAGTCTTGTTTTCTAAGAGTGACACCTAGAGTTTCATCTGAAAATTTAAAAAGGTTTTCTTTACTTGTCCAGGTTGAGAAGGCAATAGGCATTTGTCCAAGCATATTACTTTGAATTTATAGTTATATATACTTAATAGTAATTTTTAATAAGTTTTTGTGCAGATTTCATACAAAATTGTTGTTAAGCAGCCCACATATTTAATCTGTCATTTACTGGAACAATTGTCTATAAACCAAAGGCCTTTATTTTGCAGGCCTCATATTTAAGTATTCATTGATGAGCATCAAATTGTTTGGAAAGTGTGATTTGCGTTCCTGCAAGAAGGCATGCACCCTGCCCAGAGGCAGTGGTGCTCTCATTTTACAGACAAGGTGACTAAGTGCACACTGCCAAGTGTCCTAAGCCATGCAGAAAATGAGGGTGAGAACCCCAAGCCGCGACTCTTGTGGCCATAAGATGATAACCTGATTTTTCCATCACATGGAGGGAGGAATCAGGGCTGACTTTTGCTCCAGCCTGATGCCAAAAGGTTCTCCTTTGGGAGGACTCCTGCCCGCATCCAGAGCTAACACAACAGCACAGCATGGAGGCTGCCTCTATCTCTCCTTACCCCACCTCTGTGGGGTACTGCCCTAATCACTGAGGAAGAGGGTGCTGCTTGTGGGTTGATACATAATTAGACAAACTGCTTAAGCTCAACTGAAACTTGTAAAAAAATGAGCTGTCTGACCCATTTAGACCAGATGTGTCCAATCTATGGCTTATGGGCCACGTGTGGCCTGGCTCAGCACATCCTATGGCCACCCCCTGCACAGGGAGGACACGGTGCAATGCTAACTCAAAATGTGGCAAATAATGTTATGCATATGGCTAAACACAGTGATCAGCAGATAATATGCAGCCCTGCTTTCCATTCTGCTACAGGAATTTGAGAACTGGTATCAAGATTGACAAAAAAATCACCAGTTATTCGTTATATTTGCAGCTCCATTTTCAGTCGACGTAAGTACATTATAGTGAATTTTCAAATGGAATGTACTGTGTTGAAATCAGAAAGTCAACTCAAAAATCCAGTTATGTCTCTTTACCAGATTTTAAAAGCCCTATCTTACCCCTCACTTCACATTACTGATTATTCGTGTCACTGCTTTTTGGCAGTACATACATTTGTGAACAATTATTTTCAAGAATGAAGCACAGAAAAAGTAAAATTTCATCAAAAATCTCTGACTAACAGCTTGAGAACTCACAGACAATTGCAGCTACTGCCATCGAACCTATCTGATGCATTAGCTTCACAAAAACAAGGTTAAATATCCCTTTTTTATGGTTATGTTTTATGGTTATGTTACTCCCTCTTTTTTAATGCTTCAATAAAAAGTCTAAAAAGTAAAAGAAGTTTTGTTTGTTATAGACGTAAGCTATATCACATATTTTGTATGTGGCCCAAGACAATTCCTCTTCACTCAATGTGGTCCAGGCAAGCTGAAAGGTTGGACACTCACAGTTTAGTCTGTTTCCTTCTGTGTCACCTCTGTATGCCTTCAAAAAAACAAAGCAGCAAAGCTCACTTTGAGAAATCATTATAAACCACTTCAAAACTTAGAAAAAAAACTGTTGTTATTTTGTTCTGGAAGCTCCTTTTTAACACCAGTGCTGAGCACAGAGCTTATGTCCATCTTCCCTTCCTATCACAGTGGAAAATACAGGTAATGCATTTGCAAATCTAAAATGCAAAGTTAAGGCTGCATTTTAGCCTGTGTATATCCTAGGTGTTATCATCCCCGAATGTCAAAGAAATAATAATTTTCAAAATCTGTAAGATTCAAGTAACTTGGAGGTGATTCTTCAGGGCCAGGAATGATTTTGTTCACTGTTTGTTTGTCATAGAATGAAATACGCTCAGATAAAATGCAGCGGTCTGGTAAGTTACTGCAACAAAACCTGGTGTGTTGTATTCTGCAATTCCTTCTAGTAATAAAAAAATAAATTGTGGAATAATATAATATAATGTGACATAACATACTACTAATTATAAAGAAGAAGATTAAATCCTATTCTGATTGCTAAATACACAGGCATTCAGGTGGAGCTGGTATTCCTCTGGAGCACTTGAGAAAGTGCTCTGCAAATCTACATGGGGGATGGGAGGGGCAGAAGGCAGCATTCCTGGCCTCACCTGCATGTTCTATGCAATCTCACTTATGTTCTGGATCAACAAGTACAAGTCATGTCATGCTAAAATGAGAAAATAATGAGTGAGCAGAAACAAGCTCGTATGAGCATGTATTTACATAAAAATCATAATAAAGCATCTTCAGAGTTTATCCTAAAATGCTAACAGGTCAGCTACTCCGGTTGACATGCAATGCCTGAAGTCAGCACAAGGCCACCTAGAGGCCCATGTGAAAGACATGTGCCATGTAACATGGCACTGACAGGTGAGATCTAAGCACCAAAGTTCTCATTTTCATTGCTGTCCCAGTACCTTAAGTCAGTCAATGGTATTTCCCAAGAGCATCTGCTTTAACAGAAAAATGTTCTGTATTTCAACCTGTAATGAATACAGTTGCTTGAAGTTAATTGCTAGAACACAAAGCTAGAAAGCCAATGTTATGACAGTTCATTGCTTGCGTTGAAGGGCTCACATCTTCATCGCACGGCTCTTAATGTGAAACATAAGTACAAGGTAATTGCTCTGTGTTCTCATTGAAGATCAGCACTTGAAACAGTCTGAGATCATTTGTTATAATAAAAAAACTGCTTTTAAAACTACTGTATTACCATCAGAAGCCGTTCCTGCTGAGATTCCCTGGCAGTTTCCCAAAACAAAGGTGTACTGTTTCTTCCTTAAATGATCTATAATGTGTTAATGAGTAACTTTGCACACTGCAATTTAAAATTACCACAAGCAATCGACGAATCAGCAGTGTGTTGCAAAGCTGTAGAAGGATTGGAAGAGAAAGCCAGCCATCCTGCAAGACCCCAGGCCATAAGGGGGTGAGGTGGGGTTGTAAGGGACAGCTGGAGCATGGGGTAACATGGAGCTCTGGCTCCTAAAGAAACAGTTCACTCATGGATTCACTCATGATTTCTGCCAGGATGCTGGGCAGTGACTCACAAGTGATTCCGCAGAATCTCACCCTTATGGCAATTCAATCATACAGATGAGGAATTCTTTCTTATCCGGATAATTTCTTCTTATAAGTCTTTAAAAATGTGGGAAAACTAGAACTCCATTTTCATCTTGTACTATGCAAAAGATCTTTTGGAAACAGCTACCAATCAATTGAGTAATAACATCCCACAAATCTCAATCAAACCATTTTCAAACCCAGTAAATGGCAATCAACTAATCATGTTTTCTGCACTGTGTGATCTCAAGTAGAGTGTGTGACGTGAGAAGGTCATGCATGAATCATAGACCAAAGTTTTGTCATTTATTGGATTATGTTTATTAGGTATCAATTATTACTTTAAGTTAATAATAATGATAAGCAGCCTATACTTATTTTTTCTTCTTTAGATGTAGAATAGTTGTGCATAGTTTCATACATATAAAATATGTTTTTATATATATATTGCAGGGAGGAGGTTCTGAAGTGTTCCATATTACTTTAAATCGTAATCACACAGTGGTGACACAAGGCATGGCTAGATCCTGATCCCTGTGGTAGTAGACTACAAGGTGGGCTCGTGCAGTGTGTCTGGGGGCTGCCTGTGAGGCAACAAGCTGGTGGGCAGGACATGAAGCACATCATGCTGTAACTGTTCAAGGGGCTGCTCTTGTACTGATGGTAGGCATAGCTGCCAAGACAACTCTGAAAGATCTTGAAAGTCCCTCTTCCTGCTCTTTTTTTACAAAAGCTCTCCTCCAGTGTGACAGTGCTGCTGCCAGACAAGTTGTACATCCAGCACACGGTTGTTTGTCAGGCCTTTTGGGTAAGGATCTGTTCTTAATATAGAGGTGACGTGTTTTCAGTCACCTCCTTGTTCCTCATACTATGGTTTGGATGTAGGCCTGAATCCAGGGAAGGAGAATATCGAGCTCGTTGATGGCCTTGTATACTCCCTTCTCCCCAAGCTGTCAAGAAGATAAAAGCATTAGAAGTGAAACCACCCACACCACCAAAGCAGGAGCCAACACCTCCTGTTCTTACCTTAAGAAATGTTTTCCTTATATTTTTGACAGCAGAAGTTAACCTTGTGGATGGAGCACATGGAAGCTGAAGGGATGAGAAGAAACCAAAAAAGCTTGTTGCAACAAGGATGCTGATGGAAATAAAAAAGCAGTGAGGAAGAGACAAACCCACAGTGTGGCACCATTGGACTATGTGTAAAACATGTGAAATCAGCACCTCCTGCTATTACAGAAGTGTTGTTTTACTTTTGTGCTTTCTGGAAAACTGAGATCACACTATAAAAGCTGTAATATAGGTATCACCAAGTCTTCATATTTGCACATTTCCTATCTATCTCAGGGGTCTTTATATCAGTGGCAGCCACAGCTTTTGTGTGATACAACCTAGCTGTAAGGCTCAGGTCCTTTAACTGGAATTTTCAGTCTGGCAGCACAGCTGCCAGGGGATCCCCAAACTGGCACCCATAGCCCCAGGGTGCCCTGACAGCTGTGCCACCATCAGCTGCTCATTGTGTCTGCATGCTCACAGGTGTGTATCACAGCTCTTTTGATTGTGTTATTTTGGTTGCTTTTTCTGGAGCACTCTGGATAAACTTTCTAAGCAACACCTTCAGCACTGCTACCCGATTCCTCAACTCTCTATGCTTTCCAAGGGAAAAATCCTACTGTGGGAAAAGTGGACATATCTGGTATTTTCCAGTTTACAAGCAAAGCCAACATTTTGGAAAAGAAAAGAGACAAAAGTCCTGAATTCATTTAAAAAGAGGTGACTGTCCATCTTTCCACTTCAAAGAGAACTTTTAAAAAGGAGCACAAATTTTCTTTTCAAGTTACTTTCTGTGTATGTTAAAATCACCTTGCAATGAAAATGTAAGTAGAAATAACTTGCATTTTTAAGCCTTTAATAATCTTCTAACTAGGGCAGTTCTTCGTGACATGGGTTTTTTTGTTATTTTGTTTTTTGGGTTTTTTTTTAAAGGTCAGTTTGCATGATGCAGATTTCCACACAAGTATTTCAGAGCAAGAGAACAAATGAGCAAGAAAGCAAGCTCCCTCATTTCAAACTACTCTGCATTCTTTACTGAAGACTGACAAGCTCTATTTGCAATGATAGAGCAATATTAAAAATTCTACAGTCAATGTATTGCCTTTCTGCACTCAAATACAAGAAAAAACTTATTCAACCTCCTATTGATGTAGAAATATCCCCAGAAGAAGCGGCTGTTCTCACATTGTTGCCATCTCAATAGGACAAATGAGCAAGTAAATGGGCTTTTGCTGAGGACAGTGGTGCTGCAGATGGATGTTCCCAGTATACAAGAAAAAATGTACAATTCTTTAACAGTGCAGTCATACTCTAAGTGAAAGGGCTTGATTTCCCTGCAGAAAAGGGACTTAGAGATTTTGGTACCTGTGCATTTTTGAAAAACTGAACTTAGACAGGGTTAAAATCATGACAATAATGTAGTACAAAGTCTTTGGAAATGGTTTGGAACCAAATATTGTTAGGATTTTTACGTAGTAGGCTTGCCAGCGTACTTGACTGAATTAGGGATAGATTTCACAAAAGAATATAGGGTGGGTATGTACATAAAGGTGTTACTGTTTCCCTCACTTGTATAAAGAACTTGACCCAGGAAAGATGATGCATTTCTTATGCAAGTATGTTGCCATAGTGGAAATCCCTTCTGACAAACATCTTACAATTCAACTGTACAATGAACATTAAAGAACTCATCCATAAATTTACGAGGGAATAATATGGTGGAGAAATCACAAACTATGTATAGGAAGAAGATTCATTACTTTCATTCTGATCACAATTTCTGTTATTCTTTCAAATGTTGTTTTTTTTTTTTCTATTGTTGACTTTGAATTAATAAAATTCTTTTTAAAGTGCTACCATTTCCAGAAATGAGGTTTCTCCTAGAAAATCATGACAAGTCATCATTTTCTGAACAGTTACTGTTCTTCTTCTATAAGAGGAAGCCTTTTCTTTCCTATGTGTATATATGTATATATATATATAAAGATTGGAAAACTTAAATTGTTTTGTTTATACTTGTGTTTTATACTTGTGTTGGACAGAATACTGGTACTAATTGTGAAAAGAATTTGGTATCTTTGAGAAATGCACTGTATTTTGTCTCCATAGAGCACAGAAATAGAAGGGTTACTAAGTTATATAGTTAGCTCCAGTCACTGATGGCACGTCACAATAATCAATGTGCTGAATTGAGTCAAAGCTTATAGTCTGAATTCCTCTACATGTACTGACACTTGTAGGAGGTGTAATTTTCAGACAAATTTTCTAGACAAGAATGGAATCTCATTCAATTATGTTGTATCGTTGTATTGTTCTAATACCTGGAATTTTGACAGACACAGATAATTATAACAGAATTCTGTGAATAATGATTGCAATTATGTAGAATGGCTTAAACATCGAACCTGAGAGCTGGGGGAGTTTTCTCCTACTGAGATCTGAACGTTTTTACATTGTACAAATATTTTTGTTGTGTTCTGAGATATAGCACTGCAAGGAGATGTTTGAAGTTGTTTATTTTTGAACTGCAAGTATCTGTGTGCATATAGAACCACTGTCCCTTTCTTACATGCTACCACACATTTCAGATTAGACAAAGCTATAATTCAATAACATTTTGTTGACTTTTCATTCTGCCTTCACTTATTAAAATTAGCATAGATATTTATCTGGCTGTTCATGGTTGTATTAAAGCCTAAGTCACATTTGACTTTTTGTGACACTGTTACTTGTAAGGACTAAAGGTTTTGGAGGGGAAAAAATGGCTGTGGATGATAAAGCTTTAAGGCATACCCTGTTCCTATTCATCTACCCTTAAAAGAGGAGCCAGGCGGTAAGGCCTAACAGGACATTCTGCAGCCTAGCATGTATGTGACAAGAAGGGGAAGAGAACCAGTCTACAAGTGACGGGGTCATTTTAGTATCACCCCTTAATCTATGTGCATATTTGTACTGGCAGAAATGTGTACTAACTACTGTCCTGGTGTCATGTGCAAGGTGGGATGATGACACAATATTGATAGGACACCTCAATTCACTCTTGGGACATGCTGCCAGTGGGCAACAGCTTCAACTGTGGGCATAGCCAATACATGAAAACTGCTCCTTTGTCCCATGTCATAGAACCATAGAATCATAGAATATTTATGTTAGAAAACGCCTTTAAAATCAAGTCCAATGATCCACCTAACACTACAAGTCCACCGCTAAACCATGTAGCTAAGAACCATGCCCACACATCTCTTAAACATATCCAAGGATGGCAACTCCACCACATCCCTCGGCGATCCCTTGCAATCCTAACTAACTTTCAGTGAGGAAATTCTTCCTGATAACTAGTCTAAATTTGTCCTATTGTAACATGAGGATGCTACCTAGCATTCTGTAACTTTTTACCTGAGAAAAAAGACCAGTACCCTCCTTCCTGCTTTCTCCTTTAAGGTAGCTACAAAGAATGATGCCATCTTTCCTCAGCCTCCTTGTCTCCAGACTAAGCAGACGCAATTCCCTCCACCACTTCTCATAAGTTTTGTTTTCTAATCCCTTCACCAGCTTCACTGCTCTTCTCTAGATATACTCAAGCAATTCAATGTCCTTGTAGTGAGGGACCCAGATTTGAGGTGCAGTCTCACCAGTGCCTCATACAAGGAAGAAATCACTCCCCTAGCCCTGCTGGCCACACTATTTCTGATGTAGGCCAAGCTGCCTTTGGCCTTCTTGGTCACCTGGGCACACTGCTGGCTCATGTTCAGCTGATTGTTGACCAGCATTCCCATGTCCCTTCTGCTTGGTAACTTTACAGGTGCTCTTTCCCAAGTCTATATCACTGCATGCCATTGCTTGCTTATGAATCACCATCGGCTCTTTCCAGGTGCAGGGTGGTGGAGTAGAGACAATATGTGAGTAAGAATACCCATGGCATCTCCACCACCCTGCAGACACACTCTGGGAGGAAACAAGTGGTGTGAAACTTCCCCAGGCTCAGGGGGAAGCCCTTGGGAAGCTGAGTCCTCTGCAGCATAGGGCACACCATGCTTCTGATAGCCCTTTCCTAGCTTCTCAGCTGGACAGAGATAGTTTAGCTCTCAGTAATATACTTACACAGGCATTCATGTTCTCTTGCAGAACCCGGAAGGCACTAATAACGTACAGCTTTTCACTTTCCATTCCAAGATGACTGAAAACATTTTTCATGTAGAATGAGAGGAGCTGATCTCGAACATTACAATTTGTCTGAAAACAAAGCAGGTAAGGAGTTGACAAATGAAAATCTCAAAAGTCAAATTTTGTCTAAAATATTACATTTGTAAAAAGACATGGTTAGAAAGCATGTCATCAATAGAAATATTTTCAAGAACTTCAGTATCCAATTAGATTGCATCCTTTTTTTCAAACTTCTCAGTATACCCCTGAGGTTTCTGAAGATAGGTCAGGAGGATGTTGCACTGACACAGCAAGAAGTATCAGTAAGATAAGCCATGAACAGAAGAGACAGCAACAAATCTAGTGCACAAGGAATAAATAGAAGATCAATAGGGGAGTTAAGCCAGACAATATCCACACTGTAGATGTATCTTATCCACACTGTAGGTGTGACTGTGGGTGTTACTGTCTGATTCCTCCACACCAGGGTTCCATGTCATACAAGATGCTTTAAGGAATCCCTCCCAGCCCCAGCTGCTGCTCCAGAAGAGACCACCTTATATAATACCTTACTTATCTGTGCGATTTCTTGGACACCCAGAGGTATTGCAAATGGCTATATACCTATTTTTTATGAAACCGAACCAAGTATTGGGTGCAAAATCAAGCCATCGAAATGCAGGTGTCTGCATGTACATCCCATGGACAAGTAAGGATCCTTCAGTCCTGGATCCACTCAATGAAATTCACAGAAGTTCAAAGGCTAGTAGGTCTCTACTGACTGACTCCACTGAGTCAGTCTGTCCTATTGACTAAATCTCTGCATAAAAGATGCTAAAACCACTCACACATCTGTAGTCACCTATGAATAGACCCCATAAATTCAGCGTCTCACTTCCATGCCAAATCATGGATTGATTCCCCATTTGGGGAATCAAATCTCCCTCTTCTAGGGTGCCTGCAGAGGTCTATGCCCAAAGCAGCTATTGGCTGCTTGGTTGTCCTGGCCAGTCTTCAAAATCCCTGGACTATCTGCAGTACTATCTGCAGTATAGCCTCACAGAAGGTGGCTCAACTGCCAGGATGGTGGATTTGGCCTTGGCCCTCATGTGAATGAGATGGTACCTGAAAAGCATTACTGAGGAGGATCACACATGTGTAAAGAATTCAAGGGAGGAGCAAGGGCTACCACAAACATGTTCCTTCACAATGCAGTAGACACTGTCACCCCAATGCTCCAAGGAGAGCTTCACTGCAACCAGCTAGACAAATGCCTCTAGCCAGGCTTTCCACACCCACCTCTTTCTCCTCATACCACAATCACTCCTCCCCTCAAGTCCCATAGGGAAGTCAGTTTTTGTGGTGCAGATGTAGCACTTCCTCTAAGCAGAGAATTCCATTAAAATTATGGCTCCAGTAAACATTGCGTACTTGACAATTAAACACAACTAACTTTTGTGTCAGCTGTCATTCCTTCCTATCTCTATAGACTAAATGAAAATCAAAGCAAAAACTGTGGAAAAACAGTAATATAAATCTTACCATAAACAGCATTTTTGTCGTCTTTTTTAGAAGTCTTGTATTCTTGATGAGATCCTTCTGTAAAATATAATGTGCTAGTATTAATTAATCTAAGAAGAGGAAGGGTGAAAGAGCTTTTAGTCTAATCTGTACAAAACTCTGTACAGTAGTGTTTCCTACCAAGGTGTATTCTAGTCACGGTAATAATAATAATCTTATTCAGATGTAAGATGATGCCCCTGTAAATCTGTGTTCCAGTCCCAGCCTGTCTGCCTATGAACTTCTTCCATGACCTTGGCAAACTCATCCCACCTCTCCATACATCCTCTTTTTTCCCCATCTTTACGAAAGGAGTAGAAGCGTTATCCTTTCTCTCAAGACCATAGAGATACATTCAGCTTACTGAGCTGTCCAGGTGATGAATAGCGAAGCTGCCAAAGAAGCATCCGTAAATAGAATAAACTTCAGCTAGTGGGATCAACTTACAGGAACAGATGATTTTAAACTAGTTGCCTTGGTATATAGGTTCTCTGTCACTTGGGAGAGTAGTCCTTTCCGGCAGGTACGCTTTCCTGTAGGTGACTTTTTGCCTTCTACAGTGAAAAGACAAAGTAGAACTAACAAATACCCAGATCTGAAAATAGAATACGCTTTCATCTTCGCTCCCAAATCTTCGTGCTCTACAGTCACAGCAGCGTATGTGATACAGCAAGACTGGTTAGATGACAGAGGTTAACCTAATTTTGTTAACCCTCAACACAGCTTCTGCACTGAGATGCTCGTGTAGATAACCTAATGCTCGTGTGCTGGCTCATTAGTATTGTTGCTGTGCTTTTTTATACATGTTGCTCCACTTTCAACAAGTTTTACCACAATCATCTGTGACGTTTTCTAAACGATATCTCCATATTTACTGGCAGCAGGGTCAAGGTTTCCAAGAAAGTAGAACTTCCCTCTCATGTGAGAAGTCTTTCCTTTAAGTGGTGGTCATTTGAAGGAAAAGTATTTGAGCTGATTAGTTTGGTTTCGTAACAAATTATACCAAATGTGAATTTTCTAGAATTATTTTTCCACAAAACCTTATGGCAGCAATTTTCTAACACGTAGTGGCGCAGAGACAGAAAAATCTTTGCTAATTTACACTAAAGCATTTTTGAAAATCCATTATGTATAAGGAAGCTAGACTACGTTGCTTTTAATTCTTCATTGTCCAGTTCATTGTGAAGTTTTTTCAGGTATACAGCAGATAGTAGCAAAGTATTTTGCTGCTTATTTTAATGACTTTAATTAATCTTTTGCTGGGGCAAGACTTGAATTTGTAGTAGCAGCAGGGGTTGTGCATCATGAAAAGCAGGTCTCCAGTCGGAGCTCTCCTCATGCACCAGGGCATGCCTGGCTACCAAGCTTCCTTAAGAGATCACCAAGAACCAAAGGTCAGGAAATGGCATGAGAGGTCCCAGCTCACCCACCAGGAAGGTTGTAAAATTAAAACTGTAGAGTCTGATACTTGGTTTTCTACACTCATGCCCAAACAGAGATTGGGCAGTCTGTATCTCTGTCCTGCTTTTGGGCCTGCCAAATGCTGAGAGCAACAGAGTTGTCCATCCCAGTTGGATGACTGGGATAAATTCATCTCAGGTACCACTCCATTCGGATAAGGAACGTCATCACACCAAGGATGGACTTAGAAATCCTGAAGTGATACCATCAATGTGAGGCTATAAAGTAATGAACCGGTGAAGTCAGCCATCAGACCCCAACGACCTGCATGACCCCCATTTCTATGTGTGATAGAAATAGGAGAAAGCAGCTTCTGGTCCAGCATGCCAACTCTTCCACCTACAGTGATAGCAGGTTTGGGAGAAAGGATGGGACAAGCTAGATAGTAAATTTACCCCAGCACTGATCCCACTGGCTATTTATGCAAACAAATATACATGCATTCTCAGTCAAGATGGACTCACATTCAGCTCCAGGGATCTCACTTGTAACATCTCCTGGAAAAGAGTTTTACTACATGACCAATCCACATATTCTAGTAGCTTCACTCTATGCTCCTGGGGCTCAGGACCAAAGAACTGACCAGAGGAGAAGAGTTAAGACCTTTGGTAAGCAGAGATGATGGAGACCTGAGGCCCTGTGTGCACTTCAGTGCTCGTTTGATCTCTGGTCTGTGTTTAAGCGCTCTAAATGCTGTCAGATTTGTTTGATGAGATACACTAAAGACATGTGGACAGATACATTTCAAGGCGTGTGGACAGCAGATTAAACGCTTTCTTTTAGTTTGCTCCCAGTGAAGGATCTCAGGCAATACCAGAAGCAGAGTCAGAATGCATAACTGCCTTATTTTCCCCAAGGTGTGGTACTCTCTGGTCAGTAGCTTTACTCTGGATGGAATAAATGTGTCATGTAGCCAGACCGTAATGGCTTTTCGCAAGAAAATCAATAATTTTAAACATCTCTGAAACTCCTGTTGTTGCTGGAAAACCCTTGAACCCACAAGTTTCATTTTGTCTGTTCTGCAAGCTCTTACCACTGTGTGCTATAGTAGTTACACTGATGTACTGAGCTTTAGAGAGCTTCCTTGGTGACTCAGCACACATCTTGCTGAATCCAGCTAGCTTTTCCATAGAGTTGTGTAAATGGATGCAGGTGGATATAAATGCATGGTGTCCATATTAAAAAATAATATAGGATATAGGGTTTCCTTATCTTTCCTGTCATAGGAGGATGGTGGGTGCTGTTTAATATCAGATCCTGTAAAGTCAGTTAACATTTTGTTACCTATTCAGAGCAAAGATTTTTTTTTTTTAATTTCCTTTTTTTTTGGTGGAGTGCCTCATTTAGTGCTCTGTACACTGCAGTTTAGTACCACTTTTGCACTCAGTTGTAGTAATGCTATAAATAATATAGAACACAAAAGAACTGATATTACTCAGTGTTTTGAAGTTGTATGAAATAGAGGAAGAAAGACATTCAGGGACACGGATCTTTTAGAAATGAACACTGAAAAGTGCTGCAAAGCTTTGTGTGCATGGTAGAACTGATACACCTGAGCTATCCTTGAGGACAGCAGCAAAACACACCACAAAGCATGCTGACTTCCAGACGTGAGTTGAGAACCATATGAATTTAAGGAAATCACCCCAGTGCAAATGTTTTCTCACAGTACAGACAAATCTAGATGCATATCATGGCGAATACTTAAGGAACAGTACAATAATGATAGAACATGAAACTTACTTTCATTCATTACTTTAATACAAATTGTGTAAAATTTAAGGTCATGTGAATGAAAGAGAAAGAAAACCACTAAGAATAAGAAAAAACTAACAGAACGACCAACACATTAGAGAAGAAAATCTTGCCAAATTTGCCCTGGCTAGGGACTAAGTTTCAAAGAGGGCTGTGTGTAATTTACAAATGCAACAATCCATGTCAAGACAGGCTCAGTGCACAGGAACATCACCGTGGAGAAAATCTTTTCTTCACCATCCTGTTGTGAATCATGGAACTGACTCGATCTATATGAGTTAACTAGACGTTATTAATATTAAATTCTCTTGGTCTGTGTAAAGCAAATGGATACATCTATCACTGCTACAAAGTTCTTAGTCCATTTAAGATAACAAACATATGATTATTTTGCAGCTTAGTTGGCTTTTTGATCTGCATCCATAAAATACCCCATCTAATTTCTTACTTCTGAATCTTCTCATCTTTCACGTTTTCTGTTGATTTTATTTCCTGTTAGCATAACGAGAACTAGAACTAAATTAGCCCTATGCTTCCTATAAACAATTTTTTTTCAGTTAACTTTAGTCTTCTGAAAAATAGTATTCTACATGAAGAGCTGCAGTATTTATGCACCAGAATATGTTTAGATGAGTAATTATGAAGTTTATTGAGATTTTCCCAAAACTGATGGTTTCAATACCTATCAAAAAAAAAAAAAAAAATCCTAATACCTCCATCGTAGACAGAAGTTTGGAGTGGAGCATCTCTTAGCATCCAAAGAAGATTCTGCAGTTTTTGGAACATGGTTGTAATGAATATAGTCATATAGATAGGCACAAAATACCCACCAGCACTTGAGAACTGCTCCTTTTAACCTTCTTTACTATCTGAAGTAATAAGAGACTTTGGAGCTGGTACAGATTTTTGACAATCACTAAACGTTTATGAGCCGACTTTTCAGACATGAGGGCCTAGACTACCCATGCAAACTCAGCACATGGGCACCCAGTGATTCACTAACACCATCTTCAACAGTCAGCAGAGCAGTTCTTGCTTAAATATTGTATGCACACTGCTATGGTTTGGAAAAAAAAAAAAAGAAAAAGAAAAGAAAAGAAACATTTAAAAAATTGTCCTTGAAACTGGGGTAGTCTAAGAAAGGTTGCAAACATTTAATGCCTAACATGGGATGTCAGTCTAGTGCCTTTCCCACCCCTAACTATGACTACAATTTTTCCCATGGTGCACTCACAGTATATGGTGCCTGCCTAGATGCTCCTCAACTACCTTTGTTGAATATATCCAAGAAGCACAGAATGACTCTGGTTGGCCAGGCCCTCTGGGTCCATCTGCTCCAACCTCTGCCCAGCAGGGCCACCAGCACAGGGTGTCCAGCACCATGTTCAGTCAGCTTTGAAAGATCTCGAGGGAGGAGACTCCAAAACCTCTCTAGGCAGCTTATGCAAGTGCTCTGTCACCCACACAGCACAAAAATGCTGCTTGGTGTTCAGAGGCAACCTCCTGTGTTGCATAATGTACTCACTCCCTCTCTCCATTCTCTTTCACTCTCCTTTCAGATATTTCTGCACACTGATAAGATCCCCCTTGAGCCTTCTCTTCTCCAAACTGAACAGTCTCAGCTCTCTCAGACTGCCCTTGATGCTCCAGGTTCTTAATCATCTTTGTGTCTATGCACCGGCAAGACCATGTGTCCAGAAAGAATTTATTCAATCTATGCCTTACATGAATCTAATAAAAATTTTAAGATATTAAGTAAAGCAGAAATCATAGTCAAACCTAGGTGAAAAAGAAAAACCAAGCAAAAAAAAAAAAAAAAAAAAAAAAAGAAGAAAAGAAAAGAAACCCCAAACCCAATTACATTTCCTCCAGGCATTTGCATCTCTTTGCTCAGTATGAGTAACATCTCATGAAGAAGTCTCAAATGTGAATTTCTATAAAACATACTGATGATGTCCTCTCATCTTCAGGAAAAGACACAGACAGGCTCGTATGGTGGGTCCATCTAAGCTTCTGGTTCTGTATTTCAGTTTGATGGCAGCCAGCAGTTGTCTGCCAAGCAATTCTTACTTTAGCCTCGTTTAGCATGCTCCATCTCCCCAGAGACAGTGCACAGAGGGTTCAGTTTGAAATCACCAAGGTACTAAAAGTGATCTTTTCCCTCTACACTTAGAAAATAAACAAGAGTTTAAGATTTCATAGCAGTAATGAACCGTTGCACCCATTGGTTAGGTACCTTGGAATAATGCTCAGCACTACCTGAATATCTCAGGATGCTGTTCAGTATCTCCAGCCATGCAACTAAAAATTCACAGATCTGTATTTGACATAAAACCTTTATTTAGATAGTCTTTACTAGTCATGCTTTTGTAGTCTGATGGAGATATTGCTATTTGAGAGAATATTGAATATGAGGAAATGTTCAGGCGCATTCACATTCTTATCAACCAGTTACGTGATCTCACTTAATGGCAGATATTCAGTCTCTAACCTCATTATAAAATGTTAGTCTGATGCCATCAAACTCTTATTAGGAAATTTCTGTACAGAGGTATTATTCCTTGGTTTACAGACATGCTGGGCAGTAACAAACATCTTAGCTTCCCCACACTGATAGATGTCTATTCCAAACTCTTTTCTTGCTCTTGCACATAGAGCAATATTCAGACGTCTGTGACTTGCTTTCTCTTGCAACGTCATTGCAGCCTTATTAAAAAGTAACTTTTTAAACTTGTAAAAACAAAAACCAAATCACATGGAAACCTGAGCATGGTTTTGGGAGAGGAGGATGCCTACATCTGCTAGGCTGGTGGAAGTGGGTTGGTTTGTATAGTACTACATTCACACTGAAAATCTCTCTCATTCTACCTTTGTACCTCTTTCTTCAGTTTTCTCTCCTTGTTGTTGCTTGCTTGTTCTTTACCTTTCTTGCTTTACGTATTTTTTTTTTTTTAACTTATAAAATTTAGCTTTTAAAGTGGTTCTACTCTGTTCTCTTCTCCCAGTCCATCCCTGACCACCTTGCCAATGCCTATAGATTGTGCTCAGTGGGCTCTCTGAGCCATGTCAGCTGGGAGCTGGACTAGAAGACTGTTGAGACTGTGGAAAAAAAAGAAGGTGTGAACCCCAGCTACTGTTGGTCCTACTGCCATGGTACTGCTGCAAACTTCCCCAGCAGTAACACCAGGAAACAACAGCAAGGGAAGCAACAGCACTGTGGGTAACAATATTATTTTCTAAAGCTTTTTCCATCTGAGGTAGCATCCTCCCTCTGGTGAGCTTAAACCTAATGGTAATAGGTCCTTCCACTACATTTCCCGTAGGAGTTATCTTGGGAGTTCTGCGCCCTAAAGACAGAGATTGTTGCCTTGGCACCCTTCCTCCAGCTTTTATCCAACAGCCCTCAGTGTCTCCAGATTTCTCCAGTTCCCACTGCATATCTGCTTTCTATGTGAAATATCGCTTTGAATGAATCTCATCAGTAGGGTCCTTTGTTGTTATTGTTTAGATATGACTACATCTGGTGATTTTTTTTTCCAGCAAAAGATATAGGGGCTGAATAATGAATGACTCATGCTGGATTTATTTACCAAGGCACGTAAAATCCTGCAGGCATAGGTCACATACATAAGCACAGAGAAGTACCTGGAATGGAGTAAAATCTAAATTTCTTGTTGGCAGTATTTAAATGAAAGAAATTTTATTGTAGAAATTCTATAAGTTACAGAAAAAAATATCACAATATATGAATATCACACAGATAGATGCGCCACATGTCAAAACATGCATTAAGATTTTGACTTACAGTATACTATTACGATAACAAAATATAAATCAGTAGCTATTAATTATGACAGTAATTAGATCTAGAAAATCAGGAGACAATGAATTTCACATTTCCTACAACATTTGAAGTAATTTTAGAAACTTAAGATAAAGTAAAACACAGATTATATCTAACTTTGCATAACTCTCTTCTCTGAACTTTTCTGTTTATTTCACTTTTTGTTTGGTCTGAAGTCCAACATTTAAAATGGCAAAAGGGGTGATTAATTCATTTAAGAAATCAGAAATACTCCAACTTTTATTGTTTGTAGGTTTAGTAAAGCTTTTAGGGAATCCTTATGTGCAAAATGACAACTACAGACCTGAGCCCTAACTTTAAAAACCCCATATATTCCATTAACTTTGTACCCGTAACAGAAGTTTGAAGAATCTCAAGTGTTTGTAGGACTGAATTTGAAACTAGTTCAAAAATTGTTGAACTTTCATATGAAAATAATTTCTTTTTTAAAAAATAAAGATCCACCTTTTACTGCGAACCATCATTGAAAACAGACTGGCTTTTTTTTTCCATTTTTGAAGAGCTACTTCTTCAAAATACTACTTGGCTTTTCAGTTTTTTAATTTCCAGGAGAAAATCAATATTTAAGTAGAAAAGCAGCAAAAAACATTCATTTCTTCACAAAACCCATCTTCTACCAGTGGAAAATGAAGTAAAATTTCAGTGGAAAAAAAAAACAACAACAAAACTTCCATTATTAATCAAACCGTTAAAGAAGGAAAGAGAAAAGAATTGAAGAGTAATCCTCTGTCATCGTTTTTCTTTTTGTACCCCGATCATGCGAGACCTGAAAAGTATCCCAGGTCTGAAATATTTGACCAAAACTCTGAGTTCTACTGAGGTTTGTTCTTACTATTCTGTCACTTCTGAAAGCAAACATTTAATTTATCCCAGCAAAGAACAGGAGATAATTTGTCAACTTGCAACCTCTCTCTTACCTCAGTTCTGATAATGAGGTTACAGCATAAACCCAACCCTCTTGGCTGAATCTTCAAACTGCATCTCTGAGACATTCTCTGTTTTACTTTTCAGAAGTGTAGAAAAGATGAGTTGCTCCAGTCTTCCTATTTTCAGAGAAACTTGCACGTTCTTCTAGTCTAAAACATATTCTTCATTATTAAGTATACATTTCCAGCATCACTAGGTTACCAACGTAAATCAAATTTCAGAACTGCAAGTAATGTTAAAAATGCTACTGGGAATTGGATAAGAATTCAAAAACAAAATCTAAATTTAATGTCAAATGTTTCCAAAGTAAAATGGCAATACTTGTTGCTGGTTCTCTCACTTGTTGGTAGCTTGATCTGGTAGGAACACAATATCCTGCAGTCCATGACTGGGATTTCTCATGGCTGGACACAAACTTTAGGGGTTTGGATCTCTGAATGCATGTTCATCACCAGGGGTTCTCCCTGTGGCTGACGGAAGGAACAGGCCCTCAGAGAACACCTCACTTCATCTGCCTGACATCCTTGCTGCCAAAGGTTCTAGCGATATATGTCTACAGCACTGTTTCTGTGGGGGCCTAGGGGCACCAAGATTTTGTTGGCTAGTTTTCTGGCACCCAAGCTAGGGGACATGACTAATACAAGGTCTCTATAAAAATGTAAGCCAATTGTACTGGCTTGCTGGATCGGAGGGTTGGTCACTGCTTTGTTTTTCATTCCCAGTCACTGACTAGAAGTTCTTGTCACATAACAGCTGGATCACTGACAGATTCAAAATGAGAGCTTGAAGCCATTGTTGAGCAGATTCCTGTTTTGGAGGCCTTATGTCAAGTTAAATCAGACAGTTGGTGGTGTTGTGGTTTAACCTGGCATGTGGCTGAGCACCATACAGTCATTTCTTCACTTACCGCATTCCCAGTTTGGTGGGGGAGAGAATCAAAAAACCAAGTAGAACTTGTGGGTTGAGATAAAACTATTTACTAAGTTAGAGAAAAAGAGAAGGATAATGATTATGATAAATATATACATATATATACATATATATGAACGTATATAGCAAGTGATGAACAAGGAATTGCTCACTATCCCCCCACCAAAGCTCAGCACAAGAGAGCCAGATGAACTCCCACTCCCTTTAAAATTCCTTCCACTTGATGTCATATGGTATGGAATATCCCTTTAGTGAGTTTAAGTCAGCTGTCCTAATTCTGTTTCCTCCCATCTCCTTGGGCCCTTCACTGAAAATGGCCTTGGCTCTATACAATACTGCTTAGCAGTAACTATTGACATCTGTGTGTTATCATTGTTTTTCTCCTAGAACCAAAACAGAACTCCATACCAGACACTCTCAAGAAAAAAATTCCACCCCAGCTTAAACTAAGATGGATGTCTAAGTAGCTGTCTTGCATTTTCTGAGAAAGACATGAGTCCCACCAAACCAAAACTATCTAAACATTAGATATCTTCTGTTACGTGCAATGACCACTGTGATGTAGTTAACAAACTAATGCTTATAAACGAGACATGTATTTTTGCCAAATTTTGTGTGTGACAAACAAGTGTTCCCCATTTTTGAGTTACCCAAGGAAGAATCAGATCTGATAACCTCTAAATCTGTGATTATCTATCTAAAATGTCAGTTATTCATTTTTGGGGGGATAAAATACAAAAAAGAGAGAAAGAATATGAATCTTCTTCTGCTGTTCAGGATTGGAAGGAATTACATTTTAAAGAACTACAAACCAGAAATTTTAGAGACATGCTTGATGAGAAGTATTAACCTAAGACAAAGTCTAGATAGTTAAATATATTTAATGTTGTGCCTTAATAAACTTTATAACCAAGAAAATATTTACATTTAGGTCTAATGAGTCAATCTGTTGAAGTTGATCCTTTTTCAGTTTTCTCTTAGAGAAGGAAAGATGAAACAATACTTTCCTTTCTAAATCTTTTATCAGTGTATTACAAATGAAAAGGCAGATATCAATGTATTTGTGAATTTGGTCAGAGATTTGAAATTTAAAAGTTAAGCAGAGAGCAACTTCCTAGACTTCAGAATAAAACTTTTCACATACACATTACTTTAGCGCTTTTTCTAGTGGTGAAATTCATATAGTTTATCTGATAAGATCTGGCTACGTGTTATCTTAGAAAAAGTTGCTGCAAATAGATACAATTTTAGAGCCACATGTGGCCCCAGAAATATCATCAGTCTCAGCACATTTTGTGTTTAACCATTTCTCTCCCCCAAATAAGTCTTGCTAACAAATTCTTGAACAACACGGAATCGTGGTCATGAGAGGCTGCATTACTTTCTAATCCAATATCTTGGTTTATGTATCATGACATTGGGTAGCTGCCTCCCAAATATCCCCAGAGTCCCATAGAACCATGTTTAGGTTTTCCTTCTTTACAACGGTCTTTATCTTCTTCACCAATAACAGTAATCAGTAACATCAGTGCTGAGCCTGAGACGACTTCAATGTCTCTGCCAAACCTGCTTCCAGTAATAGGCCAGTTCAGCTCCAGATCACACTCATTTAACAAACATCTATTGGCTACTGATTATGGTTATGAATGAAAGGATTATCAGGCATTTATGGCTGTTCCATGCAATCCATATGCAATCCATACCTTCTTCAAAGCATAGTTTAGTTAGCTGTGCTTTAAAGCACAGGCTGCTGGGTAACCATTGGGATAGCTTCAGTTCTGCATTCTCTAGAATACAATTCCAGCAGCAAATTGGAAATATTGACATTTTCTTATTCTAAATCACTTAAAGAGTATATATTCAGACGCTGAACATGTAAATCTTGTAACTGAGTAATGCTCGATATGATGTATTTAAGAGAGTTTTGCTAACAAGTCACCAATGCTTACTGGGCAGGATGTGGAAACTTCTCTGCATTGGGTTCCCTTGTCTTCTCTACACGAAGTTTCAGAGTTAGATAAATGTTTTATAGTTATCTATTTAGCAAAAAAAAGTGTCTGTTCCGGTCCCCAACTGTAAGCAACAGGGAGGAGAAGTCAACAAAATGCAAATTTGGCAGTAGGTAGTTCTGTCCATTTTTTGCCCCATGAGAAGTCCTCCACCTTCTACAACAGGGGTGTTCACAGTGAAGGATGTGGACTGGATGCCCTCCCTAACAACATTAGGTCAAGGACCTCTCGGAATTACAAACTGTCCATGACTTGCCTAGGGTAGGAGTGAGGAGAGGAAAATAGGGCAACGGAAATTAGAATTGTGTGAACAACAGAGTTTCTGTTGGGTGACCCAACTGAAAAATCAAACAAAAAAAATTAATTTGGAGTCAGCCCAAAGCACTCATCCAACTCAAAATGAAACAGCTCATTTTGCTTTCAAATCTCTTTTTATCACTTGAGACAAAATGTAAGTAAAGCTCTAAACCAAAGCACTATTTCCAAGTGCTTTGGAATATTTTCTTTAGAAAACGTCAGAATGAAATATTTCAATTTGATTTCCCTTTTCTGAGCTGTAACTATCGACTGAAATGAAATCCAACTTACTTGACTGAAAGTACATTTTTATTTTCTTCTGGTCAGTAACTGCCCCAGACATTTCCCCTGCTGTAAGGGAAATACTATCCATCATCCTTCACACATCCACAAGCCACCTGTGTCTTGCAAGAAAAACTTAGTAGGACATTCTGCACATTCTGCTGTGTGACATTTCCAGGGTTCCAGCTCATTAGGTTTCCACTGTAGAATCTTTTAGCTGGTGGTTTTCAAGATTAGAGAAGTTAATAAATAGATGAATGACTGTCTTTTGCATTTGTGGACAAATGGTTTGTTTAGGTTTAGCCAGAACATGGAAAGCTCAAGAGATGCATCTGACGTTTCTGGGTAGGGCAGCTCAAAAGAAGGGCAGCGTAGAAGGGGACTAGAAAAAGTAGAAGAAAGAAGAAAGTTAATTGTCCATTGGTAAAGAGATTGTATCAATGAGCAATAGTACACTTAGCTCTTGGTCTAGTCTTTCTAAATAAGGAAGAAAACAAGTATTTCTAGAACAAAGACATCTTATTCTGTTCAGAGGCATTACCTTCATAAACTTTGAATGGAGTTCTAACAAATCACACCTGGATAATTCCTTTTACCTTCCATCACCTGTAAAGGGAGAAGGTCATTGATAGTGAGATAAATTCCCTAATTTGTGTTTAGCTTCCCTGTCTTTGCTGTCAGCTGTTGCAAGTTTGAATGATAAGAGAAAGGATGTCAGCCAAGAACTCTTGACAATATCATTCCTTATCCCACAAGTTAGAAAATAAATATCCTATTCAATATAATAAAAGGTTAAATCCCTAAAGCTGTCATATGGTAACAAAGCCTGGCTGCCTGTGACTGTTGGGTCACTTCTTCCTTGACTGTGAACAGGCATGTAATTCATATGTTGTCAGATACAAAGGAGAGTGTGGAGCAAAGCAAACCATGTTGATTGCATCTAGTTTGACAGGTGATGGACATCGTTACCTAGATGGATCATGTATCAGTTTAGAATGTGAGTTCCTACAAATGTTATTTCAGCTGTCATGAAATTTTTCCATAGTATGGACAATTGCTTTTGTCTTGAAATCACTCTGGATCACAATCAACAAGGCATAGTTTAACCTTCTTTACTGCTAATTCATTACAATAGCTGATGTAAGACATTGCGACTACATCTGGTTTAGCTTTGATTTCTCTTTGAGTAATTGAGGAAGCTACACAGGCAGAAATGTTTTCCTGCCAGTATTTTTAGCACATTACAATACCCACTCATGATGAGTCTTTAAGATGCCTCTTCAGCACACATTTTAGAATTTGGATTTCCCTAAGATGCTGTGTCCACAAAACTTCACCTGTACTGCCAACTCAACTGGATCTCTTATTTGAGGAAAACTGTGGTGACTTTTTTTCCACTTCTTTTTCCTTTCTTTTTTTTTTTCTTTTCTTCAAGATGTGGGCAAGATGCATGCTCTCCTGATGAAGAAATGGTAAAGCCTTGCTTAAGAGGGCTTCACCAGTTGCTGACAATCCACAATTACATAACTCCTCTGATTTTTTCACTATTTGGATGCTTTTTGACCTCTTTAACCTTCATGCAGTCACTAATGATCCTGGGTGTACCAGAGCGACTTGTCTGTCAGCCCAGGGGACACTGCTGAAGGAACAGATAATGACACCAAGCAATTCTCTTCTGAAGTGCTCCCAAATCTATGGTGCTACTGAGCACTCTTTGTCTTAGCACTATGGGTCAGTGAGTTTTCATGTAGCTCCTACTACTTGTCCATTTATCTCCATCTCGTCTGACTCAGGGGTGGACAGTCTGAAACTTTTTGTTATCAGCTGTTCAAGATAGGACATTACCTAGGGAGAATTACTTAGGCAGATTCAATGAACCACACCAAAGACTCTCAGGAGAAGTGCTATTTTTCCAACAACTCCCCACAAGATAGGCTGATCCACACACTCCCCACAAAGCCCTGGCCTTTGTTGAAATTTCAGATTTGGTGTCCCCAGACTGAGTTTGCATCCTTTCTGAATAGAAGAATACAGCCACTCGGCCCAGCAGCCCCCCAGGCATGATATGTCACCTCCCTTGCCTTTCAGTAAAAGAGAAAAGCTCTACAAGATGGCAGTATTTGAAAACAAATATATTTATTGTAATAAATTAAAAAATAAGCATTTATAAAACAATCCATCTGCATATAAATATTACACTGCGGTTTTAATTTTACAGTTCACTCTGAAGCCTCTGGTCTCCATAAATACATTCCTGTGGCTATGTTTTAATTAATCCATATAAATACAAGTCATGTATAATTAATACAAAATTATTACCTTTAAATAAGTTACTATTAAATATGAGCAACAAAACTAATTTCTGAATGTCTAAAGTTCCAGCTTTTCAGGTAAAGGTCAGAAGAGGGCAACATACACAAGAGAGATTTTGAAATCAAAGACTGAAAACTTCCTGGCTATGGAGCACTGCCTACCTTGGCCAAAGCTGACTCAGAGGTGTCAAATCTCAGCCTATGAAATACAGAAAGAGTTGTCTTATTCCAGTGTGGATAAGAAGGATAGGAGCACGCTTTTGAAAGTAACCAGTGTGCAACACTGAAGTGGAGCCACAAACACTGCTCTGCAGTCTTCGTTTTCAAAGAAGGCAGCAATACACATCCATCTGTGCCCTCCTGGTTTGCTATTTCTGGTACAGATTTAAACATGTACTGCAGCTGTGGGCGGGATTTTTTCCACAGTAGTTAATCAATTTGGGTAGTAGTAAGAGCTTTTGGAGACATTCCTTCAAGACTAATCTGGGTTTTTTTTTCAGTTTTTCTTCTTGTTCCCTCCCTTCTTTGGGGCATCAGTGCAAGCATTTTCTATGTAGTCAAACAGTAAATCCAGTTCTCCAATGGCTTTGTTCTTTCCATTCTCTCCCAGCTAGAAAAGAGCAGAACACAGGTTTTAAAATCTCTACATTTCTCAGAAGACTTAAATTAGGCTCGTTGAAGAAACTGCATAAAGAACTTACACTCGTTTCTCATAAGCAGTTCTGTTAAAGTCGTTATATCATAAAATATAAACTAGCTCATTCAAATCCAATCTAGTATACACAATGACTCGCAGCTCAATTTCTAAGGGCTAATTACTACAAGGTACGCAGAGAGATAACACCACAAATGAAGGAACTCTGGAACTGGAAACATGACTAGTCCCCTCTTTAACATCCCTGCAAACTTCACCTCTTACATAAATTCCAGAGCTCGCTTCAAAACTTTGTCGGCTTTAATTTAGCTAAACAACTGGAGTTTTGAACTGCACTTTTTAAAAACAGGGAAAAAGTATACCTCTTTCATTTTGCTCTTCATTTCTTCCAGGTTCTTTTCAATATGCTCTCTGTTTCCTGAGGATTTCTAAAAAAGAGAAAATATCCAGAGGTAACATTGACAGCTGCACGTGACAGTATGCTGCTTTTTTTTTTTTTTTTTTTTTTCCCCCTTTTTCACACGTTTTTATCAACCTCTAGTTTGATATCTTAGATCTGAGGTTTCCTTTCATATCACTGCCTCTTGCCACTGTTCGCAGCTTTCTGAGATTCGGGAGCAGTGACAAGAATCACAGCCAGGGGAAAGAAACCCAATACTACTTACACATCTGCTCAGCTCCGAGGTCAGGGATGCCAGAAACTGTGCCACATCTTCAACGTACGGGTATCGCTCCTTGGCCTCTGTGAGGAGGACGTCCTTCAATATAATCTCTGTAATTCTCTTCATCATGTAGCAGCGGTTGTTCTCCTATGTGCGTAAGTAAGAGGTCACGTTAAATTGTGAAAAGCGGAGAATGAGTGCTGCAGAAGGACACGGGATCTGTCTCTAGCTGGGAGACTCACCCTGATGTTGACGTAGATTTGCTGACCAATAAATCTGTTGTCAGTGTCTTGATCTGAGACCCTGGCCTGAGGGGAAAAAAAAGGAAATGTCAGGTGAGAATCAACAGTGAACCATGAGGTTTCATCAATAACAATTCCAGTGACAAAAAGAAATGGACACTATAATCAGGTAGATAAGGTACAGGAAGATAAGCTTGGAAATTTTGGCTGCTTCTCTCCATAACTGCATAAGAATCAAGGTCACAGGAAAGTAAATAAGCAGAAATCTGAATTCCTGTCCCTCTTGTAAACGTCAGAGGTCGTAGTGGTTATGATGACTAAACCAGAACCTGTGAGTGGCCATCCACAACATCTCCCGCAGTGCTGCATTGTCTCCCACAGTGCACAGCCCTCAAAGGTGTATGTGGGGGGGATCTACACATGGTAGAGATGGCCAAGAAACCTGTCCAGGCATAGAGCTGGAAAGCCAGACATGCCCAGCTCTGAGAACAAGAGTAATTAAAGATCATGTCTCGCAACTGTCCCTTCATACCAGCAGCCACTCCAAAGGAGCTAAGCAGCTTCCCTCGGCCACACCACCAGTGGGCAATGGGACTATTCCTCATGTCAACCTCTGTCCTACTGCAAATGTCTCTGGGTTTTTTTTTCTGGAGAAGTGCAGAAGAAGGAGAGAGAAATGATGAAGGCAAGAAACCAGGGCACAGAAGGAGGTCCTCACATTTTGCCATGAAGGGAAAGTGGGTTACCATACCATTTCAGCCAAGGTGTAGGTGCGATTCCTGATGTAGGGCAGCTGGAAGTTGATCTTCCTGAGCTTGCAGGCTTGATGGGCATTGGAAACCACCCCCATCCCTTTTGGAGGCAGGGGACTGGTGAGAAGAAGAGGGAGACAGCAACAGCAGCAGAAAATGACCCATACTGAGAAGCTCCTGGTCAGGGTGTGCAGGGTGGCCATGGCTCACGTCCGTCCCAGGGGCTGCAGATACAGCACTCAGCACTGATGAGAGAGAGCAGTGTTAGCATCGGGGAGAGTGAGCAAGGGTAAAGGGAGAGAGACACCCAGGCTGTAAGACTTACCTTTGCTGTGATTCTAGATGTGCTCTGAAGGAGGTGAGGTGTGCCTTATATAGGGCTATCAACATCTCTCGCAGCTTTTTTGGGGGGGAGTATTAGTGGTGAATTAAAAATGACATCAGCAAGTCTCTGACTTTCCTGTATCTTCTTCTGAGAACTTCCTAACCACTACAAAACCCACAAATACAACTTCAAGGCAATTGTAACCTTCAGGTTCTTATAAAGTAAACCAATTTTTAATGCAGGGACAAAGCAGGGGCTTTTACTGGGAATGGGATCCTGAATCCTTTTCTCATAAAAACATCTGAGAAGTTCATAGATTTGTGCCTTCCGTCCTGATTGTGTCACACTAACTGCAGTGGCAATTTGATGGCAAATAACATCATATATTTATGTTCATCTTCTGTAGTATAAGACTAGTGACCCACTGGAGCTGATGGCTGAACACAAATGATCAGAGATCACTCCAGACCTTGAGCACTCTGACCAGGTGTGATACTCACCCCAAAAAATCCCTTCCCACACGGGTCTGCACTGGAGCCATGGGCTATCTGCCCATCACTGCATTTCTCTCTGGGACATCAGAAACTGTATAGGACCAGCACAGAATTTATCACATCCCTTATCCTCACACTCACATTTTCCAAAAAATGATCAATTTTTCAGGTTGTAACCAGGGGTAATAACCAGAGCTGAGGCCATGTACTTCAACTTTATCTTTTTCTGAACACATTCACATCCTTCAATTCTCCATGCCTCTGTCACCCCAGTTACCTCCCATCTCATCTCTGCATGGCTCCGCGGCCTTTGGCACCTGCTCACCCTGAAACTGCTTCCAGCAGAGCCACCATCACCATGATACTTTCCATGACTCTCAGATGTATCCCACCCATTCTCATGCCTGGCCTCCAACAGCAAGCCTGGATTCAGGATGCTGACCACACAGTTCGTATCCCAGATGTACCAAAAGACTATTCAAGAACATGTTTATAAACTCTTTTCTGGGAATTTGTCATTTGCCAGGTGAATAAGCCCAGTGGGGGAGCAGGTCAATTAGAAGAAGGGAGGGTGCATTATAGGTAGACAAAAACAGGCAGAGAAGAACAAACTGGGAGAAATACAGGCAGAGACTGTTTCAAAGAGTTGGCCTCTGAAGTGCACTCCCATTAACTCCTCTTCAAGGGCTAACACAATCTGATAACTACTGCCTGCTTTGAATTCTAAGCTAGGTTTCTCTCATTTCTCTACCAGCTCATCCAGCAGTTCAGATGTCCCAAGCCCAGAACAAAAGCCGTGAACAGGAATTCTGACTATTTCCAAGGGGAGCAATCCCCGTCTTGCTCCAGATCCTGTCTTCCTGAACTTCTAGACCCCACCTCACATCCCTCTGATCACTCACTCTCATTTGACATGGTTCCAGTTTTGCTTGACCTCTTCTGGTAGCTCTGATCTCATGGACAATGCTTGTGGCCCGTGCAAGCATGTGCTGTAGTACACACATCTGTTCAAATTGCAGTGAGGAGACCACATGGTCTCAGGATTCCCCCAGTGATATCCCAGGGATATCTAAATAACATCAGGCAGATGGATGAGGAATTAGATGCTGAATCTGCCTCCTGCCCTCTTTTATGCAGTGACTACAGGATCTCTTCTATCTGGCTTCTCTAGTATTTGCAAATCATAGACTGGGATGTATATATTTCCAGAGGAAGCGTTAAGTCATACTTCATGAGCCTCTCTCCCATCTATGCTGTCAGAAATCTCTCTCAGTCACACATCATTGGCTCTGCCATGCTGTCTTCCTTCTGAGGCTTGCAAAATGTCCTTATTTCATTTCTTTGCTTTATCTCTGCTGCTCATACCTTTATTTTCCAGACATCGAAAGGAAAATTTAAGTTTTAATTAATTCATACTTCATGAATTTCCTTTTTATGACATTTGTAAAGCCTTTGCATTACTTGATCTTTTGCTTGCCTTAGTGGGTTATAACAACATTGCTTCCTTCTTTCTAGCTTGCTGTGAATATGGCCAAGCCCAAAAATGAAATTTCAGAGTCTTTCTGGACACTAATTTTAGCAGTTCACATGGTTCTCCTTGCACATCAGTCCACAGTTGGAAGTTTCCTGACCACTTTTCACCAGGTGACTGCTGGTTCTTGATGTACCTCTGGTTATGGCACAGCTATGGTCATGGCTGCAGTTATTCCCCTTAGTATGTCAAGATAAGATGTTTGGGAATGGAGATAGGCCTCCCATATCACCAGGAGAGCCATTTTCATTTTCTATTTGTGATTTTCTGTAGGTTAAATGTTATTTTTAATATTTGAGGCTACTAATACTGTTAAAAAAAAATTAATAAGAGAACATACATGTTTTGGTTCTATTTTAATCAAAAAGAACAAAGACCTCTCCTCTTCCATAAAGTATCTTTTGCATTGTATTTCTGAGTGTAATCGCTTCAAAAATAATTATGAAATTGTTCACAGATTGCATTTTCTTCTCCATGACGTCCCAAGAACCAAGCATCTATCCTACCACTAACCTCACTAATATAATTTTTAAGCGTAATTATGTGGAGTTTCCCTAATTCATTAAGAAACCATAGCGGTTGAATATTCTCGACAATGACTTCTTGACCCATATTGAACACAGAGGATTTTTTGAGGAGGACTGGAACCCTACATCACGCCTACCTCAAAAGCCACAGGCACTTCCTTCTTGCTTTGAATGAGGCCACAGGTGAATAACCAATACTGTACTTCCATGTTGTACTTCAATCTGTGTATCACTAGCACACTGCCATGCAGGAGGTTCCTTCAGCTTTAATACATTTTCAATTAGGTGGGTTTGCACTGTGTTATTAGAAACATCCTTAGGATCAAGCATCAGAGTGGAAACATTGTCAAGAGCAGAGGTGTTGAAGACTCTCTGCATTGTCCTCTTGGGTCTTCCACCTGACGATCTAATTCTCGAAAGTATTTGTACAAATGTACCATAGATGACAAAGTGTTCAAAACTGAACAGGCAAAACCCCTGAGCACAAGAAAAATGCAGAGCTCTTGGAACAGGTCCAGAGGAGGGCTAAGGTGATCAGAGGACTGGAGCACCTCTCCTATGAGGAAAGTTTGAGGGAACTGGGCTTGTTTAGCTTGGAGAAGAGAAGGTTCAGCGGAGACCTCATTGTGGCCTTCCAGTACTTGAGGGGAGTGTATAAACAGGAGGGAGTATGACTGTTTATATGGGTGGATAGTGATAGGACAAAGGGGAATGGTTTTAAACTAAGACGGGGGAGGTTTAGGTTAGATATTAGGAGGAGTTTTTCACACAGAGGGTGGTGATGCACTGGAACAGGTTGCCCAAGGAGGTTGTGGATGCCCCATCCCTGGAGGCATTCAAGGCCAGGCTGGATGTGGCTCTGGGCAGCCTGGTCTGGTGGTTGGCGATCCTGCACATAGCAGGGAGGTTGAAACTACATGATGTTTGGGGTCTTTTTCAACACAGGCCATTCTATGATTCTATGAATCTATCTGAAAACATCTCCAACTTTCAGGTCACTCTCATCCCCTGCACTTCTTTCCATTATTTACTTAATCAATTTTGGATTACAGTTTTATTTTATTATGATAAATACTTTTAAAATGCATTATCTCATGAATGAGCTAATTCACTGCACTTTATGTAAGCTCTTCTAGGCTAAGATTTATCGTAGTCTTTCAAGGTTGAAAAAAAGTAAAGCAGACTCTGAAAATATTTCAGATCACAGCAACAGAGTGGCTGAGGTTGGCCAGGCCCTCTGGGTCCATCTGCTCCACCCCCTGCCCAGCAGGGCCACCAGCACAGGGTGCCAGCGCCATTCCAGGCGGCTTTTGAAAATTTCCAGAGAGGAGATTCCAAAACCTCTCTGGGCAGCCTGTGCCAGTGCTCCTTCACCCTACACGGCACCTGCTGTTCAGAGGCAACCTCCTGTGCTCAGGGTTGTGCCCATGTCACTTATCCTTGCACTGGGCACCACTGCAAAGAGCCTGACTCCATCCTCTCTGCACCCTATCTTCAGATATTTGTTCACATTTTTCAGGTCCCCCCAATCGTCTCCTTCTTCAGACAGAACAGTTCCAGCCCTCTCAGCCTCTCCTCATAGCAGTGGTGCATTGGGCTCTCCCCAGCACATCCATGTCTCTAGTGTACAGGAGGCACAGAACTGGGCATAACACTCCGTGTGTGGCTTCATCAGAACTGAACAGAGGTGAAGGAGGAGTGGTGATCAAGGTGATAAATCTCCAGAGGAGCCTTATTTTAGTCAGTTCTCTGCCCAACAATGAAAACATCAGTAATGAAAATTGATTCTTCTAACAGAGTACATACAGTATTTGAAATTCATATTTTTGCCTTAATCAAAGGCCTAATGATGAATTAGACAGAGAGAATTTGTTGGAAGGAGGATTATGTTATTAAAATTGCTTTGCCTGGGAACATTAGTTGAATCTGGAAAAGACCTCTGTATGGGGACACGCCAGTTCTCAGAGCAGATACCACTGACTCAGGCATTTTCCAGAGGATGTGCAATTCATATACCTCGCATGACCATGACACTTTTATACAGTTGACCATGACACTTTTATACAGTGAGTAACATATTTCCTCTGTTAGTAACACTTTTGCTTGTATATCTGATATTTCATCAGACACTTTTTCTGATCTTCAGTCAATTCTATTACATAATTTCTGGATCTATTACGTAAAGGATTTTATATAGTAAAAATTGTAAAATGGTATTTCATCTTATATAAAGTCTAAGTGGATGAGAACTGATAATTCACTGTGGTCTCAATTTTCAATTACATTCTACAACAGATAATCCTTCCTGGCATGAAAGCCTTCATTGTCACCTCAGAAACACTGACATAGCAGAGCTCCAAGATAAAAGCCACCCAAAGCCACAGTGAGACGACACTATGCAGCTGTTTCTGATAGTACTACTGCTACCCCAGGATCACTGATGCTGTAACTTCCATTGCAGTGTCAGGAGGATTCCATGGTGAAAAAGAAAACAGTAATTAACAGAGCCAGTGGAAGTGCAATAGATGTTAGCCCAGTGGCTCTGCTTCTGCACAACTGTTGTTGACATCGATAAAACATAAAGAAAATTTTAGTTGGACTTCCCAGTGGATCCATCATTTAGCCTATGTGGATGGGAGAAAAGAGAACTGAATCCATCTCAGTGCATACAGCTTCATGCCTTCACAGGTACCACTATTCACCCTTCCACCAAACAGTTCTCCTAGTTCAGAGTGTAAAATCAAGCGCATACTCTGTCACTTTGTATAGTGACCTACATATCCAACTGTGTCTTGCAAAGAGTCAGATCAGGTGAACTGAAACTTCTGTGCTTCCTGTTAATGTGGTGTGCTTGCACAGCAGTGACTCAGTGGCATGGCAAAGTGGAATTACTGACATAGTGCGCATTGAAGAAAACCACTCTAACTAGGAACAGAATTATGCAAGCTGGTTTATAATCTGAAATTCAGTGGTACGTGGTTACTTAGGTTAAGAAATAGCCTCAGCATCATGCACCTTGATTTACCAAGACTTATCACGTAACAATTCCACTTCATTTTCAGTAATTACAGATGTTCTAAAGGGAAGCAACAAATTCAAGGTGAAGTACTTCTACACACACTGCCCATACATCAACACTTTCCATTGAGGATCCTGGAGAAGACCTCAGCTGCTCAGTTACCCTGTACGACAGGATGCTGGAGGTCACAGCTCCTATCTCCTTAACAGTGGCCTTCTAGTTAGCATGTGTCTCTAGGAAGCCAATAGTCTGTGCCCCAGCCCTTCTCCAGCCCAAAGTGATGCTATTGTCCATCCTCAGGAGAATAACACAGCCAGCGAGCTTCCTGTTGGAGTGGGGCTATTGTCAAGAACATAAGATTTATGGAGCCAAAAGGAGTCCCAAAGAAAACAACTGCTGCCTAGCACTTAGGATGCTGTTTTCCTGGGTTATCTGTTTTTAGCTGCATATCGTGTAAGCTAAAACGGATAAACCGGCCAGAGCCAGCTTGCCCTGGAAGCACACCACACTCCTCATGACGGCACTCCTCAGGGAGCACGCAGCCCCATACGGCCTGGCAGGACACAAGCAAGGCTTGTCAGGACAGGAGCAATCTGCTCATCCCCCATCTCCACCAGAGAGCTGGGCATGCAACACCCCAGGACGGGAAGCACGCTCCTGTGCGTGTGTGATGAGCCCAGTGACTGGAAAGGGACCAGAGACAGGATTATCCCAAAAGGATGGGTTTTCTGGATCCTGTCAGCCATTACCATTCAGCTTCTATTGGCTGGAGACACCCCAGGACACAAACACAAACCTTGAGCAAAAAGTGTTAATACATACATATGTACGCATGTATAATACATGTACACCTCAGACATAAATACAGTTAAAAGGAAAAGCACTGAGGCCCATTCAAGAATCTGCATAGTTTATGAGTTTAGTTACCGCAGGAAAGGTAAGTTAGCAGAAACATAATTAGTCACATTTACAAAGCAAATGAGTGCTTTGTTGTATTTTTATTCCAGCCCCACTCCTTCTCTACAGCTTCTGCTCCCGGTGGGATCGCTGCCACATGAGATAACACCTTCCTACTGGGTTTCAAAGCCAGACGGGATCTGCATCAAAGTGCTGCCTGTGCCCAGTGGGTTAATGGCAGCTCCACAGCCTTCCCCACTCCTCAGCAGATCTGTAAAGGTCTGAGCATTTATTTTGGTCGTTTCAAATGGAAACTGCTGTTTGAAACAATTTGTTGGTTGCCGTGGTTTTCCTAATTGGTAAAACAACTTAAATACTAATTAGAACTTTTTGTTCTCTCTCATTTGTGTTTCTCTGTCTAAAGGAACTATTTTGCTTCAGGCTCTGCTGAAAGTCAGTTGACTAGTGCATAACAGAGCTCCCACTTGCAACAGATGGCAACAGAGCTCTTTGCTGACAAAATGTACCACACAGTAAGAGCTGCTCTGACAGCAGAGCATCAGTTGCCTGCCCAGCCTTGCAGAACAGGCAGCTGTAATGAGGCACTATGGCATTATGTAAATAAGAGCACACTAGATTTTTCAAAGAAGCTCTGCTTCTTACTGCATCTTCAAATCTATAAAGTAGTTCACTGGCTATTATGAACAGCAATAGAGGAAAAAAGAAACTCCCAGTGCTGTCAGGAACGATGCTGGGTCAGGTAAAGAAAATATCTTAGTACATGGACTTGAATGAAGGATAAAGTGGCTTCACATCCCTCGACCCTTCCACAACATAGACATGTTTTCAACCTGTGGCCCTTAAGCTCAGGGAAAACTCAGACTACTTGCAAGTATCAGTGAAAGCAAATACAATTTCAGGAGGCTACTACCCACTGCACAGGGATCCAGGTAAGTAATACAGAAACACAAATCTATTTAACTACTTATTGGCATGAATCATAGAGTGGCTTGAGTTGGAAGAGACCTCAAAGATGACCTAGTTCCAACCTCCCTGCGGCAGGCAGAGCTGCCAACCACTTGATCTAAGTGCTAGATTGGGTTGCTCAGGTAAGAGAATACCAGGTAATGGGAGACCTTTTACCTCCTAGCAGTGGTCCATGAGAAGTTGGCTTATCTACTTCTACAGACAGTAGAGAGCTGTGAACCCACAGCAGTGAGATTCACAAAACACAGGAGCTGAAATTGTGCAATTCAACAGTTACTGACTGGGTCCATTGTTAGGGTGCTGTATCTGTAGATCTTGTCCTTGGCAAGCTTGCAAAGCTGTTTATTCCCCGGATATATCACCTATTAGCATCTGCCTTCCTCCTTTATCTTTTTTGTCTCTCTACTTCAAGGTTTCTATGATTTCCTTGTCAGAAAACAATGCACATTCTCTGTATAGCACGCATTTGTAATTATTAATAAAGTGTGCACTTTTGAACTGGAAATCATAACAGGAAGCATGTCTGAAGGTTGGACTCAGACAGTAAGGATAACAAAAAAAGAAACACAACTGAAAGAACTAGGTAAACAATAGTAAAAAGCAGGCATAAAGAATTTTGTGCTTGCCTCAGAGGCTTCAGAAGCTTTACACTAGCACTTTTTTAAAAGGGTATTTTGTCTATATTTCTCCTGAACACTTCTGTCCAAAAGTAAATTCACTCAGAGCATTTGAAGCAAAGGCTAATATCTGTTCACATGAGAAATGCAATGATGACATGTAGCATGCCACAGGCTTCCATTTTCATCCATAAATTGGTTTGTACACTCATGTACTCCTCCTCCACCATTTCCATCGTCTTCTTGCCATCCATCACTGGACTCACAGTGCAATACTGTAAGCAAAACTGGTACGTAAGCTGTTAAAACATTTTTTACTTCCAGGCTTCAATTGTATTTTATTTTTTAAAGAGGACAGTTAATAAAACTCAAATTACAGGTATCACAAAGAAGTAGAGGAAGATGGGAGTTCTTGGCTTTTACACACATTGAACTGTATGTAGAACATAGAAGACTGACAAATTAACCCTGCCATAATGCATGGCAGTAACATTTCCATCTTAACAAAAATTTTTCCAGTTTTAGACATTACATTTTCACTGTAAAACAATTATTTTTACAGGAAAACTGGCAGTTTCCATAAAAGTTGCTTCACAAAGAAACAAAGTTTCATTTTCAGTAGGAACCTTCTGACCAATTATAATTTCAATATTAAGTGTATCCCAAAGAATAAGCCCAGAAGTCTTTGAGACAAAATAAAATATCTTGATTTGTTTCAAACAACTCTACTGGTAGAAAGATATTCCAGTGCAGAACATCTGGAAGGTGTGGACACTGATTTCTAACATAATCAAAGCTGAATATCATCCTGTTTGTAAGCCAACAGCTCATATGTTGGGGGGCTGGCCCTTTGGGCACTGCAGCCCTTCAGCTTGTGCAGCACTCATCTGCTCCAAATATGAACATACCTGGTTTAGTAAATTATTCTTCCTAAACACTAGTTATGAGGAAACCTCCTGTCTTTCAGAAGTCCACTGACATTCCACCTGAACAGCTGTTCCACTAAATAGAGAATCACCAACTTAACAGACTCTCACAATTTATCTTGTGTAACTCTAAAAGAAACAAAGCCAACAAAACCAATTTACCAATTTGACCTTTTTTATTTTAAGTAATTCATGGACATTAATTGTGTAGAAAATCAATACGTATACAAACTTGTACAAAATTCAAATTGTTACTGTACAAAATTTTCAAATTCAATAATATTAAAAATTGAAGCCAGGTAAGAAGAACCAAACCACTGAAAGAATTGGCTGCCAGCCATCCATTTCTTCTATTTCATGTTAACTTAGCCTGTTTTTCCTTTGTATGTGATGCAGATATCAGCATAAATCACAAATATTTTTGCTCTGACAATTGCAACAGTATTCCTGTTTCCTATAAACAGGTAACTGGAAAGAGAGGTAATTAAAACATCAAAGTCTAGAAAACATTCTTCAGAGTTTACTTAAAGGTATCAATTACTCCTAAGTACCTGAGGTTGAAGCAATGCTGGGACAGACCACAGTTTAAGTGGTTAAGGTTGCTTTTTCTAGAGAAGCTGACATTAACACTAAATATGGATCTTGCCCACAAAACATAAGTACATCTGCAGAACTGTATGCATTGACCTTTAATAGTCATCCTGGCCAAAAAAAATACAACTCGGGCAATCAACAAGCCCTGAACCTTAGCATCCTTTTCTCAAATTCTTTTATGTGCCATGTCAGCTTTCTTAAGAAGTAATAAGGAGTTTTTGGTAACAGGTTAAAAGTAGTAAATAGCAAAAGCAATGGATTTTGTTACAGCTCTGTGTTGTACTCAAATTCATGAAGTAGCATAATGAAATGTACCACAGTTGCCTTTAAGATACCTGGTTAAAAAAATCAAGCAACTGAGATGTTTTGTGAGTGATAATGCTGCCCCTGAATACTGCCCCAGGTCATACTGCCTCACTGCAGCAGAATATCTTGATAATAAAGACACAGGTTACACAAAAATAATTGTCTCAGTTTCAAGAGGTTGCATTAAAAAACAAGTAAACAAAAAAACATCTTCTGTAACATAATTCTCAAACATAAAGGATTTGCACTTTCAGCACTGGTTTAAATATTGAAATTTTAAATTGGAATGGCAATTCTAAAGAGGAACTGTAGTAGTGACAAATAAAAGGATGCTACATGATATCTACAACTTTTAAAAATGTACAACCTATAAAAATAAATCATTTTACAGAACAATTTGTAGAAAACAAGTGAGAGAGATTACGTCTTGCCCCAGAAATCCTCCTTCCTCTTCTGAGCTCGTTCCAGTATCTGAGATGCAAGTGAGCTAGAGGCTGCTGAGCGAGCAGAAATCTGAGACAGCCTGTCATCTGGGGGAAGAGTAACAAGGGAAAAATAAAGAAAAAATAAATATGTATTTAAAACACAGTTACATTCATGGCAGGTTTGGAAAGCACAAACTCCAGAATTGAGATCTGCAGCCTCATCTGGGGAATTTTGACACCACTGCCCAATTCTCCAAGGCATCTTTACATATAGTCTCCTTTGGCAGGAGATCTCAGCATCATTCCTCTGCCACCAACCTTTGTACAGACTAGACTCTTAAGAAAAACATACTTATGAAAGCAATTCACCACTTCAAGCAAACAGGACAACCCTAGAATGCTACAACTAAAATAGCAGAGCCCACACTGTCAAAATGTCCTTTTGTGCCAAAACTTATTTGTGTGCAACAAGCTGCTGAAAGCAATGTGTCTTCTGAAGAAAACAGGAAGTTGAACACAACAGTAAGGAAGCTTTATAAATGTACTTTTGGAAGGTCTTCTTTTTCAATACAAGATTCATTTCACACCCAACAGAACTTCTAAAATTAAGCAGCCTGGACCATGCTTCTCTGGCAAAGCATGACATTATATTCCTATAACAACATTTTTAAAAGGTTGCCATAGCTCTATAAAGATGGTCTCTACAAAAAAAAAAAAAAAAAAAAAAAAGATCTCAATTACATTAATTCTCTTGCAATGGATTAAAAAATTTGTAGCACTGCTTCTCAACCCTGTCACCAGAAAACAATAAAGATTCCACAACTAAACCCTAATAGGATCTGTTCTTTGTCAGTGTGCCAATAATTTTTCAGTGGCATTTGTTAATCTTTGAAATCCAGTGAAAACAGCTCATAACAGACTTAAACACTATGCATAACAACTATATTCCCATGTATGAGAAAACTGCTGTACTTGTGCAATCAGGCACATCATTGGAATAACTCCTGGGCTTGTATGTATATCAACAAATACCAGCATACAAAATATTTGGCACACTGCAACGCTTCTGAAAGCACGGATATCATTTCTCAGATCATAGTAAAAGAAGTTAAAAAAACAAAAGGTATTTACAGCACTTAAACTGTGAACAGAAAAGCTTGTGGGAAGCTGCAGAGTACTATAGGATATTGCATGTTTTATGTAGATACACAGATGCTTGGCTGAGCCATCTGCACAACCCACACATTTTCCAGCCAAATGCAATGACTAAAATAGAGAATCAGCCCGAACCTTGGTTAAAACCAAGGAGAGAACCAACGTAAGGGGTATAAAAAAGAGCGTGTGTTTATTCTGGGGTATACTTATAAATAGCTTACTGTCAGATATAATCTCACTCTGCCTATGCTCTGAAACAAAGGCAGGTGATTGCAAGTAGCACAGCACCAAACCAATGCTATGAAATGATGTGAAGTGGCCCAGACTATTGAAGCTACAGAGCCTTTGGTTGATTCATAATACTACAAGAGTTTATTTGGGGCTGCTCACAGAAGGGCCAAGAAGATGCACTGGTGGCCCACACACATACCATCTGCTCCTGCAGAGTAACTTTATAGTAAATGGAAAAAAAAAGGCCAAAACAGCAATCAGAGTAACAGGATGCCATAAGTATCCCTAATGCAAGGAGTGGAGGAACAGGTGTGAAAATCAGAGGAATAGGTGTGAAGTCAGAGGAATCATTTTATGTATGCTACATACTTGCTGGTAAAGTTTCAAGCACATGTGGTACCTTTTAAGTTGCACCCATAATTACTATAGCTGCAACCTGAGCTGTGATCATTTTGAAGTTTGCTTCTGTTGCTACCAACACAAAGATTTTTAAAAAAATGTGTGGGGAGGAAATGATTTAGGTATGGAGTCGAGCAAGCTATATTAAGCATACTGAACCGCAACGGTTTGTTTGATTTTCTGCTGTATTCATTGTGTTTGTTTATGCTGGAACATAACTTCATGCTCTTACTTCACATTACTGGGATGAACATTTTTAATTTTCTTTCTGTGAAGCCAAGAGGTATTTATGCACTACCAGTATATTATAACTACCAGTGTAATAAACCAGTACTAGACCTCCCACATTAGTGCAACAGTTAAAGTCAATCCAGATAACATAGACATGAGATGCAATGATATTTTGTGATGATAAATACCTTCATTGTTGTAGTTTCTTTCCTGAAGAGGTAGCTGGAAAGATCTCATTTTTGGATTCCCAATATTTCCTAAGAGCAAAAAGTCAAGTTGCTTTTTAGAATAATTTCTAAGTAGGCAAAGGATTTCATTTCAGAACATTTTAAAATGTTAGAATATTATTACTTTCATCAACATCAGTCTTCCAAATAACAAATATGCCAAAAACTCCATGAAACCCCTTTACTCGAGGCTGAGGTAAAATTTATTCCATTGTGTTCTCCTCACCTGTCTTTCATAGACACTGTAACAATTAGTTCATGAACAGCACTCCAGGTGCACAGATGGAACACAGCACCAGTTCTAACTCTTTGCAGGGAAATTCTCTGGATTCCACCAATCCACTTAACCTGACCAGTACTTGCTCCATTCTAGAATGGAAATTTTACCTTAGTCTAACAAATCTTTATAACACAAGGACCAAGAATTGGGGGACTACTGTGATCATCTACTGAAAGCCTTACCACAAGGGCAACGTAAGCAAATAAGCTTTATTCTGACTAAGGGGTAAAAGACCCTGCTTTATCAGATGTGCCTTCAACAGTTCCTAAAAATCTCTGAAACACTCCAGCACAAATTCCTCCTAAGCAAAGAATTTTCACTGAAGAGTCAAAAATACCCTTCACGTGACTTTCCTCAATATCCAATAACTTTTTAATAATTGTTTTGTTTTGTTTCCAAGTTCTGCAGAAATAGTTAAGGAGCTTATTTCTCAGAAATTCATCACCTCTGCAATGTAACGACATGCTCTAAAGGTCTTGTTCCCTATCTCTGTTGGTTGTTCCAGTTGGATGGACTTACACAGTTGTAGCCTAATGATTAAATATTACAACTGTCTGTGGTAAACCAAATAGTTCTCGTGGTAAGTGGGTACTTATTGATATTAATAGAACAGAATTAGACAACAAACCACAGAATAGAATTGTATTAGTGGAATCTGAAACTAAGATGGATAGTCATGCACACCTTTCCTTCAGATCCTCAGCAAGACTAAACATACTAGTGTAATTTTTTGTTTATAAGCTCTTCTTTGTACAGTTACTAAGACAGCAAACTCAGGACTCCCTTGGCCTGAATGCTGCAAGGTAGCTATTTCCATCTTGTGACATTCTTTAACACAGCCAGTTAATAAACAATACGCACCATTATGCTGGAATTCAGGATCCTTAAGAGTCCCTTGAATACGAGGAGAGGGACTCCAGCAAGGCACAGGATGGTTTTTGGTTGACTTTAGCACAGGAAGTGTAGAGGACTGCTCTTGATATGCTGAATTAATAGCAACTGTCCCACCAGAAACACCATTAGGATGCCACTGATCCTGCCTAAGTGGCAGAGGATCCACAGTTCCCAGCCCAGCAGGTGGAGAGGTAAGGAGTGAAACAGCTTTCATTTCTGCTTCAGGCTAAAACACAATAAAGAAGGAATCATAGAATAGCTTGGGTTGGAAGTGACCTCAAGGATCCTCAAGTTGCAAACGGAAGTGGAGGAAAAGAAAAAAAAAGCACTTCGTGTATACTAACAGCCTTCCAATACAGTCCCTCACATATGCAGCTAATGTTTTTAATGGGAAAATGAACAACTCCTGATTACAACTTTTTTTTTTCCCCCATGTATTTGGTAGAAATAGCCAAAA